>NC_051157.2:21608679-21918167 GCF_013339745.2 Dermacentor silvarum
CCCATTTTGTGTATATATATTCACTTCTTCGAAAAAATAAACCAGTTGTCAGTCAGCGATCGCACCCTCTCTTCCTTTGTCGTTCGTCCGGGTGGCGCATATTCCTGGGTCACTGGGTGGTCTGTGGTCGAATGGAAAGCGCATCGGGCTGCTGTACGGAAGGAAAACAGTTCGAAACCAACCGTCGGACCATCTTGTGTTACTCAATATGTGGCAATGTGTATATATATGTCGTTGTTGTAAAATTTTATTTGGCTCTATTTACAGAGGAGTTGCGCGGCTGCCGCCGGGATATTCAGTCGTTCTTCAACGAACTTATTTCACGCGGACGTATGGGTCACTGTAGATGCGGTACTGGGTAGGAACCACTGTTCGAAGGAACTCTATGACGCCGACTTAGAGCACTGGGTACGTGCCGCTCGGTTCGTGCCGGTCTTCAGTGAATATCTTTGATACCAATTTGCGTCATTAGGTGTGTGCCAGTAAGTGTGTGCGCTCTTCAATGAACGTCTTTGACAACATCTCTGGTAACTAGGTACGTGCCACTGGGGATGTGCCGCTGTACAATGACAGAAAAGATCCCTTAAATTTATCTTATGCGCAGCGCAATCGAACCCACTTCACAAGGGTTCCTCAAGGACAGCAACCCGATGCCTATAGCAGGCTGTGCCACAAGTGCACTTGGTATGTGCCGCTCTTCAATGAACCTGTCGCCAACTTGAGTCACCGAGTATGCGCCGCTGAGTGTGCAGCAAGCGAAGGAACGATTCTCAACGTTCGCAGGCACCAGCATGCCACGCTTCCCGGCTAGGAGGCCGCGCGTGGACTTCTCGGGAGCACTACAGCGCGTCCAGAAAGAAGCGCGAGAGAGAAGCTCGGTCGCCGCTTTTCAGCGTTCGCACGCACCGGCGCGCCATGTATTTCGGAGGCCAACCGCAGGCTTCGCGGTGGCGGCGCTAGATGTCGCCGAGTGCTGTTAGGGAAGTGACGAAAGAGGAATCCCGCTGCATGCAGTACACGCCTCATACATAACTCGGTTCCACGGTGGCAATACGTTGTGCCGCTGTATTGATTCAACGCTACACGCATTACCGTCGACAGTCATGGTGAGATGGGCACCGCCGAAATTGTTTTTAATTTTCGCGCTAATAATGAAGCAGAGGTTCGGCCAACGTTACTTTAATCACGCAAATGATTGGGCTCACTGAGGGAAATTCAGTACAACGTTCATGAACAGGTAGCGATAATGACGCAAGTGCAATACAATGTTTGTGCAAATGTAACACAATCAAGCAAATGTGTTTCTGCAGGTGCGGCTTGCGTCTCAATGCGGCACAAGTACACGAGATACAATTCTTCTGCTGTCCATCACTACCTCCGCTCACGAGGCACAGTTTCTTCACGTTACGCATCGTCAGAAATGTCAGGGTCCGTAATCGCCGATGCGAGTTAAAAAAAGCACCATTTCAGATGGTTGCACGGGCGTCATGCCATGAATGGAGGCGATGCAGCGAACTAACTCATGCCTACCATATTGTCTACACTGTCCGTCTTCTTGGTGTTGTTGTCTTGGCACAATGGTGAGAAGCGGTAGGTGCGTCGAGAAATACGAGACCGTAACGAAGAACCTGAACTGCAACCCGCCGTGGTTGCTTAGTAGTTATGGTGTTGGGCTGCTAAGCACGAGGTCGCGGGATGGAATCCCGGCCACGGCGGCCGCATTTTGATGGGGGCGAAATGCAGAAAACACCCATGTACTTAGATTTAGGTGCACGTTAAAGAACCCCAGGTGGTCCAAATTAATCCGGAGTCCCCCACTATACGGCGTGCCTCATAATCAGATGGTGGTTTTGGCACGTAAAACCCCATAATTTATTAACCTGAACTGTGTCGATCCCTCTGGCGAACATGTGGTCAATCGCACCACCAGTTCTCGACGCGCGCAGTTAGGGTGACAGCTGACGAGACGCATACCTAGGACGTATTCCATGAATATCAGTAAAGAAGAGTTTCACGGTTTTCGTAGGTCGACGTTAAAAGTCTCCCGGGAATATCAACGGCGTCGTGTTGTGGTTGTCGTAGCCAGGGAACACTGCCCCGGGCAATTAGTGCATGAAGCGTAGGGTGAGGACGTTTTAAAGCGAAGTTTTATACGGCTATGCGAAATCGCCTGTGCACAGAAAACTATCATCATCAGCATTGGCTCGAGCCTCGTCGTCTTCTTCCACAGCTGGCTGCGTTGCCGCTCATCATTCCAGCGTACAATTTCACTTCTCATCTGTCGTCGTAGTAGAGAGGCCGTGTTTATGGAGGTATGACTCATTGCTTAAGGGGGTATGAGCCATTCACTGTCTTACGTAACGGACAGATTTAATTTTGAAGCAATTTAATTTCTGAGAATCACAAGTGACAATACTCGAGACATCGAACGCAAGCGCCAACGGCGGACTGCGGGCATACCGTCAGTGACGTCGTTCTCTCCGTCGCAGCCGAACGTGTGTGTAACCGCATAATTGAGAAACACTTTAATGAACCCTCGGGATTAGCCGAGTGATAAACACCGGGGCCGCACGCTTCAGCTTCGCTGGTTAACCATTTTCAAGGAGTGGAAGGGCCGACGAAATTTTTTTTTAATTTGCTTCTGGGTTGCCGGCGGACAGACGTAAAGGGCGACCAACGTGACATCCACGTCCACACACTTCACTAAAGCGACTAATACTTCGCTTACACCGTCTGCGAGAATGCACTTGACCTCTGCGTCATGTATGTGCGACAGCTACACCTGACTGACTGTGAAAATTACAGAAATTATCATTTCTAGGCCTGCCTGCTACTGTTCTTGGTCGGTTGAGGAATTATCTATCTTGTAGAAAGCAGTGCGTTGTCGTAAATGGTTCTTCTTCTTCGTGTGTTGACGTGACTTCCGGGGTACCACGGGGTTCAGTGATAGGACCGCTACTTTTTTTAGTTTATATTGATGATTTGTCAGAGCTGTTAGCTTCAAATGTCAGGCTGTACGCGGATGATTGTGTCATTTATGAATCCAGGCACGGCACGGATTATATTGATGTCTTACAACGTGATCTTGAGACTGTAGTTTCATGGTGCAAAAAAAAATGAAAAATACATTTGAATGAAAGTAGTTGTTGTTTTATTAGTTTCACCAGAAAACGCACGCCCTTCTATTCTTGTTATACCCTCTCTGATACCTCACTTGGCCGCGTTGAACATGTTTAATACCTTTTGTGTATATCTATGTTATGAGTTATCTTGAAATAAACATATAGGTTATATAAATGGCAAAGCCAATGGTGTGTTAAATTTATTTAAACGTCATATATATTTGTGTTCCTTTATGAATGAAAAATTCAGTCGTCAGTCAGTGCTGGTGTGTGTTTCCCTTCTTGTCTCTCGTGTTTTTTGCGCTGTTCCATTGTCGATTAATTAAACGTAACTTCAAATTTGCCCCAACAAGCCCTAAAGAAGTTCTGTATGTCACTAATGTGCCACCAATTCCTGAATATTCTTGAAAAGTATGGGATCCTCATGGCCAAATTTTAATATATAAATTTGAACGCATACAAAAACCGTTCTGTATATCGTAAAACCGTTCTGTACGGTTTGTGAGTTGTAATTATAACATTAATTCCCGTATACTCACATTAGAATGAACTAGGTTGGAGAGCTCTTCAGCAGCGAAGAAAATGTTGGCGAATAAAATTTTTCATTCCATTTTTCATGAAGAAACTGGAATTATAAAGCTTTATACATGATAAACCCATACTACTTATCACACAGAAATGGTTATGTTCAAAAGGTTCGAAAAATAAGATGTCTTACGGATGTATTCGCGCATTCTTTCTTTCATTTTGTGTTTCGCGAGTGGAATTAGTTGGATGCGAGTACTGTGAATGCTCCCGCAAATATGTTTTGCTCATCCTTGCTAGATGTATGTTTCAGTTCAATGTTCATGCGACAGTTGGGCCTGTCTGTCTGCTTTTTTTTTTCATCCTGGTTAATCTTTCGACCCCTCTACAATAATCCCCGACTGGGTGATGTAGCTTCCTGAATAAAAAAAAATAAATTTGGTTTGGTTTACGCTTATGTTGTTTGGTAATGGATAGTGGGTAAGGGGCTTGTACCATCTCAACAAGCCAGCAGCCCGTAGCAGTAGCCAGCAGAGCGAGAGGCAAAGATTGAAAATCAGTATGGGACATAGATCTATCACCGGGCTCTTTTTCTGGAACACCGCCAGGCTGTCGTGCGCCGTCTAGACCGCTCTGATGCGAACCCCTTAAGTAGCACTCGTCTGCTTTTAAATATAGCTTCCCCCTTTCGCCTCTATGGCTATTCGAGCAGAACGGTGGAAGAGCTTGAAATGTATGTTGATCAAGAAAGCACGCCCAACAAAAGTACTTTGAACCGCGCATTCCCTCTTTTCTTGATCGGATATTTGAAGTTACGAACAACAGTCCGCGTCAGGGCTTCGAGAATGCTTGTTGAACGACAGAACGCGAGGTACAGAAACACACGAACAGTGAAAGTGTCCATGGAGCCAACCGTTGAAGTGAAGTTGTCTCGGCACGTGCTGGCAGAACAATTCAATGCAGCTGCCGACAGGAGTTCCAAAAGTTAAATAAATAAATAAATAAATAAATAAATAAATAAATAAATAAATAAATAAATAAATAAATAAATAAATAAATAAATAAATAAATAAATAAATAAATCACTCTGCCCCTCGTAATGATACCACCTTGCTGCCGATTCGTCACTTGCTGCTCTTTCCAAAGGCTGCCCAACGACAAAACAGCGACTCCAGCGTGTCCCGATAGGATCGGGACGTGCGCAGCTGAATGGCCGGAAGAGAAAACTCGGTGTCCGTCTCGAACTGACGTGGCGATTTATCACCACGAGAACGCCAACCGCGAGGCTATACTTGCAACCTGGTCGATGCGAGAATAAGCATGTTAACCCCGTGGCCTTCAGACTTGCCGGTGTTTGATTAGGATCATTGGAAAGGTTTTCAAAATGCTATACCCTCTGCTAGAAAAAAAAAGAGGAAACCTTGATCGTGACTAAAGATGTCTTGCTTCTTTACAAGCTCACATTGCTCTTCCACTGATAAGAGCGACGCAAATGGAAAGAAAGGTAGGAGTAGGAATGGCGTAAGCAGTGACTCTAAAAAAAAGCGAACGCGCCCAGGATTTTAAGTCGTCTGATTCTGACTCGGAATAAATTAGAAAGAAGAAGGCGGCGGAGAGTAGGAGGCGGGCGGTGATGGGTTAGGAGCAATACGTTACGAGTTAACTCAACGTGCTCTCAAGAATTCTTGGGATAGTTGCATGAGTGAAAAAAGAAAAGGCTTGGATGAATAGAGAGAATAAAATAAAAGTAACGGATTGTTGGCTGTCTTCAGACGTTAAAAAAATTGCCCAGATCCCGCACACTATGAGAATCAATGCTACGCGAAGAATTTTGCAGAAAGTTATCTATCCAGCACTGTTTGGGGCTCTGCAAAGCATTACCAGGTTGACCAACGCGTTTGTTCGTGTGACGTGAACGGACGTGTGTGTGACGACAGCAGCGTGACGACGATCGTATGACGGCAACGTCATGATTCCTACTGCGTCGTTTCGAGGCGGCTTTATACGACGTGCCGATTGTTGGGTTCTGCTCAGCTATTGGGCAGGCGTAAGCGATAGATACACGGATTGGGACGTGATCTGCTGCTTAATGTCATGTCTATGTCATGTGGTCTATCTTGAAACGACGATGACATTAAAACGTGATCAACCTGGACTGATCATGAAGGCGTTACAACGTCGCACAGTTTCTACGTAGCGTTAGCCGCTACGAGAAAACTACTGGGGAATGTGGGCCGACCCCGAAGACAGGGGTGCAGTCTAATGCGGCGTCTCAAAGTGCCAGCCGTCACGAAAAAAAGAAGACGAGAAAGGGGCACGTGATGCCCGCGCTAGTCGGCTTTGACACGAGAGAAAAAAGATATCGTGGCCTAATGATTACCTACTTACCTACCTACTCACCGCAAAGTTCCTGGATTGTGGCAAAGAATGATTTACATTAAAATGAATGAAGCAATGAAATTTTTGAGTGAATGAAGAGTACTACCTATGCTGTGAGTAAGTGCCGTCATGAAATGATGCTTATCACATCATCAACGCAAGCACCTTAGTTCCCATTTCCGCTCAACTCATGCGTCCAGTCTGCACCAAGATAACAGCACAGGAGTAGCGTTTGAAGAAAGCAGTCGGTTCTTCAGCTATTGCCCTGCAGGCCTTGGTTGCTTTCCAGACGGAGACGTCCACACTCGTTGATGCCGCCTTGAAACAACCTATAGGGCTCTCTTACACCTATTATAGATTATCATGATAATGACCTCCAACTGTGGCACATAAGCACTTGTCGTTTTGTTGTTGTCTTTAACATATGGCACGTACCCTCGAGTAGGATCGGCCAAGGTTCCGAACGAAAACATAATGCAATGTATTTCTTACCGCAAACTGCACTCAATTAGTGGGACCTTTCATATATAACCTCCTTATCTGTTGATCCCTCTTTCTCTTCTTTTAGTACTCACCATTACCCCTGCTTTTCGTAGTGTTACTGGTTTTGGGACGTCTTCGTCGTCTAGCAGGCACCTGGAGCTTTTGCAAGAGGCAACCAACGAAAACCGCAGCAGATATAATAAAAGGACGAAGACAAGAACATCTTGCACAGGACGTCCTTGCTTTGTATTTTTTCATCGCTACATTTTCTTCTCTTTCTGTCGTCTTCTTGCTATTCGCAAAATACCGACCACTCATGAAAAAATGCTGCTGCAAGGATCAGTATCTTCTCCAAGCATGTGCTAGGGTTGCCGGGGTTGAGGCTCAGCTGGTAGAGCGTCTAGCTCACAACCAAGCTCATCTTCGCCGCAGTCATCCTAATGACCGCTAGCCTAATTAAGTGTACTGCAGAACACACTTTTCAATGAACTCATTCCTGTACAGCATAAACTGAAATTGGCAATACCTGCCGACTTCCTAATCACCTCACCCAATGCAATTCCCTGCTTCGGCTGCACTTATTCTCATTGCCATCTATCTTTTAGGCTAACCTATTATCAATTACATGTTCTGCGCTGTTCTACGCGTTAAATGCACTACCTACTTCGCTCTCCTCACGTGACCCCATGAGATCGAGTAATTTTCGCTCGAGGCATCTACACTTACAAAATTTTACTCAGGCAGTCTATAAAGGTCCTTATTAGGTGCTGTCCTTCTATGGACAGCATCTGAACTGGTGGCCTTACATTGCTCTTAATTCATGCCTACAGACTTTCTGTCAGGAAACCGTTTGGAAGTCTATATGGACCGCAATAGACCAAAGAAAACAGACTTGTTAACAGCTTTGGCATATAGACATTAGGCATGGCGAAAAAAAATAAATATATACTATAAAAGGGCAAACCGGTCAAGAAAGGTCTATATAGCTTTTAGACTGTTTAAAATGTTCTTTTGTATGGGCGTATTCGCCTTTCGGCTCGATGAGCGAGGCACGTGAGCTTTGTTTCTGTGCTTTCTTGTTTTTGCGAAAGTCACCGGTGGCGAACGATGTTTGGCGAGACTTTGCGAGATTACCAAGATGGGAAAGGATCGCTCTGCTAAAGCCCGGAATGCTTGCGGGTACATATCACGATCTTTCCGAGTGGGTAGGTCTACCCTTCGAGGCTATCGCCAGAGTTCTCCGCACTCGATACGGCATCGACGCGGTGGCTGAGCGGCTATAATGTCGCACTGCTAAGCACGAGAGGTCGCGGGATCAAATCCCGGCCATGGCGGCCGCATTTAGATAGGGGCGAAAGGCAATAACGCCTGTGTGCTGTGCATGGGGTGCACGTTAAAGAATCTCAGGTGGTCAAAGTTCATCCGGAGTCCCCCACTTTGGCGTTCTCTTCTCCTTTCTGGGGTTTTACGTGCCAAAACCAGTTCTGATTATGAGGCACGCAGTAGTGGAGGGCTCCGGATTAATTTTGACCACCTGGGGTTCTTTAACGTGCACTAGAACGCAAGCACACGGGCGTTTTTGCATTTTCGCCTCCATCGAAATGCGGCCGCCGCGGCCGGGATTCGATCCCGCGACTTCGTGCTCAGCAGCGCAACGCCTTAGCTAACTGAGCCACCACAGTGGGTCCCACTATGGCGTGCCTCATAATCAGGTTGTGGTTTGGCACGTAAATTAAATTAATTTTTTGATCCACGCAGCGGAGACTTTCTTGTCACTTTCGCGTGTGTTTCGGGTGCTCATCGAAAAGTGAATACACGTGACCACTTTGAGCAATAAGAACGCCGGACATAGAGTTCGACATATCTGAAAAAACTATGTTGGTTTAAACAAACAGGAGAGAGAAATTCCCTTCGTTCATAATCTCCTGCCTACACGCCCACAGAAGAAAGCTATCGCTTTAGAAACTTTCAAGCATTCACAGATTAGATTGTGCACGCGTAATCTGATTTCGTTTGGACAGGGACAATCCGGGTTAAAGATAAAGAATAAAAGCTACAGAGAAGGGCGCGGTCACAAATAAATCGAAAAAGAGAGTTCGTCACGTTATAATTTCATTGCTCTCTTCGCGTTTGGACGGACTACTACTTCAAATTATAACCTCAAGCGTGCGTCCTGCAGCTGTACGCCTGGACTGGTACGTGAAAGCGGTTGTGTTGGGCCAAATATTTTGGTTTTCGCTTTCCTTGTTTTTGACATACATGCGTCATTTTTATTAACCTGAAATAATAACGTAGCAGCCAAAAGGGCATGCGGTCATAGCTTATCATTACGGTGAGGCCCCCAAAATAACGAGTACTCCTAATAACCTACAAAAGGCTAACTCGATCGTTCGTTTTCAGGCCAACAATGGTGCGGTAGACTTGTCCTTGACTAATGCAAGATTTATGTCCGCCGAGGACTGATCAGGTAACTAGTAACGCGTTCCCGTATGTCAATAGTCGTTTCTGGCAAGCGTCGCACAGTCGCTTACATTAGCAAAGCCTGGTTTGCGCTGGACCAGCGTGACCGAACATAGGGGCACACACGTCGATAGCGTATACGTACACGTTGGCTAGCTGTGCACCGAAGCTCGATCGCATCTATGATAACTCGTGTACGATAGATTTTCCCACTGTGAGTATAAACGGCGGCATGCCACTTATGTCAACAGTATAGTGTCGCGGTGTAGGCTCCCGTAGGAGGGATCGAGGAACATTAGGTAATAGTATAGAGCCAACCATGCCCGATTCAGTGGGCAGACATCAAAGTGGCGGCATTAGCGCTGCGACCATACCTCCCGACTTAAGCGAAGGAGCAAGGCTCAGAGGGCAGATTGGGAACCTGCTGCACCTGTTAGGCACATGGTATGTTATGAAAAACTTTACTGGGGTTCTGCAGAGCGTGTCTCAACACGCAGCGGGCCGCTCCCACGTAGGGACCAGAAGGCCAAGCCTCTCATCCGCATTATGGGCCTGCTGGACAGCCCAGAGTTTGTCGGCCAGAAGAGGGCTGCGGAGGGCCGCATCCCACCTGGCCGAGTTGTTATCGACTGTAGGGTGTGACCGGGCGCACCGCCAGAGCATGTGATCTAACGTGACTATTTCTCTGCATGAGGGACAAGAATTGTCGGTACAAGTATCTGGATAGATCGTGTGTAAGAGACACGGGTTAGGATACGTACTGATTTCCAAAGCCGAAGTGTGAGGACCTGAGCTCTGTTGAGCCGCGGATGTGGAAGGAAATACGTTCTGTGTGCGAGGTAAAAGCGTTTAGTAATCTCGTTGTAGGTAGAGGAAGTGTCCATATTCTCGGGGGAGTCGTCTCCAAGCTGTCCGGGGGTAACGCGGTAGGTTAGGTCGCGCGCAGCACCGTGAGCCGACTCGTTGAGGTTGGAGGGAGCACCCTCTATCTGACCCTGATGTGTGGTAAACCAACAAATTAAGTAGTGTGTGATTTCCTTAACCTCGAGGAGCCGGGAGGCCTGCTTAGAAATAACGCCTTTTTCAAATGCTCTAACTGCAGACCTCGGGTCGCTATAAATAGCATCTCGCTTGTCATCAAGTAAGGCAAGTGCGATTGCCATCTTTTCGGCAATTTCTGAGTTCCTGGCCCAGACCAAGGCAGCATTAGTAATTTGTTGTTTGGAATCGACGGTTACGATTGTGAAGGCTTGGCGTCCTTTATAGGAGGGAGCGTCCACAAAGCTGACCTGTCGCTGATCACTGTATATTTGCTTAAGGATGGTGGCAGCTATCGCTTTCCTTCTACCGTGGTTATGATCGGGGTGCATGTTTCTAGGGATGGTTGCCACCGCCATATCGCTGGTGAGGGACTATCATCTCCTTGGCCTGCGGTGTACGACTCTAGGTGAATGTTTATACCCCAGTGGTTGTGCGTCTCGACGTGATCAAGCTAATCGTGCTCTCCTTACTTTTCTAGAAGCAACGAACTTAGGGGCACGTTTGTAATCCAGCAACTATTTCTTTTATTTTACATTCTTTAGTAGCTTGACCTGCACGGACGGGCCCTATATATACTGTATGTTTTACTTTATTCTTTGAGATTTGTCATCTCCCTCTTTCTTTCCTCCTTCCTCCCCTCCTTCCTATCTTTCCTATCTATGTTTCTCTCGTCCTTTCCGAAGAGTAGGCAGGCGTTGTGCCCCTTCTGGTGGCAGTTGCCAGCCTTGCTTCTCGCTTTCTCTTTCCTGTGTATATGTTTACAAATCAAATAATAATAATGCCACCGTAATGTTCTCATGAACAGAATGGGGAATGTTGGAAAAGTCTTCTGCGATCCCATGGGGGCAATGACCGAGCTCCCGCAGGATGAATCTACCCGCTTTGATTGTACTGAGACGAGCTAGTTGCGCGCGTTGCTGAGCTTCCGCTATCTCCTCTAGGGTGTTGTGAATGCCGAGCTGAAGTAAACGCTCTGTGTGAGTAAAAAGGGGTATTTCAAGAATCCGCTGGGTGACTTTCCTAAGCAGTGCGTTCAGTTTGTCTCTATCTGCCCGCTTCCAGTGGTGCATAGCTGCAACGTACGTGAAGTGGCAGAGGACAAAGGCGTGCATTAAACGAAGGAGGTTGTCCTCCTTGAGTCCGTGATGTCGATTGGAAACCCTCCGAACAAGAAGAACGGTGTTATCTGTTATGGCATCGAGCTTGGCTATAGTCATGCCATTCGAGCCACCCGACTCGATGGTCATGCCTAGAATAGTGATTGAATCGACCCTGGGTACGTGACCTCCATTTCTCGTGGGTAGATTAATGTTGTTATTCTCCAGGGGCATCCAGCCTTTAGGCCTCGGACCGCATTTCTTGGGTCTATATAAAGGAAGCTCCGATTTCAATGGAGAGCATCGAAGCCCTGAGGGTTCGAGGTAGGGTTCGATGACGTCTATGGCTTCTTGAAGAGAACACTCGACCTGACCTTCACTACCTCCGGTACACTATATAGTGATGTCATCAGCATACATGGTGCGTCCGATGCCCTCAATTCCGAGAAGCTTTCTGCAAAGGCCAATCATGGTTATGTTGAATAGTGAGGGGAGATAACGGCACCTTATGGTGTACCTGCCCCCCCCCCCCCCCCCCTTCCTTAGCTCTAGTGGTTGTGATTCAAGCTCAGCAACTCTGAGAGTAGCTTTCCTGTCAGTGAGGAAGGACTTGACGTAGTTGTAAAACCTTTGGCCTGGGTTAAGGTAATATATTGAGGCTAAAATATGCGAGTGTAGTATGTTTTAAAGACTTTTTCAAGATCGAGGGCTAGAATGGCTCGAGTGTCACTGGAGTTGCTATGAATAATGTGATGTTTAAATAATTTCATGGCGTTCTGTGCAGATAGACCTGCTCTAAATCAGATCATAGTATGGGGCAAATGTCATTATCGTCCAAGAACCGGGATAGTCGGTTGAGAACCGCATGCTCTGCAACCATGCATACGCAGGATGTAAGCGAGATGGGTCGCAAGTTGCCAATGCTGGGCGTTTTTCTCGGATTGGGGAAAGAGCAGTCTTCCAAGGTAAAGGGACGGTTCCGTTCCTCCAGATCTCATTAATTTCATCCGTGAGGTATTCAAATGACTTATCATCCAAGTTCCGTAGTGTTTTGTTGGAAATACTATCCGGGCCCGATGCAGATTTCCCATTGAGTTCGTGCAAGGCCCGACGGATTTCCTCTACTCCAAACGCCGCATCAAGGTAGGGGTAATCCTGGCCCGGTAGTCGGGATGCACAGGAGATTGACCTGTTTTGACTGGGAGGTATTTGCCAGCTAAATTACGTATCAACTCCTCAGAAGAAATTGTTCGTACGGCTTCGTGTATGGTTCTATCAATAACATGTATCTGATTGGATTTGGTATTAGTTTCATTGAGTTCATGTTTGAGAAAGTTCCAATTTGAGTCGTTACGCAATCTGACCGTCTACGGAATTGCAGACCTCATCCCATTGTTGTTTGGAGAGGAACCTGCAATGCTCCTCAATATTTTTGTTAATCTCAGATATCCTTTTGCGAAGCCTACGATTGATTCGCTGTCTCTTCCACCTGTTAAGAAGGGACTGTTTGGCCTCTAGCAGGTGAGTCAATCGACTGTCCATTTTTTCTACGGGTAGATCGTTGCATACCTTTGAGGTAGCGCGTTTTTGTTACGAAATTTGTCCCAATCCGTCTAAAAGAATTCGCGCTGTTTTCTTTCTCAATGGAAAACTGGGTCGCACTGATATAATGATCGCTACCAAAGTCCTTAGCTAAGTTATTCCATTTAGCTTCTAAAATGTTCTTGACGAAAGTGACATCAGGGGTAGAGTCCCTACACGAGGACATACCGATTCTGGTAGGAAAGTTAGCATCAGTGATCAGTGTCAGATCGAGATCCGTAGCATTCTACCAGAGCTCCTTGCCTCATAGTATTGGTGTATTTATAGCCCCACGTGTGAAACGGGGCGTTAAAGTCTCCGGCAACAATTAGGGGGTTGGAGCCTGCTAGGTTCACGGCTCTACGAATCTTGAATCTCTGTCTCTTATCATTTGGGCTGCTGTAAATATTTAGAATATATATGCTGCGTTGGGTGATGCGGCCAGGAGTAATCTCTATCATTACGTATTCAAAACACCCAGATAAAGAAATATAAAACTACAAATTGGAATACTATGCATGAACAGAAAAGCAAAAAACGCTTAACCTTGCACTCGGCCGCGCAACGCTTGAAACAGTGAAGCTGAAACAGTGAAACAGTGAAGTGATCGTAGGCCAGCATTTTCCGGAAGTGCGCGCGAACTTTTCATCGTATTACTCACGATGATGATAGTTTCTTTCGCGCGTCTCGGACTTACGGCAGTCACTGCGCGTTGCATAGCGCAGCTTGCAACACCGACACCGCGTTGCAATGCCGACAACGCGTTCCAGCAGACCCGCTCCACTGAATGCGTCTCTCTCTCGCTCTCATAGCGTGCAAAACCTCTTCGCAGAGCACGAGCGTGCAAACGCTCCAGCTGTGAACGAAGACAAAGACGCTCAAACGCAATCATATGGTTCGCATAAATGCACGTTCGGCAAGCGTGGCTGTGTAGCCTAGAGGTTACGACGCTCGCCTTGGGGCCCGGGGGTACGCGGGTTTGAATCCCGCCTCGGCAAGAAATTTTATTTCTTGATAGTTTCTTGATACGAACCACAAATTACGGCTGGCTTAAACAGCTTCGCTGTTAATATTGCTAGCGGCGACATTGAGATCTTGAGTAATGTGAGTGAGCTTATTGCAGACGAAGGTGCAAACCCCCCTACCCCCAGTCTGGGTAGCAACCGGGCGAAACTCGGTTAGGGAGACGCTAGGTGAGAGGGTTTCCTGTAGTAGGATGACGTGAGGTCTCTTTTCACAGCTACGTAAATACTGCTGCAGAGGAGCTTTCCTCTTAGAAAAGCCTTACAGTTCCATTGCCAAATACGAAATATCTCAAGGGACGATGCCATCATGTTTGGGCGGCGGGGTGCTCCTAGATGGAGTAAGGAGCGTGGCTAAAGAGTTAGCGGCGATATGAGTAAAGCATATAGGTGGAAGTGGTGGAAGAGCCGGTGCCACCACATTCTCGAGAAAAGATTCCATTTTGGCTAATCTCGTGTTGGTACTGTCATCTAAGGCTGTTACGTTACTCTGCAGTGCAGAGAATTTGTCACCAAGCTGTTTCAGACCCTCGCTAAGCGCGGTTAGCATTTCGCGTATCTCAGGTTTTGCTCTACCTGACGCATTTTCCTGCGCGCGAGCTACTATAGCCCTCTTTTTCTGGGTTCGAGATTCGTCGCTGGTCTCAGCCACAGGGACCTCCATGGGTTGTATGGTGACAGTAGCAGTAGGTTGCGAAATCTTAGCGTTCTTAATCGCGGTTATTTCGGTCATTAGCCTATCAATGGTCTCTTTCATAAGTGCGTTTTCTCGCTCTAATTTTCTAATCTTTGAGAACTTCTCATCATGCTGCGGCTGTGAACCCGAAGTCACCTCTGTCGGTCCTCCACTGGACCCGATCGGCTCAGGTGGAGCGGCCCCCCTTGTTGGCAGGCCGGCGGCTGTTGACGCTGCTGGCGGCCCTTGGACCTGGACCGGGATCTGGAGCGGCTCCTGGACTCGAAACGAACCCTAGGAGGTGGATCGCGCTTTGGAACGACCTTGGCAGTGACCCTTGGAGGGGTCTCTAGAACCACGACGGCCCCTGGACCATGATCTGGAGCGGCGGCGGCCCCTGCAGCTGAGGCGGCTTCCTGAGTCTGGTCTAGCAGTAGCGGCATCTCCATTGTGTTGAGGGTGCTGTTTGTCGAGCTTCGGGAATTGCTGGTCGTCGTAGCAAAAGTCAGACGAAGGGCTTCTTGGACGGCTTCTTTCGGCTTGGGCTCGTTCTCTTCGACAGCGTCGAACGACGTATGGGATTTGAAAGCGTTGCTTATATTCTTTCCCTGCCGTGAGGTGGCGCTCACCGCATAATTAGGCTCACGGACAGGAATATTTTGTTTAGCCAGTTTATCAGTCTCTTTGCTAGGAGGGCAAGAGCAACTGGCACAGGAGATAAGAAATGATAACCATCAAGCTAGTGAGAAAGGACACGATATATTTCAGTGGCTGCCAGGACATAACGCTATTACTGGTAATGACTTCGCCGATGAGGCAGCATGGTCCGCCCATGAAGGGACCCGTGTAGTTCCGATCCCACTATCAAGAACGGACACCGAAAGGAGACTTTCTTTCCTGGCTCAGACTGTCATGTACGCTTATTGGTCGTCTCCTAGATCCCCGAAGTGACGCCTACATAACTTGATCTTTCGTTAAAGCTTCAACTGCCATCAAGAATTTCCCGCTCTAATGCAACGTTGTTATGTCACCTCTGGATCGGTGTTGCATTCACAAGAGCATACTCGTTTCACTTTGGAATGTCTGACACACCTACGTGCGACTCCTGCGGCATCAAAGAACACATTGAAGCACCTGCTATCTTTTTTTCTCGTTATGACGTCCAGCGCCGCTTTCTCCGGACAGCAGTAAACTGACTAGACTCAAGACCGTTTTCAGAAGGCAAAATTCTTGGACCAGGGCCGTGCGCGTCACTGGCGCAGAAAGCAACGAAGGCGTTATTACAGTACTTGAAGTCCGCAGGTCTCTGCGACCGTTTGCAGACTTGATGTACTTCTTCGAATGTGCGCATGACTAGTGCTCTCTTCCTCTCTTCCCTTTTTTTCTTTCTTTCCACTTATTTTATACATCTCCCCACTGCAGGGCAGCAAACCGGACGTGCGTCTGGTCAACCTCCCTGCCTTTCCTTCCCTCTTCCTTGCTAGGAGGTCTCATTTGCCCGAGTCATAAAAGGTGTCCTTAGGTCATGCAACGACACCGGTGCAGTACCCCTGGCGGAGACTCCAAAGTTTCGGAGAGTGAGGGGAACTATTCCTTTTACACAGCTTGGGAGAACTATAAGCTTTGAAGAAGAACCTAGTATGCGATTCCTCAATGCATGTCGTCCTATGCCCAATAACTTTGAAAGTTATGGCGGAATGCGAGGGTCTTTTTGTATAAATTGCCAAATTCCAACTTCGAAGCCAAAAGAATATTTGTAACGGTGTGCGAACCACCTGGAAATAGTTCATTACATTACGAAATTACTGAAACTGAAAGCAACACAATATGTACTCGTTAATGCTAAAACAAATTAAAATTCGATAAGTTGGTTGCAATACTGTTATAGCAATCATATCTGACGACGCATGGTGAGTGAAATAGATGTTCAAGCGAAAAATGCTTGGTGGCAGAAGTGTCTAAGAGCACACGCACAACACCTGCAGACGTGGCATGGGAACATCGACGCAAATTCATGAACACTGGCATTAAGAGGCAACGTGTACGTGCGTGATTAACAATGTCGCTTGTGCGAATAGATACATTTACATCGAGAAGACGTGTCTGCGTTAGATAAGTGCTTTATAGTGATCTATGGGATGCGAGTACCGATGCGGCAAAAGCTTCATGGAGGGTGATCTTTTTTATGTTTTATGGAATTTCAAAAAATCGCCTGTTGCAGATAGCACAATTCTTGTCCTTGAGCTGGATTATTCGAAGAGGCGAACATTACGAGCACAAGGAATCAAACTACTTAACGAACATTCAGTAATTATATCCCTAAAGAATTACCTTACGACACATATTGCAATTTACGAATTGTAGCCGGTGAGCTCGCAAGACGTATACACTTGAAATTAACTTCCAGGATGACATCAGTTTAGAGATATTATTTCCCATAAGGGTGAAACGAAGTACATGGGCGTTCCAGTTACGTTTGTGCTTCAATACATAAAAGAGCGTTTTGATATAAAAGTAAGTGGAACAACAGTGCATTTTTGCGGCAAGTTTAATGGCACATATCTACGATCTGGCGTCATTTTGGAAATTCATTCTAAATGGATACGCCTTGCAAACTCACCAGCTACAATTTGTAAATTGCTATATGTATCGCAAAGTAATTAATTCAAAAAATAATTAATGAATGTTTGCTAATTATGTGAGCATGTGTTTCGATTTCTCGTGCAAGTAATGTCCGCCACTCTGAATATTCCAGCGCAAGGACTAGAATTGTGTTATCTGCAACAAGCTATTTTTAAAAATTCCATAAAAGTTGAAGATGATCACCCTGTATATTCGTTATGTGGGTATGAATTAGGATATATAAAACATGGAGATGTAGAAGTGGCATATATAAAACTACTGAGCATGTAATGATTGCGTTTGTCAAGCTATCTTTCACGACAGGTTGATTTCGTTCACTCACAAAAATAAGCTCACACGTGGAATAACCGAAGTGTTTCATATATATAAAAAACGCCCGTGAAAGCTGTGTTAGCCAACCATCATTGTCGCTGCCTCACAAAAAACAAAAACAAAAAAAAACAAAGTGAATTTCTCAACACCGGACCTGCTTGTACTGACTCATGTTTATAACATCTCATCTGCGCTTCAGTTAACTTTCTGGCGATGGATCCCATTACCATAGACCCAGCAGGTATCCGAGCCAGAATTTTCAAGATAAAGCGGTCATCATCACGTGATATTGACGGTATTAATTCCAAGTTTCTCCAAAACACTGCAGAATACAGCTCCATCATACTTACCTTTATTTTTACTAGATCACTTAACGACAGCGCCCTACCCATTGACTGAAAAACTGGTAAGGTGACCCCGCTTTTTAAATCGGGAAACCCACATCACACTTTGAATTGCAGACGCATCTCATTAACTTCGGTACCCTGCAAAATTTTTGAGCACATCATTTTCACTCACCTTGTAAACTTTCTTGAATCATACAATTTTTTAGCCCTTATCAACACGGGTTCAGGAAATCTTTTCCTTGTGAAACACAACTAATAACATTCACTAATGACTTGCATGCGTTCTTGGACTCCAGTTTTGCAACGGGCTGTATTTTTTTTTTTTACTTTTCTAAAGCCTTTAATAAAGTTCATCACCAGTTACTTATCTATAAGCTAAGCCTTCTAAATATTGACCCGTTAATATTTAAATGAATTTGCAGCTTTCTTTCTAGTCGTACCCAATATATAACCATCGATGACAATGACTCACCAGAGGTACCAGTAGAATCGGGTGTACCTCAAGGTTCTGTATCGGCGCCTTTACTCTTCCTCATTTATATTAACGACCTGTCTAATCAAATCCCTAGTTCTGTGTGTTTATTTGCCGACGATTGCGTAATTTACCGAAAAATAACTCATGATTCTGATATGGTTACATTACAATCAGACCTTGATAACGTTACAACCTGGTGCTCCCGCTGGCACATGAATCTTAACACTTCAAATGTAAATTCATGAGGATCTCACGTAGCAAAGTATCTTTTTCTAACTACCATCTTAGCAACATCCTACTCGAATCAGTATCGTCTTATAAATACCTCGGAGTGCACATTACAAATAATCTCTCATGGAAACGACATATCGAACACATTACATCAAAAGCTAACCGCATGCTGGGCTATCTGAAACGAAATTTTGCACTCCCACCTTCTCCCCTGAAAAAACAGTTATATGTCACCCACATTCGGCCTAACCTACAGTATGGATCATCTATATGGGACCCTCATCAATTAACGTTAATTAACAGCTTAGAAGCTGTGCAGAATCGGTCCGTTCCTTTTATTCTTAACAATTACCAGCGCACAGCAAGCGTAACTAGCACGAAACTTGCCCTAAACATATCTCTCCTTTCCAAACGCAGAAAAATCGCTCGCCTTTGTCTGTTCCATAAAATAACCATTTAATTCCCAAACTCAAGTCACGCTTTATCGAACCAGCCTCTTTCACTTCTGCACGCTTGGACCATCGTCATAAGGTGAACATCCCATTCCACAAAACGTCTACCTATGGTAATTCATTTCTTCCAAAATCATGCCAGGAATGGAATCACCTACCGGATCCACTAGTCTATATAACTAATACCGATGACTTCCGTAAGGCACTTACTAACGTTATCTAGTATGCCTTGATGTGAATGCATAGCGAATCAGTTCCGTTTTCACCTTATCAGTATTGTTTATAAATTATTCCTATTTTATTATCTACCTAATGTACAAACAGTATGTGTTGTATTATGCTTTTATCATTATGTGTTCATCGTCTCACTCTAACTTGCCCTATATACCATGCATTTATATTTCATCTGTATTACCGAAGTTTTCTGTTTTTCTTTGTATAATTATTTTTTGTTACCGTAATATGCTTATTGTGTCGCTCCTACTTGCATTATTTTTACATTGTACCATGCATTGTCATCTGATTAGTGTTCTTGTTTTCCACTCTCCTTTTTTGTATAGTTATCTGTATTTTAGCCCCTCCCCTCTGTAATGCTTCATTGTAAGCCGTGAGGGTACTATAAATAAATAAATAAATAAATAAATAAATAAATAAATAAATAAATAAATAAATAAATAAATAAATAAATAAATAAATAAATAAATAAATAAATAAATAAAATGTGCGCATTCATGATTGCTTCATTATTCTCCCTATTTATTTGTGATTTCCCTGAAAAAGGTGATTCTCCAGTCAGCGCTTCTTTCCGTTGTGCTCCTCTTCGTGGCACTCTCGTCGCCCTCTTGCCCGCTTAATTTCTCAACAAAATGAATCCGTACCAACTCGCCAAACTTTACTGCAGGCTAAATAAGACTGCGCAGTTCTAAGTTATATCAAATATATTAATTTGTATGGATGTTCTTTTGGCATAGTCCTTAAGGTTAGTTGCCTGATAACCTTTGTTAATAGACATTTCGAGTCGTCTGCATTTTTATTAAAATCGTGAAGGCGGGAGCTGACCTACTGTTCTGGCCTACGATCTTGGGTTCTCATTAATTGATTCAACTCTTCGAAGAGCGCGATGAGCATTTTTCCGTTTGCTTTTGTTGTCAGACGCACCTCTCCGCAGTGACCGAAGCAGGAGAGGGTCGTTTATTCGGATTCCATTATATCAAACTGTCGGACATCCATAACTAATCTACACGCGCCGTGCTGTTAGATGTAAGTCTATAATATTCAGATGCCCGTTTGAGAGCAGAAAAAAAAAAGCTGCTTTGAAACAGCAGGTTAGGCAAAGTCAAGGATCGATAATAACGATCCCCTTTGTTGAACACATGCTGCATGCTGTTTGCCATGAAACATCCGACCTTCGGTGTAATCCCGCCGTCGGACAAAACGCCTGATTATTGCTTTAAACATTGATTTTCTCGGTCACGAAAGCGTGTTACAACTATGAAAGCCAACTTCAGATGTATACGGCTGCATAACTAACCGCTTTCAGTGACACAGCTGAGCGGCGGTACGACAGGGGCTTTAATTACTGTCCATGTCGCGCGCGGTTTTAAGCAGTATTGAAACTGACGTGACAGCTTGGTGTCGCCACTGCGTCGCTGTCATGACAACGTCGAACGCTGGTCAAAATTAACTTGTACTGTGCTCAAGTCGGGCTGAAAGAAAAGAAAGAGATGGCGATTCTCTAATACACCTGTCGCGGTTCGTTAACCACACGTAGCACTGGTTAGGCTAACTTTATCCCTGAGCTGTCAGAGCGCGTGTGTAATGAAGCCGCCTTTTGCCATGTCATGGATAATAAAATCTACTATAAAACGCTTTAGAGCAATATAGGTATAACGTTCCGTTTTTATTTGCCACTTCCTATGCGCTGCTTTCTTGAGCAGCTTTAACATACGTAAGCTACTTTTCTAGTATGCTTACCTAGCGCAGTGGTACAAGTAGGATCACACAAACGGCAAATAGTTTAGCTAATGTCATTACCTGAATTCAAACAGGAACAGGTATAAATGGGTGAACACCTTCGTAGCCGGTCGCCAAACATGACGTTGTCGAAAAGCTCTGTGTGCGAACACGAAAGCATGCATTCATGGCAGCATGGTAGTGGAATTCTATATGAACTACGTGCTAACATATTGATTTCTGTGATTCACCGTGCACTCACACGCATCCCTGCCAATTTTGCTTTTCTTCGTTCGTCGAGCCGGCATATTTTTCGTAGATGAACACTAGCCGAACAAAACCACATCGACGACAAAGCGCTCTGCAATCTTCTTAATGTTGTGCGGAAATCTATGCACGTATCAGATCGCGGCCTTATTATTTTGCCTCGGGAGCGGTTTTCTGGTCTTATGGTTCTACAATCAACAGAGATGATCATTAAAGAACACATTAAATATCCCATTAAATAACACTATCATTTGCAAATGCATCTCTATCAGCACACATGCGAAATAATTGAGGCATATCACACAGAAAAAAAAAAGCAGAAACTTGTGTAAACCAACCCCGTATTACTCAATCAAAAAATGAAACGTAATTTCCAGATGTGTCTTGATCTTTAAGCTATGCAATTTGTTACGTTTGGTTTGTTTTGTTGTTGTTGCTTTGCACGCGCAGCTATTACCACCGACCTGAAATCAGCCTTCATTTTATGCTTTCCTTCAATAACATTTTCAGTTGATAGTCAATGCTGTCTTTCATCGCATTTCTGCACGTTCCATTATTTCGCACTGTTCAAAAGTAATGCCTGAATTACATCTACGCATGCTATAGCGGCGACGTGTATCCGGAAACAGGACCGCTGGCGGCAACGTCTTGTGATACTTTGGTGAACTATAGCGCTCTGGAGAAGTTTCTGTGCCATGCTGCTTTTTTGCTCACAAAAGCAGACATACGTAATACAGAATACGGGCACTTTTCCTCCCTAAAATTTTTGCTACAATCCGACTACATACTCTTCGCGTTCCAGGAAAGTTTTTCTCCCATTCATTAGTCAACTGGTTGGCAGAGAACTCAAATACCTCGAAATGCGTAACTAACAGCTTTCGGCGATATAGGAGCCACGAGTGGCAGTTCTCTGTGCACGTGTTGCACAACACTTCGGCTCTATATAGTACCCAAGTGCACACCTTAACTCGTCATCTAAAGTGGTATTCGCTGTATTCTTTCTTTCTCTAAGTATGCGTATTCATCGGAGCAGAGAACGTGCAAGGCTCACAATAGTTTAGACTATTGCGTAACATGCTTTCTATTCAGCATCATCGAACTCACTCGCTATCAAATGGATCATCTAGGCATGTGTAATGTGTACTGTTACGTTACTATACATTAACGCATGCGTACGCGGTACACGTATACGGCGAAAAACCGGAGCGCAGCTGGCGTGCGTGTGTTGCAAAATTACTTTGTTCTCTTCATAGCGCAGCCGTCATCATAAGTCCTGCTCCACTCCTCACGCGTAGACGGCAAAGAAGGCAGCGAAGAGACAGCATCGAAGTGGGAAACAGTATAGGGTACTTTGTTGCTTGATGGTGTGCACGGAATGCAACGAGTGCAGTTATAATCAGTTATAATCAGTTATAATCAATACTTATACGGTCGTGTTGAATACCTGTTGTTAAGGAAGGCGTCTAACATAAAGCGGGTTAGAGGTATTTACGCGAGAATCACAAATATAAGCGATTGGCGAATGTCGAAGCTGTGTTGTGTTGCGCATGTGTGCGTTGCTTTGATTTGCTTTGCTTGCTTTGCTTTAAGTGCGACAAAAGTCTTGTCGCCACGTGTCTAGCACACGTGTCGCCTACGTCAGTTGTTAGGCTGACTTTGGGTCTGATGTGTCGTATTAGTATTCTATCAATGTTGATACGCTTGGTGGCAGCTGCTTTTGAGGAACACATTCCGTATATCCACAGAATGGGTGTCATGTGAGTCATGTGAACGACGCTATCTATCGCTGAAAGCGCCAGCTGTTGGGTAATGAACTGGTAGACCACGACGACTGACCTGTGCAGTTGATGACAATGCTCATTCCACTGATGGGAATTCACTTGTATTCTGCAGTTTGTTCCTTGATCGCTGTGGCAATCTGGACGCATTGGAGGAGGTGCTTGCTTGATGGAATCGGAATTCGGCATGTTAGCAGCGCATTGATCGCCTGCTAAGCTACGGGTTATATTTCGCTCGTTTGGTGAAAGGTTCCTTAGTGAGAATGTTTTTTGCTAATGCCCACACTATTTTCGGTCACAGAAGTCGCGATGAAGGTCATCGTCGTAAGGTGCGTGCTTCAGCAGCGCGGTGTTACCTGTCTTTTTTTAATGTGTCTTGGTTAGAAATACAAGATAGCGGCTTCACTGCAAACCCTCATATATATATATATATATATATATATATATATATATATATATAAAATAAGTGTTCGCAGATCATACGCATCGTTATTAGAACGTTATCAGCTTGCACGTTTGAAACACTTTCCATGCTCTAACTTGTCCCGTTGTAATAAAAAACAAGTTAATTTTGGTTATCTTTTACTTTATTATTATTATTTTGCAAACACGGGTTTTAAAAAAATTGCATGGATAATTTACCGTAATTCAACCTCGTTTCGGGTAAATTACCTGGACATGCGAACTTGCAGAACACATCTCAATGTTCAGGTGTCCTAACTAAAAAGATTCACTTATGTTTCTATTGTTCATCTTAGGGCATCTGTGGCAATTGCGAAATGGAAACCGAGAAGTGGTGGAGTATCACCGCAAACAAACAACGCGAAGGGAACAAAAGAAGAAAGAATCAAACAACACGGGCGACATATCACCTGTGTTATCCGAGTCCTTTGTTCCTATCGCTCGGTTTGATTAACACGGTGTTAATGTATGTGAAGTCGCCCAACTCACCGTGTTGATAAAAAAAAATTGGTGGAGTAATTTCTGTTTAGAAAAATTATCAGACTAGCACCACTTTCGAAATACCCATCCTTATAACATGTTACGAAGTATATGGACGTTCTATTTAATAGTTCCCCAATAGTATTAGTTTGGGATGATCGTAACTAAAACGTTACTGCAATTTTAGCACATTTTGTGGGTGGATATCTCGGAAAGGGCTCTAGTGTGATGGTTTCTGCTGAGATGTAACTGCAATATTGGTCGGCATTACTTTCGCTATTGCAACATGGTCCCTAAAATCAAAAATTAAAGAATAATTAGCAACATTTGTTATTAGCTACTTGCACATTCAATTTTCTGACGCAGATTAGTACCGCTTCTTCCAGCAATCCACCTGAAAGCGAACAGCACTATCTCTCGCACGTGTTTTATGAAAAGTGTGTTCCAGTTAGAGATTTACACGCACACACACAGGCACAAATGTGGTATGCAAAAGTCAGTGGTAGACGGATACACCCCATAACGCCGGTTTATTCTCTGGTATGTTAATGAAGCTGGCAAGTGAAGAATAACGAAAAACGTAACTCTGGTACATACGATGTTTACAAAGATGTAGACCGAATGCCCAAAGTATAAAGCAGGCAACTGCGCATTGAACATGTATGGTCGACTGATCCTCACGGGAACGCCATACAATCAACGCCACCTATTATGCGAGCCAGAAAACTATGGAAGTGCGGGATATTTAAACAAAAATATCCCCTAATAGCCCGATGCTTTAGCTTTTCGTCCTTAGCTGGTTGACCCGACACTCACTTTCAAAGCATGTAGAACTATTATAATATGAAGTTTATCCTTCCATAAGTTATTTCTACTTTGAGCTGCATTTTTCCTAGGCTTTCTCGAATAGTACTATCTTTGGCATTAACCCCGGCTTTTCTCTGCCGTCATTCACTTCTGACAGCCATAGATTAACAGAGGTAGAACAAGGGCTGGGACACCCTGGGGCTCCAGCTTGACATATTGCTCGGTTCGATTACTGCTGTTCGCATAAAGTTTGAATTCCCCTTTGACCATCTGCCTTGTTTTAATTACATCAATAGATTTTCATGTGAAACTCTATGCTTACGTCGACATCTTTTCCTCGTCTCTAAATTTTTCTACATCGCAGCTTTCTGGCCAAACTTGCCGTTGTTTCTTGTCACTGCCTCATAAGTTTCAATTCTGTATAGCTACGTTAAGCGTCTTGGGGAAAGGCTTCCAATTTTTTTTTACGGAAAAGTTCAGCGTTGCCTTAACATCTGGGGCGAGAAATAGGACAGCAAAGTGCTGTCTACGAGTCTAGTTGCCATGACGTGTTACCTCATGCGTGATGCCCCGTAGTCTGGCCATCTACTACAATAATATGGGTAAGATTCAGTTGCGGAAACTTTGTTGCGAACTATGTTATCGCGAGCCCATTAAATTTCTTATCAACAAAAAATCGTCGCTGTAGCTTGCTGGGCGCATGGCCGGGCAAACATCTCAATTAGTTATTTATATTTTTAATGCCTCTCAGTCTCGCTTTTTCTCTCTTCAGTTAAAGCGCAGTTGTGAGGTACGCATGAGATACCTATGAATGGCATATGAGTGGCGCCATATATCTTTACAAATGTTACAAATTACAAATAATTTGTTGTCCTCAGTAGACATTTCTGTTTGGGGAAACAAATGAGTGTCTTTTTGTGCTGCATTAACAGTTCAACAAACAGCAGCGCTGGACATAAAATAAAGAAAGAAATTGAAAAAGATATAGCTGCAGCTCTTCTTGTTCTTTGGTCTATTTCTCGGGACGCAGTGATCGAAAACCCTGTGTCTGGCTCGATGAATGTGGTCCCTCGGCAGAACTGCCAACCTGCGCAGACTTGAGCGGTCGACTTTAGATATGCTGCACCTGGCTTAGTGTAAGTGAAAGTGCGATCAAGACGCGTCTTTTTTCTCTCATTCTTTCAGTTCCCCATACCCTTAACCACGTGTAGGGTAGCAAACTGGACAAAGTCCAGTTAACCTAGCTCCTTGCCTTTCCTTTCTCCTTTCTCTCCCTCTTTCCCCGGATTTCCCTAGATTTTTGTAAAATACATTGTTCAATTTGTAAATGCGGTTTTCGTAAAGATTCACCTATTTGTGATGCAAATAGACCACAAATTTATAGTTTAAATTTATCTCCAAGCTCGCTTTTATAAACTTAGCCTATGGACGGTTCCGGGTAAATTTGCATGCATAGTTGGCAACGCAGCGTACCGTCTTGTCATGTTCAGCGCCAGGTACATGTGTCAAGTTATACCAAGATTTACACGAGCTTCTTAGGTTGTTATTGCAGAACGTTTGTTTTTGCTGATAATAGATAAATATTTCATTCAAAGGGCGCATAAACTGGCAGCATAGCTGTACACTATTAACGAGCCCAGGACATCCACAGCTTGTCGTTTACTTTGCGAGAGGCGTTCACTTCACCGCTGTACGACCACAAGTAATGCTTCGCATACTAATGCGAAGGTAATTTGTGCCGACTGATATCAAAACATGCCTTCACGTCAGTAGTTACACGTATGAGTCATCGTCGGCGCCACAGCAGTGGTTTCTCACGTTTCAGATTTTTGCTTTTCTCCACGCATCAGCACAAACTTTCCCTAGATTTCACAAATTTTACCTGAACAAGGCCTAAAATTTATGACAATGTCCCTAGAATTGCCCAATACTGTTCCTCAGTTACCGTTTATCTCAACTGACCGCGTCTATAGCGTCACTGGCTGTGAGAAGCGTTAGCGGCTGAGACTGAATTTGATTGGCTGTTCCACAAAGAAAAAAAAAAAACTTAAGGAGCGCCACGCGACAATTTTCAAACGTATAGTCATAAAAAATTGAATTTTCGCCCAATGCGATGTATTTATTGCCATAACAAGGTTTAGCGTTTCTATCGAGCTCCCCAAACGGTGTTCTAACAATACACGGAGGCGACATGGTGCGATTTAGCACGCGAGACTGAAGGCCTCGACCATTTAAGGAAAGCACCTATTTTTCAGTAATTATTTTCGGTAAAAACCGCAGTATGTAAATTATGTGACATTTTAAATAACATTTTATTAATAATTAACATCATGACAGCACGAAGCGGGCTGTGCGTAGAGTTGTCGCTGAAAAAAACAGGGGGGGGGGGGGGGGGAATCACAGTGGTGAAGAAGTCGGGAGCGCAGCTGCCCTCGCTGTTTATCGGGCGTCCTCTGCTGTTTTGTGATGCTCCGGGTTGCTTACGCGGAGGCCCGTTCGGCCAATGTACTCAGCGCCGTAGGACATGGGCACGGTAAGGTAAACATTTTAGGGGGAGGGGGGGGGGGGGGGGGGCTGGCTTCGGGCCTGGTGGAGACCACGCGGACAGCGCAAGGACTCAACGCGCAATGTGCGCATTTGGCGACTGAAAGCGAGGAGAGAACGGCCCTTGTGGACCGTTCTGTCCCTTGCTGCACGGCTGGTAGCCGGAGTCAAAGTATGTCTCTTGAAACAGCAAAATCTGAAACAGGTACAACACTGAAAGGCAACGAAAGGAACAGAGGAAAAAATGTCGCTTACCACCACCTTTTCCATGGTTGTCTCAGGAAAGGTTTCTTTCCCCGAATAACCTTGAATAACAAGTCCAAACGATAACAACTTTATTGTCATCATCATTAACGAAAATAATGACATGTTTGCAAGAACTGACTGCTCAGCAGCGGAAGGCTGTGCGAGTTCACGGAGGTGAGAGCGCGGTGTAGTGAACTCGCTATGCCTGATGCCACGCGCACTTTCGTACATATCCAACTTGGCTGAGGGAAGGGCTATCACGAGCAGTGATCACAAAACGACCATTGAGTACCACTGAACGGTACATAACGGTCACTGTTTTTTTGTACATCTTGAAGTGTTGGTCCCTGTCATAAGGCTCTCAGCCATAAGGCTCTCAGCCATAAGGCTCAGCCTCAGCCATAAGCCTACTAGCTAGCTTCGTGAAGGGGCGGCGAGTGTGGTGGGGAAGAGCGGAAAATCGCTGCTGTTAACGCAGCTACTCTGCCATGCCCGTCGAGCGTTCACAAAACATCGTCAGCGTGGCACAAAGTCGTTGAGTCGGTTCACTTTAAGCAGTGGTCGCATTGCTTCAAGTTCTTGAGGTGATGAATCTCGTTCGTTTTCGCTCCCACGATGCATATTGGACGGCGGTGGTTTATCGCAAACATGAAACAAAATGTACTCACAAACTCAAAGTGTGATGCGTTGACTAAGTTTACACTCTGGCATGGGCGTGCGTGCTCTTCACTCATTTTCGAACTATGTACCGTGAGCAGTCGCACAAACTCGATGAAGCGTGCTAGTGTCCCCTCACTACTGAAAAAGTCTCTAGCCGTCCATCCGGTGGCGGTGCAACGAGCTGACGACCAGGCGACGGTGTGCGGCACTACGGTGAGGCTTGTCACACTGTCACGTAAGCACGTCGAAAGAATAAAATTATGAAGGCTACGCGCGTGGAACTTTCTTCAGTCCGTTCATCTGTTCGGAACTGATGCCAGCCGTCCTGGATTTGCCCTGCAACGCAAAAAATCGCACATAAGAATAGGTCATCGACACAGTGAATTGCTTCCGGGTTTATGAGACATTAGGAAACTTTAGCATGGCGGGCTTATAACAAAATGTCGAAAGACGTATTAAATGGCATCGTGTGATGATGTCACCGGCACACCCTGTAGCCATTCCTCTATTAATTACACGATTCTGCAGAAATGAAGTGATTCAAAAATACCTTCGCGACTAGTATGTCGCTGCCGACACATTTACAGTAGTACTAGTACAAGTCCGTCCTTACAGCAAAGATTGTGCGTGCTTTTGTTGAACAAAGTCAGCGCCGTTGTTTGTACCTAGTATATGGTTTCCCTATTCCAATATTCGGATTCACTAGTACGTAACAGCTGTGCACAATGTCATAAAACTGTTGTTCATGCAAGATACATGCTTTCCGAAACATACCACGTCGAGCACTATATCTTTACAGCCTATGTATAGCTCCGGCTGTTAAAGGCTTCCCACTGCAACCGAGGTTAGCTGGGTTGCATGGTACATTAGTGTCCAGCAGTCACTGCCTCACCTGCATGTAAAAGATGAACACCATGATGGCGCAAATGCAAGAGCCGATGCCACCGATGATGAGGCCAGTCGCTATCGTTGCGTTGCCCACTTTCTGCGGCAACTCGACCTTCTGCCGGAACTCTTCTGCCATGGAAGGAGCAAGCTCTGCCCGCTGCACAGAAGCCAATGAGGAGGAATTCAACGCGAGAGGAAGGAAAGGCGCAGAAGTTAACCAGGATTGCGCGAAGTTACTTTACCCAGGAGAATAGGGATTGTATTATAGGCGACAAAGCTTACCAGCTGCGGGATTCGCGAAAAGGTTGACATTCCGTGTGGACTACGGAAATGGCCTGGGATCGCACTGTGCGATATGCGTTCGTCGCATATACAGGTCCAAAAATAACATACAAATTTCAAGCTGATTATAGACAGCATTCATGGCTCAATTAAATATATGATTTTGTAATCTCGCAATTCAAACGTTTTTTGGCGCCGATGTGGTTCTACATTCATTTGATTGTTCATGTAATTTTTCAGTATGCACAAACTAGCACGAACAAAAATGGACGCACGTCTCCATCTTCCTTACCTCTTCAATCCAGACGACCGGAAATATGGTGTCTTGCACGTTCTTCAACAACCTGCGGAAAGACGGCATCAACATATGTAATTCAGTCAGTTCAGATCTTCTACAAACGAAAGAAAGAAGGACATGTGTCAGGCCTAAAACTTTTTAACCGAAACGTTCCTTCTGTATAACCAAGACGCTTAGGTCAAGGAGCGCCGTTCGCTATTCGCGCATGTATTTTTTTGTCGAGCAACATTCGGGTCACCGCTCCCGTTGGTTTGTGGGCTCGATTTCCGGCCGGGGCGTATGCGTTTCAGAGGTCATATGCGGTGACGCCCCCTCGCACGCAAGTCTGCTTCGTGAAATTTTAATTATTTTTGTTTTTCACGCACTGCATCGCCACCCCCGCGACCCTCCTGTGATCCCGGACGTTGAACCCGACACACAAATACAACACGCGCTCATGAGTGTAGCCCGAAATGGAGCACTTGGCATGCGTTCACGTCACCTTCGCAGCTTCGTCGTCACTTACGCCAGTCTGTCGTTGCTCTTGAGATCCACGTTGATTTGAAGCCTCTTCGATGCCCGCATTACAAGACCCGTCAGCTGCGGGAGCAAGAAAAATAATGTCGATGATTAGTTGACATCAGGCGCTGGTACCTAGCTATAGGCAAGAGTTAAAATGACTCGTTTAATCACAGTTCTCGTAGCGTAAAAACCTCCTCGAATATAAATGGCCTGCCTTTCTGCGCAACGCATTCGTTTGTGGAGAAACCGCACACTTCTCAAACCAGTGTTCGCGCTTGCTGAGCTCTTCTACAAAAATTCTCTATTGAGCATAGAACTTGTATGAACACCGAGTAGAACAAAGGCACAGCGCCGGCTGGTAATCCCGACGTAGGAAGCTCTTCTATCTCTCTGCCGTTCGCCATCTGTACGATTCTCGCAGTGGTATCACACTGCATAGATGAGAACGTTTTTGCATTTTGTTACGCTGGAACTGTTACTGGCGTCAGGCCGGCGTTAGTTCTCTAGTATGTCAAGGAACTACGCACAGTTCTATCAGAACCAGTTTCATTCTGTATATGTGAAAGGTGCGACCCCAGTGCCATTCCTGTTAAACCACGGTGGCCGTCCTTATGCATCGCTGCAAGTCCGAGTGTGACCCAACGTTGCCTCATTGCGCTCGCCCAGTGTCCGCATTCTGGGTCGATCTTTGTTTTTTTTTTTTTTTTAGTATTAAGGTGATAGAAAATACAGCTCATGTGTTCGCCAGTTCGTCCCGGCGAGCCGCCAGTGCTTCCTACGCTAGCGCAATGGCAGAAACGAGCACAGCGACTAACACTGGGTTTTCGGGTATGGGCATAATGGAACACTACGAAACTCGTAATGTCCTGGGTATCAACATGGCGGCTCACTGCTGTAATGTAAAAGAGACCAGCATGACACTGCGAGCTAAGCTATCTTTTTTTCTAGCAAGCCCTTACCAGAGAGAAATTATGCATAGAAAGGCAGGGAGGTTAACCCTTGTCAAGACAATAGAGTTACTGTATACGCGAAGAAACACGTGAACTCGTGCACGGCGGCTTGCGCGCGTATATAGCAACACAGCATATATGAAGGCGTAATGAAGCTATCTAAAAACAGCTCACGCCAGCATCCAAAACTAAGAGAAAAGGCGAGCGCTACCAGTTTTCTTACCGGGAACTGAAGGATCACCTCTTTCGGCTCAGCTACGTACCGGTTACGCAGAGGACCGCCAAAGAAACTGTCGCGTTCATCGCAAATATATCAGGCGCAAACATTTCTCACAATGATTTATGCTCAAACACTAAGTTCGCAGGACACTACGACAGGCAACCGACCTGGCTCTCTTTGTGAGGGAAGCGAGACATGGTCCAAGAGCAGTTTCTGGCTCCGTGCATGCAATACCGAGTATACCAATGGCTAACAGCTCTCTGGGCGTTGTTCACGCGAGGCCTTACGCGACCCTTTGGTGTCCTGCACTGGCAAGACTTTATCGTTTTGTTGTCATGGTTTTGTTTTGTTTTCACTGGGTACTGCGCCATGCACGGCAACCGCGCGTGAACGCTGCACGTACCACACGCTTTTGCGTACGCATTAAGGTCTTGGTGTTTCATGACAAGCCGGCACATGCCAGCATCAGAGAAGAGCTTTTAAACGTTGCCACACACGACAGTGAACGATGTAAAGCCCCTGCTGGGCATCGCGCACCATGAAGCATAAAGTTGGTGGGCCAAGGTTTTTTGCACTTTCTACGAGTGCTTGAAAATGGCTTGCTTTACAGATACAGCGTATGTAATATATGCACGAAGTGTATCTTCCCTTTATTTTCGTGCATGCGTTACTAAACGCACTGAGTAGAGTGGTAAGTGAAAGCAATTCCTGGGGCCGCACCATCCGGCTTTCCGTCCAAAGTGGAGGATACTCGTCAAGGACAGGCCATATAGCGTGAACCACAGCTAAGTGAAGAAGGCGCGGTGCGTGAACTGTTGTAGCAGCCAGCTCACCGGGTGTATGTCGAGGAAGGTCTCGTGCATCTCCTTGACGGGCCTGAGTCCGTTCACGGCGCGCACGAAGGCCTCGTCGCCGTGGTAGAAGTGCGGCGAAGAGAGCACGATGGGCGCCCCCTTGCGGCAGGCGGCCACGTGCGTGATGCCGCTCTTGGGGCACACGGGTGCGGTGAGGCAGAAGCAGCGGTTCTCCTCGCGGATGTCAGCAGACTCGAACAGCGACGCCGGGATGGTGAAGCGCCAGGTACGGATGCCATGAACCTCGGTTTCCTTCTCGTAGCGGAAGTACATGGACCTGCGGTGTCACTAAGCCGCCTTTATTTCCTGTCTGGAGTGGTACTGTGGGCACTCTCAAAATCCGCCATGCTAGCAAATCTGAGCCGATCGGTGATCAAAATTGGAGTCAATCAGAGAAGGTATAACGTGGATGAAATTGACAAGATGAAGGAACGTGATCGCAGCTACTAAATATGATTTCATTGCCAGGTATATCAACGTTACTGTGCGAGTGCATGTCAATAGCTGTTCCTGAACCAGAGGCACCTCCCATAGGACAATGACACATTGGCTTGGCAGCCCGCGCAGAAAACGGCACGTGAGCGCGCGTCGATGGCGGCATGACTCAGCGCATGCATCAGGGGCAAGCGACCGCGCATCGGCGAGCACATTCACCCGCGTGCAAATTGCAAACCGCTTCGTCAAGGACGCCAGGGAGCGTGTCAGTGGTTTTGCGAACATCCACTGTCAGCTTACACTGTCTATACAGGGTGACACGCACTCGCGTATTCACTTTCACACTTTAGTCATTTTTCGGCAAAGAAAGGAAGCTGGCCTGTTCGAAAGGCAACTGAACAGAACGCGAAACGAACAAATATCTCTGATCGCGCCCCTGCCGTGCTGTTTCTTACTATGCGTCACCTCGCACAATCTTCCTAGGCCACCATGCACGCAGAGCCAGTGAGGGCGGATACTAGACCCCCGAATGTCAGACTCAATTTCCACGCGATTGAAAAGGGCTTTCTCATGTGTCAAAATACACGGATGATAACGCTTCAAGCATATGCATGCGCAGTCACAAGAGTATTTTTTTGTTAAACGAGGTCTAGATTTATTGCACCACGTCTTCGGTGACGATGGACGCGTGACGAAAGATACAACCCTGCTTTCTTGTCTTAATTAGCATTTGCGTTAGAAACGAGAACAGCCACAAATTTAGTTCTCTATGTACGTCGTCGGTAAGAAGACGCAGTTCACGGAGTGTCGCACGAATCCACGTTCCAAACGACGCAAAATGTCATCGCATTTACGAAAAGAGAATTAAATAACGAGCTTGTATTGCGTCCTTGAAGAAAAGATGAGTGAGCATACAAAAAAATGAGATAGTACGAAGCATATCATAATATTGATAGTTTTTGTTTTCTGTTTTATTACTATTTGTTTGCTACTAAAATAGAAGATGGGTAGTGTTTGTCGATGAGCAATTGAAATGCCTCTTCAACCTGCTTTATTCTTTTTATTTATTTTTTATATTTCATTTTTAGCAATCTGTGCGTAGCTGTTGTGTCAGCTTGTTGCAGCACAATTTGACATACCTGTCAAGAGTTCGAAGGAAAACAACACAAATTCGAGATTCGTGGCGCTCACTTACTTCGGAAAACGAGAAAATCAATGAGTAGCACCTTGTCAAGCAGCCTTGCACTACACTCTAACATTATAAATTGTCTTCAAAGGCCAGGTGCGACACGTCAAAAGGTGTATGTATGCTCTGCAATGGATTCATGCAAATCACCAATGTTCGTAAGATGAGCTGGTTTCACTATTCGGTTGACTCGTGTCATGATAAATATCATCGCTGTGATGCACCATAACTGGACTAAATCGGCGGCGGCAACACCTTACTACAACTAATATAAATATCTGCTTTGTTGTAGGTCCGAGAAGGCGTAAATCAATTAATGGATGTTTTATTCGTCCCAGCCAATTAGGGAACGGACCCCAGACAAAAGCCTACAAGAAAGTCGCTTGAGTACATCTGGGGCCTTGAAAACAAATATGCATACATCATACAGGGGTGGAACGCATGCACAGTTCATGTCAGCAAGCAATGACGAAATAAAATTTCAAAAGGATACAAGATGCAATATCAAATATTGGGGAAATAAAGGTCTACAACAAAACCGCACACAAAATAAATGTAAATAAATGGGGTATTATAGAACAGTATTATTCAATACGTTTAATACAATATAACTTACAGTAAGAGCATTGTATGCATTACTAGACAAACTCAGTCTTACCCTTTTTCGTTTGTTGTCATTTATACCCAGTTTACTGCTAATGACAGAAAGTGTTTTTATCCCTGTGTTTGGAAATGAATTATTTGCATACCTTGCAGCCGGAAACTGGAGGCTCTTTGCCTTGTAATGTTTTCAAGGCTCCATCTTAGCCTTTGATTATGTTACAGCTTTTACTATTGTATTACACTCTACATTAATGGAAGACATTTCTTCTCATGTCAGCTTAATAACTGCACCTGTTTGCTTTACAATGCCGTCATTTACTTTGCATACATTTTCCCATTATTTGACAGTTCGCCCTCCTGCTATAATCCCCATTGGGATTGACAGTTTGTGTAAATAGATAAGTAATAAACATCATGGTAGGCATCATACTGACTTAACGCTGTAGGCAATGTACACTTATATGCTCTGTTACCGTAGTTTGGCCTTACACGCATAACGAACCATTTATTTGCTTGTCTCGTAGAAAGACATTAATATATGCGTGTAATATATGCGTAGAGGCTCCAGATGTTCAGATAGACTAGGCAAGAGGAAATCTGCCTAGTATTTGCCTAATATCAACACAAAATACGTATACGAGTAAAATGACCTTCAACGCACGTGGAGATGCTGTTCAGACGGCAGTATTTGTTTTTTGTTACCTTAATATGCCCCGCGAACTATAGTGCATGATTTTCTGTATTCAGTTTCCCATTCATATTTTCGGGTAGCGGTTGAAGACGCACGGCGACTAGCTTTGCTGTTTGTTTTCCTAGTTCACTGCAAGACAAAAATATATATAAAGAGCAGCACTCCATCCGCTCACTTTGCCACCGCCAGCAAGAAGCGGTGAGACGGATGGCGTTGACGCCTACCGTGACGCTTCAAGGACAGCCGGGAGTTGCCTCGTGAGGTTGCAAATGTCCTCGATGGCTGGGCGCGTGTCTCGCACTTCTCGGGGCAGGACTTGTTGAAGCACTGTCGCCTTGAAAGCATCGTCGGTCTGCCGAGCGCAGGACTTCCTTCCGTTTCCGCTGTTGCTTCCCCACTTCCATTTTTTTGTATGACTTACATAGCGCATTATTTATTCCCTTGTCAAACTCATTTAGCAACAAGACGGCCAGCGGCCTTAGGGTTCTTAACACACGCTACTTCCCGACCTCGTCATATGCAGACTACCACAAGTGAGACAGAATTATTAGGAGGTTGCTACATATTCGGGGCCAACCCTGGTCTCCCTATAAATACACATGTTAAACGCAGAAACCCGCCGAACTGATTTGAATGAAATGCGTTGCATTTAAGAGTGAAAATAAAATTGTGTTGATATTAAAGAATTAGAATTTTGATTGCAAGCTTGGAAATATTTACGAAAATTGAAAAAAAAAATTGTAAAAATTAGAAATAAGCTACGAAGTTTAGAACTATGCACATAAAAAAAAAAACAGGAAAGAAAACATCCCGACTTGGGGCATGTAAAATCGCCCCAAGCGCAAAATGTGATGTATTATTTTGAAGCTCGCATGGAATTATTACACTGTTCACGTGACTTTTACAAAGATCTTGTTCACAAATAATGGTGTACTGCAGAGCGGTGTATAACATACTAATTTTCGTCCGCTTTAAATGTCCGGATTGATGCGCCGTTCACGGATCGCAATGGCGTCTTTTGTTTCTGAGTTGATATAACATGACGTTTCACATTTTCTTTTTATTTCTAGTCTTCGACAATTTTCGCAAAAGTAATAAAGGAACTGATGACCTGAGTAAAAAAATCTCTCGACAGTTGGCAGAATTTAGCTTTCTTTTAAATGCAACAAACTTCATCGAAATGAATTGAGTGGATGCCACAAAGCTATTCCTCACTTCCTATTTGTTCAGACACGAGCTCCATTGGCAAGGCTTCCTTTTGAGAATGTAAATATGCGCTCCACCGGAGGGATACAGGTTACTCTACAGTTGTCACGTTTTACAGCTATTAATGGTGCTACATCTAGATTTCGAAGCGTCAGTCGCAGACACCGTTTTTCATCGGCCGAATTCGTCAGAAGAGAAAGATGTATTTGCTGCCACCAATGATTCGAACCTGAGACTGCGACATGCAGCCACCGACATTTACCGTCTTCGTCGTCATCGTCATTGTTAGTGTTCCTGTCATGTCAGCTATCGCTATTTTGGGTGGCACTTAAAGCTTTCGTTAGATTGACCTTCTACGATTCCTTTAGAGCGAAAGCTTGCTCGGGAATTCTCAGAAGATTGGCTGCATTTTCAAGCTTTGTACAATAAATGAGAAACCGAGGAAGCTTAATGTTGCGGTAATGTGACATTCACTCGACGCGCTGCCTGGGAAAGAATTAAGGCGCGTGCGCTGTAGCTCGACAATTTATTATCGTATTACGAATACTTTCAGCTTAGCCTTCAGAAGTACACTGCAGCGGAGAGTGGTGGGTGCAAAACTCACCGGCACAGATCCGTCGAGAACACGTACAGTGTGCTGTCCTTGGAAAGGAAAGGTGCGAATTGGCCCCCGTCTGCGTGACAAAAAACAAAAAGCATCACAAGAAATTGCCGTTGTGGCTTGCTGTTAGCACGTGAGCACATATTGCTTGCACGAAGACGGTGATGAGATCTACACAAGAAATGTTTCCTGCTTCTTTGAAAAAAGAACTGTATAATTTTGTTTAGTTCGAAGTTTACATTAAAGGACTACCTCATTATCGTCCTCCACGCAAAAAATAGCGAATACATTAATAGCCAATTACGTTTTATTATCTTCAGCACTGAGTGCTGCAATATACGATGTGCAGAAGAACTTGCTTGCATGCTTGCAAGGTAGGCTCGGTTCCGACTGAAACTTGTCTAAAATTATTCGCCTTAGAGGAAAACGGTCTGATTTCGTGAAACCGATACCAAAATACTACTAAACATTTACAATTTTCAAGACATGACTACTCACCGGTCCCGTTGATCATGTTGCAGGTGGGTCCGGCCCAGTATTTGAGAGTCCTGCGCGTTTAGGGCGAACACGTGTATAAATATTTGTCATAAAGAACACTCCATGACCGCGCTAGAGCAGACATAAGGTAACCTTAGCAACACAGGGAATTTTGCGATAGAATAGCCGGTTGCTCCTGATTTGCACAAAAATGCGTATAGGATATGTTACACGACTGGCGTAACTGTAGAAATATGGGATTAGCGTGTGACTTTTGGTATTATTCCTATGGTTTACTTCCAAAAGTTGCGAATATACTCAAGTATTTTTAACGCCAACAGACATAGTACGTCTTTCTTGCTCCTGCCAATTATTGCTGTTTATGAGTAAGCTATTTTCAAAACACCACTCCTGTAATAACCCTGCCAAAAGGTTGGCAGTATGAAGAAATAAAAAACACCCCCACGATCACACCGCAGTGTGTGCCCCGATAGAGAACATTTATTCTCCTTAATAACAAGTTTTTTTTTTCTTAAACTGTTACCTTCTAATGACGATGCTGTGACGTGCGTAACCGGAAAGGACACATTATTAGTTGGCAAGTTGGCTGTATAAGGTCACATGTCAGTTTGCAATAATCTAAATGAACACGAGTAGCAAAGCGGACGAGCAAAACTAGTTTATCATCAATAGCGCACCTTTGGTTGTTCCACTGTTCTAGCTTGGCGAATTTCGCAGGATCGTCTTCTCCGGTGTACACGGAGTACAGGCCGTCATGGCTGTTGTTCCTCTGTTTGGACGAAACAAAAATGGACTGTTAAGTTACACTTGCTATGCATTGGCACTTTTTTCTCCGCGCGTGTACTTCGGACGTGTTGTTGGATGTTGTATGACGCATTCTTATAGTTTATTGTAAAATACGAAACGTTATTATCTTCTGTATTCGCGCGTAAAATAGGCGGCAATTATTCTCTTTAAGGCGGTTATTTGTATGTGCTGTTTGTACTCCTTTGCGACTGCAAAACATATGCATCAAGTTTGAGCGACATCTAGCCATAGAGGATAATGTTCCAGAAATTACGCATATATTTCACTGTTATTTGTGAAAAAAAGTCACCTTTACGTTTAAACTTCAGATACAGATCTTTATTTCCGCGCAAAATGAGCATTTCTCCCACGTAAGAAATGCTCCAAGGCAAAAAAAAAAAAAAAAAAAAAAAAAACATAAATCGTCTGCGCTGCTGTTTCGACGGCAGACGCTGAAACACTTTAATGTTACAATAAATGTTCCCTCTGTATAATGAGAACACGCTGCAGTAGCTCAGCGGGTATGGCGTTCTTTTCCGTGGAGCACAAGGTCGACGGATCGATTCCAGGCAGCTGCGGTCGCATTCTGACGGGCGCGAAATGCAAACACGTGTAGCCTTCGAGTAAGTTAATAATACATAATTCATAGGTTAATGTATCAATAAATACCTAATAAATCCAGATACTGAATTGAACAGCGCGAACGGAGGACGAGGATGGACGTGACAAGACGAAGCACATCGCCTTGTCACGTCCGTCCTCGTACTCGGTTCGCGCTGTTCAATATCTATCACCAACATGCCCATCCTACATTCTCTCAAATACATGTAATTCTGCAAACTGTACACGTGTGGCGAAGTGGGGACCGGAAGCGTTCTGTGCCTCTGAGAAGAAGGAGAAAAAAGAAGAGCGAAATCTTTCGCGTCGCTGCTTCACAATACTTCTCTTTCTTGCCTTCCTTCTATATTGATACAGGGTTACGCAAGGAGATCTTGTAATGCAGCTTTCGACTGCTGCTGGAGACGGCGCGGAAGCAGCCATTTTCGCGAAGGTCATGTGGAGATCAAGCGTGCAAGTGCAAGAATCAAGCGACCGTCTCGTATATATGTAACGTTAATTGCACGCTACCACCGACTGTCCTGCAAGCAGAACAGTCGTGGCTTGCCGTACCCGTCTCCTCGCAGCGGGTACGGCATGCCACGCTTTGGTTCGTAACGCGCATTGGCACAAAAGGCGAGCGCCCATCGGGTGGCGCGCGTCCCCCCCCCCCCCCCCCCTTTTTTTTTTTTCCTTTTTTTTGTGTGTGTGTGTAACCTTCGTGGAGGGGCGCGCTCTTGCCTCAAGGGCGATTCGGCGGCGATCGTCACAGACTGACCGGTGCTCAGGGACGACACAGCGCGTAGAATTCGGGGCTGCTGCGTCTGGACCACGTAATTCGTTCCTTTCAATACATGTGATGCAGCAACGAGGAGGTAACCTTCTTAAGACGGCGTGGATTAGTCGTCGTCGCCGAGCGGCACGCTCCTCGGAAGCCAAGGATTCGAACGCGTGCGTTTGCCGGATTCGACCTCACTCGCACCCGGCGCCGAGGAGCAGCGATGCGCGCCAGCCAGGCGCTGCTGCCCGCGAAATATATGTCGGCTGTCTGATTCTGCACCCAGAGAAAAACTACCTGTTGCCACACACGACCGCCAGGTCGACGGCGGCCTTGAGTGGGTGCGAGTGGTGGCTTCGTGGCTGTCACTAAAGGTCGGCACTTTCGATGCGTCTTGATTGTGGCTTCGCCCGGCGCTTACGAGTCGCATCCGTTCAACGTCATATTGAGTTTGCCAAGAAGGGTGACAGTGGAAAATTACGATGTTTGCGAACAACAGAAGGAAAAATTCCTGTTCGCGAGCACGCAATTCATTCTTCACGCTTCATCCACTGTGAGTGGTTTTAGTATCACAGTTTTATCACCACCGAAGCGTGCAAAGTGTACAATGAAACACAAGAGGGGGAAAATCCGCACGAAAATGAGGGATAAGTGTTAGTCTGGATTCTATATACCATTTGGGCATGCGTCGTAACCGATGGCTATCATAACTTTCTATAGCGTAGATGCTGAAAGGTGGTTGCTACGTGAAAACAGGAACAGTTTTCAAGAATGGAAATGGTTGAAAAAGAAAGAGAGAGGAAGTTGGACATTGACCGAACAGTTGTCAAGTAAAGTGGTGCTAATCATCTGGTTGCACTCAAGTGGATATGCATTAAGGACTCATCGACCGGCTTCAATTCAGTTTTTGAATGGCACGTCGGCTCAAGTTCATAACTGAAAAGTGATATGATGAAATCATGCTAACTTGTCACTACATTGGCTATTCCCGCATTCTCGGACGTCCGACACAACTACTAAGTAAGGCCAGAAAAAGTTATCATTTTGTCTCGAATGAACTGTTTTGACCAACCTTTCCCACAAGCTATTTAATGAATAGGATGCGTGAGCATTAGAGATTTCCAATGTTTTTTGTTCGATTCTCAGTCGATTCGGGATTCTGATGCTTGATTCGCTTGTACTCGAACATACGGCTCTAGTAATATTGCTGGAGCTGGCATTAAGAAAAGGAACTGAAATGGCCATCACACATTTACGTACTATCGGCGTCAAATGAAACGCGAACAGCGGAGCGCGTGGCCGGAGCATAACTGAAGGTATAGTGCGCACCGTCCAGTCATCACCATTGATAGGCGCGTACATCAGGTTTGACCGCACTGCGAGGTTATGCTCCCCCTTTTAGTTCAAAGCAAGAAAAGATATTGGCGCAGTTACGATGATGGCGCGAACCGTACCACGCGCACCGCTGTTCGCGTATCACTTGAAACCGATAGCACTTACTGTTTCGCCGCACTGTGCGATAATACTGTGCATATACCTATGCTCCGATATTTTAGTATCTCTATTCGATTTTATTTTCTCGCTTTGAACTAATAGAACCAGAACAGAAACGAAAAGTGGCAGCATCATCTCGCAGCGCGGTCAAACCGGATGTGCGTGCCTGTCAACAGTGAGGACAGGACGGCGCGCACTATACCTTCAGTCATGCTTCGGCCACGCGTTCCTCTGTTCGCGTTTCATTTGACGCCGATAGTACATTTCATTATTTATCCCTTATGTACAGGCCAACCGAGAGCACTTTCAGGCCCCTTTACTCGTAAGCGGCATTGTGTTTTGAAGAATATAAATGAACCTTGATTCTCTTTCTGCCATCATCGATAAATTATCTGCTTTTAGAGAGGCATATACGTATAACATACCGAAAGAAATGGCATAGTCATAATGCTCACTGCAGGCGCGTTTATCGTTTTGCTCTAAAAAGCCTTGATCCTTGTTGATTGTTTTAAACCCTCTCTTTCTCTTCGTTCAACAAAATGTCGCAATTAGTAGCTGCAGAGGATTCGAACGCATGTCGTCGTCGCCCTTTCGTGTTGCTAAAATTGTCACCCGCCTGATAGCCTAGCATCTGAGGTATAGACCTCATGAAAAAAGACTGGTAAGCCCATAATGGACAGACGACTGACATACACGCTGTGGCAAATAAGCGCTCACCTCGAAGAAGAGTCCGAACGTGTTGTTCTTGAGCGGGTTCTCCAGCTTGGGCAGAAAGGCCTTCGCCAGCCGGATCAGGTCCCGCATGAGCCCCACCTGGTAGCCTTCGAAGAGGATCTCGCGAATGCTGCGCCTAGTGGCTAGCGTCTCGTTGTGCTTGCGGATCATCGAGTCCAGGACGGGCATGATGAGCGGCGCGGCCACCTCGGGAACCTTCTTCCGGGTAAGCGCGGCGATCGCCTGCATGCCACACGAGGGTAAACCCCGTTCAAAAGAGCCTCGCAGGATACACACAAATACACACACAAACAAACACACACGTTACACGACGCTCAAATGCTAGTGCGTAATGCCAAACGGAGAAGCGTGAATGCAATCGAGGGCAGCAGAGAATTAGACGGAACGACGAAAATTAAAAACCGGTCAACAAGTGACGATAGTCACGATGATGGTGATGATGGTTATGACGTCGAACTCAAGAAGCGGGTAAAATCACGTCAAGGATGGCGATGATAATGTTCCCATGGTGCGCGGAGGGTCGTAGTAAAGCCCAGAAGTCGGTCACGGCACCGTGCGAAGCGCGGGCACAAAGCTACCGTCAATGAGGAGGACCATCCTTGCCGACCCTTTGAATTCGACCCTAACCACGAGTTTAAGGAGAATATATAGTATGAAAAAATTAATGCACACTTCATAAAAACGCTACAGAAAATGTACAAGGAATGACAAAATTTTCCTAAACTGATCAGTGTTTGCCGCACACGTATTTGAATATGTATCGACGCGTCTAATTATTTTTCCGAGCGCCTTATTCAGAATCTAAGTGCGCATGCTCTCAACGTATTGTGTTATAATAATCCGCAACTTGCAGACTGCCCGGGTTACTGGTGGAGTATGCGGAGGAAGCCGTCGCAGGGCTAATAAGAAACAGAAGACAGCGCAGCTACCGTTTTACTTGCCTTAGGATATCTTCCCCGAAATAAGTTTCGAAAAACTTGCCCAACAAGTTCTTCTGAGCCTACTGACATTTTCATCACATCGCGGATAAAAAATTCGAACGGTGCGAAATTACGACGTCCAGAAGGAATAAATATCAATCCTAGTAGTGCTGCCTGTGGAAAGCGAACTGATACAATCGTATTCGCAGTGCAGGCAGGATTACGTGGCGTCATTCTAAATAAAAGTCGACCTTGGCAATTTCGTCCCCAATCAACTGCGTAATGAAAAAATAGCGGATGTCGTCGCCGTATCTCTGCGACTCCATTGCCTCAGAAAAGGCGATAGATCGCGTGTACGTGAAATTCCTACCAAGACGCAGATCTCCTGTCTATGCAGTGATGACTTGTGGAAGAAACGGCCATTCTGTGTCTACCTTTTATAATACCTTAACAAAAGGACCAGAAATACGTATTCCGTGTATTCTTCAAGCGTCAAAATGTGTTTTCGCTGTCTGTCCTTTAATTTAAAACAGAATGTTGATGTTCTATTTGAATTTAAACACATGCAGTTTCATGCACAACGAACTTTCAGTGGGCGTTATTAGCGCAGTATCCACCGTCTCTGTTTGGTTTTTGCATGTATATATGAGATTCACCGTAAACTACGCACAGAACACCTAGGACGTTGAGTCAATTAAGTATTATGCATAACTGTGCTTGATTCAATTAATTCCTAAAAGAATGAATGAATGAATGAATGAATGAATGAATGAATGAATGAATGAATGAATGAATGAATGAATGAATGAATGTTTATTTTCCACAAAACATGTACAATACAGTGTTGTGGTGGGAAAGTGGGAAAAAATCTGCTCATGGCAGCTTGACTGGTCCCAAGAACCCAAGAAGAGGATGTTTCTTCAACACGAACATTATAATAGATCAGCTGCACCTGGTCAGGACCAACTCTTTCGCGTGTCAGCAGTTATAGCGACGCGTCGGTGCGGCAGTTTAACTTTTTTTTTTCTCTCTCTCTCAGATGAAAGTACAATGCCAATGCGAGTGTTCGTGCCAATGAAACTTGTTTTTATTGAGTCATGCAAACCTTCGTTGAAATTTCGTATCCCATATGTACTTTTTGGTGTCACTTTATTTAAGCTAACTCTCGTTTGTGCGTACCTCTATAAATTATATCTGGTAAAGTATTACACCTTTAGTGTACCAAGAAAACTTCTGCTGCCGTTGAAGCCCTTTCAGCGCCTTGCTGCCACGTACGGAACGTTTGGAGTTCTATATTTCATCGGCAGACAAACTACATATAATCTACATAGTTCAACTAACCTATAAAGTGTCACTAACCCGCCATGGTGGCGTATAGTGGCTTTGGCGTTGTGGGATCAAATCCCGGCAGCGGTGGCCGCACTTAGATGGGGGCGAAATGCAAAAATGCCCGTGTACCGTGCAATGGTTGTAGGTTAAAGAACCCCAGGTGGTCAAAATTCATCCATAATCCCCCACTACGGCGTGCCTCGTAATCATATCGTTGTTTTGGCACGTAAAAACCCAATAATTTAATTTTTAAATTTATAGCGTCACTGTGCAAGCCAGACTTGTTATAAAACAGGAAGCTGGGCTTTCTGTCGACTGCTAATTTCCCCCTCGATTGACGCGCAATTCCGCGCGGTTTTCCTCAAAGCAGTGACGGGCATTCGCTGTCGTCATGGCGTTCCTGCTGTCCCTGCTGTCGATGCACTCGACAACTGCGTGACATGAAAATTGCGCCGAGCAGAAACGTTTTGTGGCGAGGCGCTTCCGCCAACTTGCTGTCAAACATGTGTAAGAATACTTACGTCACAGATAATGTATGATTGAATCGTCGTGTTTTTTTTTTCAGCCTGGCAGGCTCGAATGACCTTGAGACGTAATGTTAAAAAAAAGCGAAATTGCCGAATCAAATCGAATACGAATATTCGAAGGATGCAACCTTGCAATATCAAAGTGACTATCAAATATTTTCTTATTTCTAAACAGAATCAAATATGAAAACTCCGTGGTTAAGAAAGTAATTTATATTATTTTATCGATGTGATTTTGTTCACAAGTGAACGTTCAGTCAATTGAACTCGCAAATGAGGAACAATTGAAATCTGATTGTACCCTAAGCAGCAGGGTCTTAAAATTTTAAAAGATACCACCACTTGACCAGACGAGCTATGAATGTAATACTACAGGATGCTAACATAGTGATACTGTCTTAATAATAAATTGTATCGCCTAAATCGAAACAACAAATCTGTGGTCTGTCTATAGGCCAGATATCCTTACTGAATGACTGGAAATTAGGGCACGGAACTTATCTGACACATGCGTTCGCTTAAAAAAGTGATGCCTCTGCCCAACAACCACTGCTTTCCAGCAGCAGAATACTTTGGAGCAATCATCCCTTGCATCGATCTCACGCCCTGTAGACTCCACTAAGCGTTGTTGTCCCTCGTATTGGAATAGAAACATGTATTCGACAATATTGAAGTGTTGCACCAAATACAAATCTAATAGCAAAGATTATCCCATTCAAATTCGAAATTTCGAATATTCGCGCACCCATGGAAAAGACCTAAAAGCAGGTTGCTTCTATGTTCACCTACGCTGACTCCGAAAGAAGTAGTGAGAACTTTCTTTCGTGTTTGCTTCGACCAGTTTAACCAATATGGGATCGTTGACAGTAATATCACCGAAAGTGATTGACCAAGAGCGCGCATGCAGTGATCGGTGACGTCACGCACCGCTACGGGCACGTTGATGACGTTGACCATGTCGTCCTCAGTGCCGGCTGACATCGACGGCTCGAACACGAAGGTCTTTCGGTCGAAATACTGCACCGTGTTGAGCTCTTCGTCGAAGCCCTGGATTTCCTTTTTCCGGTACTCCCTGCGCAGAAGAACAAAGGCGCCAGAAGATGAGACCCTGGCATATCGCGGTGCATGCCTGCAGTGGGCAACACGAGAACGCTGACGCGCGATCGTTTTTCCTCGCGCGTTTCCGTTCCTCTATTATTTTCCCGCAACTGCGCGTGATCGCGTAACAAGACGCTTGTCGTGACGTCGAAGCCATGGAAATGGCGCGAATACTGCAATGCCTCTGGGCTCGGCATAGCGCTTGCTTGCATCCTATCCGCGAGAATGCGCTGCTTTGCGCGCTTCTGCGCCTGTACAGACGTTCCATGCAGAGAACGAGGAGTGAGTCAGATCCAGGCGCCCAGATGCCAGTGCGCGTGCAACGAGAAACGTCTGCGAGCTTTGATGAGGAAATATAAATCGCTCTGATTTGTCCCGTTTCTGAGTTACAGTTCATGCCTATGGAACTTTAGCCCAGCGTATCCCCTCAAACTTCGTCGCTGAAGAATTGCTGCGCGGCTAATGTGATAGCGTTGCCGTGTTCTCGTGCCAACAGGGGCCGTCGACTAGCACATATGAGTAAAATACATGTGAGAGAATAAATTTACTTTTTTTTAAAGATCATATGTGCCAGCAGCCACACTACAAGCCACAGTGTCCTTACATTACTAAGTGCCGGCATGAGGACATTAGAACATCACCTTACCAACGCCAAGGCAGGCAGTACATCGGCGATGCCGTATTCACCGAACATCTAAATTATAGCAAATATTATGCGCACTTGGCGCCCGTGGAACGCATTTCAGTCGAATTCTCGGCATGACATCCATTTTGCTATGCGCGATGACTGTGACGTAATCCTGGCCGAATCTGTGTTTTTATTGTATCAAAACGGCGTGCATTTTGATTAGAAAGCCAGCGTGGTCATAGCCTAACATGAAATGGACGCGCCAAGGACGGGCAACAACACGCAGCAACTATATATGTGTAATGTGTTGCATGTGGTTGTCGCTCTCGGTCGATCGATCGATTGATTGACTGATTAATTGATTTAGTTATCGATCAACTTCATGGTCTATTTACACGGTTTCTCTGAGCTTGTGAATGAACAGGAAACCAGCGAAGCAGTCACGTACGCAAGCGAAGAAGTGCGCAGGGTGAGAGCGTTTATTCTTGAAAAAAGAAAAAAAAAGAAAAACCCACAGAAAAAGAAAAAGCGACAACTTCCGTGAAAAAACGGCAACTTCTGTGGAAGTTTCTTCAAGAATTAAAGTAGTAGCAAGTCCAGCACTCATATCCTGCCCACTTCTTCCCTGGCGTATACGCGTCTGTTTCTCTCGTCTCCTGCTAATTCACAAGTATGTACCAGCTCGCCCAGCAAGAAACAACTTCCCCGAGCTCTCCGCGCGGATCATAGTGACTATAGTTAGCGAACACGTGACGGCAATATGTTCCACAAGTATTTGACGACGATCTAGACAGCAGTACATATATCGCACGTTCCACATCCGCAACCGAAGTCGTTCGTAAGAGATCCACGCGCTAACTCAGATTTCTCCACTATACACAAATTTGTGGACATACCTCTTGCGCAGCTGGCCCTACGTGTTCCGCAACTGTTTCACGATGTCGCATATAAAGTACAGCTAACGCCAGAGCAAACCCATTCGTGCCGCATACCGTTGCGACATGGCGCTGTCGAAATACACGGACATGCATTTTATTATAGCGGCTGTACATACCGGTGCTTTGCTCGCCGAGTTAAACCCCAAAACGCTTGTTAAAATGCTCGTAAAGCCGCTTTGCGTGTGCTCTCTTCTCGAACTAATGCTGCTGTGGTTGCCAATACTCGACGAAATTCGCATATATACTCATGCATATGCGATGTTACCAGCTTGTGAAACGTAGACTACGCAACATGAAGGTTAACAAAAGACGCAAGATAATATAGTACCTGTGGCGGAAGCCACAGCTACTACGTATAATCTTGCGTCTATATTTGCGACTATAATCTTTCACTCGCATCTGAAGACTACCAGGGTGGCTTTTAGATGCGAGCTGGTCATTACGGCTGGACTATTGCTGGTCATTACGGCTGGACTATTGCATATATTTGTAAAAAATTCACCATTTCACAGATATACCGTGCTTCACACAGTATTGTGGCTGTAAAAAACAAAGACGGCGCACAACTGTAGCAAACCACGATACACTTTCATCTTAAGCTATTCTGCGTTTGTGGTCAAGTACGACGCCCGCCTTCTGAAGCTTCGTCATATATACCTTCTCAAAAGAACACAGAACACATCTTTAGAGTTTGTAAAGTGAAAACTAAACAAAAGTAAGTAATAATACTTAGTATAAGTAAGTAAAATATGTAAGTAAAAACATAAGGGTTTGTACTGCGTCAATCCGAGATGACGCAGTTCTCACGAACTAATGCATATAGTTAGCCATTGTTTTCTGCACTCTACTGACCGCTCGTGTATTGGCCATTTTACTCGATAAATCTCACGATGTGTGCGTCTGTGAGTGTGTGTACTCGCGTGTGTGTGTCAACATGGAGTGTGAGTGCGCGCGAATCATGCTTACTATATACTTGTGCTACAGACATTTTCTTTCATTTTCCTTTTTTCTTGTTGCCATCCCCATAAGATTACGAATACTTTGTTAATAGTTCATTGCGAACAAGACGAGCTAGCGTTCAAGTAATCGTGCCGATGACGTCAAACAGCGTTTCAACATGCATAGCGCCCATGTACTACAGGTGTGTCTTGATAACTATATTCTAGAAAAACAAGTCTTCATCGATTCAAAAGGAGTTCCTTGTTCGGCTTTGGGACTGTTGAGCATAAACGCTCCGTTTTGCAGTTGAAAAGAAACCAGACAATTTAGACCAAAGCAAACCGTACACATACAATAAGCATGGTCCACATAAGCATGGTCCCCAAGGCGTCTTTGTCATTTTTGTGGTTTTTTTTGGGAAGGGTAAGCAAAGCGGACAGCGTAATCACTTCAACTCTAATTTTTTAGACATATTTATTGCTTCCCTGCACTTCAGTGTCAACTACTACCATTCAACGTTCCAAATATATACTGTGCAGTCAGCCAATCATGTTGTTTCTGAAGCTCGTCTGTCTTTTTAAAAGCCCACGCGCTCTCGTCCGCGGTGTTCTTGCCGAGGATTCGAGGTTGAAAAACCCAGTTGCTGAAGGGACATGCGTCGGAAAAGTGAAACTACACAACTTTGAAAATGGGAAGACAACACTATAGCACATATTTCAGTCCTGCAAGTCTCTCGTCTACTGCGCCTTCTCCGCAATGTTCCTGCTCCTCCTGAAGAGCGCGAAGTCAATGCTTGCGCCTATCTTGCGCGCACTCATGGCGGCATACGTAGGTGCTTTAAATTCAGCTTTACGGCTTCGGCGCAATCACAGGTGAATTACCTTTCTTCTTCTCCACAATTTTAAAGATAACCACTATTTCTCCGCCTCAACCGGAAGTGCTACGCGGTTGCCAATATCTATATTCGATCCTTGCACTTGAAGCGCATAATCAACCACTCGCGTAGCGAAACGAAGTAGTTATGCACGTACTGCAAAAGGGTCTGAACTTGAGCTTTTTGGTACGGCGTCATGACAAAAAAGCAGCGCGACAAACGGGACAAAAAGAGAGAGAGAGAGGGAACGGGCGATGAGCAGAAAAAAAATTGAATTCGGCGTCCGTGGTAACTTCTGAATTTGCTCCTTTATAGCGAGCGATCGCTAATGGTGATCGCTCTCGCTCTTACGCAGCACGAGGCGCGGGTGCCCTAGATTTCACCCAAAGCTTGCAACCACGACGCGCATTCAACGCAACCCTCCAGGCGGCACTTGGCAAGGTTTGAAGTGGACACACATGGAAAAATTGACAGTCATTATAGCATACGTCAAATACGGTGAGGGCGAAAGTCTGCGCGCTCAAGAGACATTCATTAAATTACCCGACATTCTTATTCGAATGCGATGTTACTTCTTATTACTTGCTTTCTCCCACCAAATATCGTGGGTTCGAGTGCCTTAATTGACGCTACCTTAATTAACCGTGCCTTACTTAACATCGACCTAATTAACACCAAAGTTCGTGGGTGCGAGTGTTAACTATATATTAATTAACCGTGCCTTACTTAACATCGACCTAATTAACACCAAAGTTCGTGGGTGCGAGTGTCTTAACTATATATTAATTAACTGTGCCTTAATTAACTTCGCCTAAACACCACAGTTCGTGGGTGCGAGTGTCTTAAGTATATATTAATTAACTGTGCCTTAATTAACTTCGCCTTAACACCAAAGTTCGCGGGTGCGAAGTGTCTTAACTATATATTAATTAACTGTGCCATAATTAACTTCGCCTTAACACCAAATGTCGTGAGTTCGGCTCCCACATAAGCTCGAGGGTTCGACTTCCACCGAAGGTCGTGGGTTCGAGTGCCTGAATTAACTTTATCTTAATTAACTTTGTGTGTGTTTTTTTTTTTTTTTTTTGCATGGTGAGCGGCATCGGAGCCAGCTGTGGAAGAAGACGACGATGAACGCGAGAGCAGTGGAACGAGCGCGTCTCTGCGCGAGGCGAGCTCACACGACTTTCTGCACCGAAAGCTGCGCTTTCAAGGCCACCGTCTGATGAGGCACTTAAGGCTTTCGCCTAGTAAAACGACACTGTTATCGCGCGTGTGCACGTCTAGAGTGGAGCAGCGCAGCTTCGTCTTATTGGACAATCGTGTCTCTTCAAGGTCGCCCACCCTGGCACCCGGATGCCTAGGCAGGAGCCGTTGGACTAAAACAAAGCCAAGCGCAGCGCATGACGAAAATGTCATTCGGAAAAGATTAGGCTCATTCGTTGTGCGATGTTGCGGCAGACGGCGTTTGCGGAACGATATTAGCCGCGCCCCGCTGCGTCCCAACATGTGTTGCAAGGTGACATTAATTCACCACGCCCGTTCGGAGATGTGGGCAACAATTTCTGCGGCAATATGCAAGCAAGAATTACCCTTCAGACTTTCTCTTCCCCCCACCACCACCACTTTTTTTTTTACTTGCTCGGTCGGAGAAATCGACTGGTGCATGCAGCTAACGGCCCTGTAGCGGTGCGTTTAGGCCACCGCAATTGTAGCCTTTCGTTTCTAAAAGCGGAACTTTTCTTAGGGAACCTCGCCGGGTTTTCGTGACCATGGGTGCTGCGTGGCTGTTCTCTAGCAGTATAGGCCAACCAATCACAACGGAGGACGTGCGCGACGCATGCCGCTTGGTTTCTTGCACCACCACTAGATGGCGCTCGCCTCCGCGCATCCTCGGTGGCGGCCATGCGGGAAAAAGAAAAAAAAGAACCAGAAAGTTCGCCTTCGCGCATCGGCGGCGGCATTGCATTAGCCTGTCTACAATGCCTAAATAAAACCTTCCGTGTCACTCTGTGCGGACTTTCAATAAATAACTCGTATTTCGACTCTTTATGCACTCGCACAAATCTTCGCTGTATGTAGATTCCAACTCGTTGAATCTGCTGCATTTTTTCATCGTATTTTTAGGATGCAGCAGCTGGCATTTCAAACACGTGGGAGTTCGGAAAATCTTTTTTTTTCTTGTGAGTGTGAGCGCGTGAGTGCGCGCGCGTGTGTGCGCGTGTATGTATTGCATGGTATTGTGCAAGTAAGGCATTGCATGCAGTGGCATCGTTCCAGCCGGTACAGCCTGCATGGAGTCGTAAATTTATGACGAGGAGTATATCGAACTGGCAACGTTCGAGCTTCACATGAATATGCGTGCCATGACGACTGTCCCAGTGACCAGCCCCATCCAGCATTTATAGTTATTCAGCGCAAGTATTGCGAACGCTCGCATGAAAGTTTGTGCGCTCGTCAGTCATTTACACGCGGTACGTGAACCGTTCGCTTTACATTATGCTCCGCTAGTGCGTGACCGATAAACACGGCGGCCAACGCAAGAGACAGACAGCTGCGTTCACTCATCCACGTCTGGCTCTGCGGCGTACGGAGGCAAGGCGAAATTCGTCATTCTTGACCCAACATCGAAGTTCGATATACGAAGCAGCGTCTTCCGTGCGCGACCGTCGTCCGACATACGGAAATAAATCAAACCCACCGTCTGCCTTCCAGTGACTAGTTTCAAAAGTTCAGGGTTGCAGTTTTTTTTAACCTCTGTTTCTCTCATTTTCTCATTTTTGTGCCACAGTAGCAACAACAAGTATTCTCACGACAATTACATCCTTGTCAATGCACTGCTACTTCGGTGCTGTCCTTCACCTGATCTAATAGAAGGAAAGAAAAGAAAGAAAGTAACATGTATCGTACGTTACCCTAACTACGATCTAAAAAATGTACCCTTTTTGGGACTTATGCTGTCCCAACAATAATCGCTGTCTATCTTGCATCTGTACATCCTTTCTTTAACGCTGTGCTCCCGGTACTTTCAAGTTACGAACAGCGAGCACGTATCAGCATGACGTGGCGTTCCTGGCAGGAAAATAGCGTGCTCAGGTTGGAACCTAATACTCGATGTAGACAGCTAAGTAGAGAGCTAAGCGCACAGCGACCACTGTAAGGCTTGCACCAATTCTGACAGAGCCGGCAAAGAATACAGCTTCGCGAAGACAGCGTCGAAGTCAAAAACGACACAGGTTACTTGGCTGTCGAAACAAGATGGCGGCTGAACAGAATGCTTGGAAACTCGACGAGAAGGTAGCCAAGAAAACGTAATGACGCTTTCTTTATGCGCTTAATGTAAGCTGCGATGTGTTTTTTCGAAGGTTCGCTCACGCAAAGCGTTAAAATATAACTGCAATGTGCGCCTTTCTTAGCTTTTTCTTTTCGACGAGAGGTGGCGTCAAGTCGCAGCGACGTCTTTCAGATGCGTTCCATTATTTGGGCTTGAAGCTGTATTTCTTATCAATGCAGACTGTCTCTAATGCTGGTCATAATCAGAACACACACTCAAGAATGTCAGACCAAAGAAGCGTACGCAGTATCGATGACAATTATTGTCGGTGGACTTGGTAAGCTAAAGGGTATAAAAAACGTTTGCAGACACTATTTATTCTCTCTGCATCCAGTTTCCGCTAAAAAAATTGCGATAATTAAGGAACACGAACCATGAAACGAAATAATCGCACTGACCAAAAGCTATTCACGTGGCGACACTCAGTCAATGATAATGAGAGCTTATAGCAGGGAAATAGCGAGGCATCGTTGACGCTTTCGAAGGACCCACAATGATCACTCTCTCAGTTGACGAAGTGGGACTCACTATAGCCCAGGCCTGATAGGGACCTTCTCGTTCCTCCTAGCGTAATGTCAGCTTCCTTGCTCCACAAACAGCGATTGTACTGTGGCAAAAACACACATACAAAAAACTAAGACAAACGAGTGCCTGGCCATGTCATGTCATGACTCACAAGTACCACCGTACCTTATTCAATTTAATATAAACGTTTGGAAGCGGGAATTTCGGAGGTAATAAAAAAACGTATCACATGAGTAATAAATGTCCGTGACTACTGCTGCACACGCAAGCTTTTCAAAAAAAGTCTTAGAACCTATCACCAGTCGCAGATGTTTCCATCTTGATACCTTCCGCTTGAAAGCACTTAAAGTTAAAATATAGGCGTCATTTGTCTCTAACTAACCGTGAAATGATGTAGACCGCAGATTACTTCAAGAGTACGCGTCATTTCGGGAGCAGCTCGTAAAAAAAGTAAGTTGCCCTAACAACATTCATCTGCTGCTATGGAAGACTCACCTGTACACGTAAGGGCCCGCTTGCTTGACCACGGCCCGTTCGCCGGCTCCGAATTCCTCCGGGTTTGTGATGTTGAACATGTGGAATGACATGTAGATGGGAACCGTGACGTTGCTCCATTTCTCGAGCGTTTCTGAGCCGTTTTTGAGCTGAAGTTGCTGTAATAGATCGGAGAAGAATACCGAGAAAATGTAAGAAGAAAATATCCTCGTTCACATAGATACACAAAGGGCCGAATTAAGGACTAGGAGGTTTTAAACAAAGCAGAAGTAGCACAGGGATAGTTCTGCATTTGGCAGGCATTCCGCCAGAGGAGATAAATACGGCCTGCCTATCGAGATTGAGAGCTCTATGGTTGGGGCAAGGAATGCGGGGATCAGTTCTTCACTTATTTCATTTTTTTTTATTTGGACAATTCGCCGCAAAGCATATGTAGTAAAAATGAACAAAACGGTGTCAAATAAACGCACGCAGCCCTGTGTGATGCAATCTTTTTACTGTTGTGGCTGTTGTTGCTTCCTCTTATTTCGGAAAGAAACTGATTACGCCCACTTATTTATGTCCACTTCAAAGCAAACGCCCTTCCCATTGATCTACCCAAAACCCATGTCCAGCGTCAAACAAACCCACTGTGGGCGTGCATATTTCTTATGCCTCCTATGCCTCTAGTGTGCCTCTTAATCTGATCACTGAATCTTATTCGCTACCACGCTCGACTGCGCGTCCTCTCCCTTAAAAGCCACCCTATCGATCTAATAGAGCACCGTTTGATTGGTCAACGCATTATGCGATCAGCCCGACTTCTCTTCGTCTTAATCTCAAATAGTACTAATCTAACCGCGTTTCAGCTCTAATACATATATAGTGCAGTGCTGTTTATCTATTAACATTAAGCCTTTCGATCCTTTTGTTCCCCGCCGCTCAGTGCAGTCCTCAGTTTCCTCTAAGTTTGTTTCTTAGAATTCTGTACTTATATATTGGTGTACGTTAAACGTATGGTGGTCAAAATCAACCCGTAGTCCTCCACCACGAAGTCCATCATAAGCCACTGCGCATTTTCGGGATGGCAAAAATTCCACAATATAATTTTCATTTTTTAAAGAATTCTTAGACTCGAAGTAATTGCCTCATAGAATAGCACTCACAGAATCCAGTGATATATATTGTCGCGAGGGGAAAAGGCAAGCAGTCAGTTCCGAGAAAACGGCTGTTTACTGTTGTTGTTGCCTCAAAACATGTTTACTGTTGTTAGCCGCAGCAGCCGCCAAAACAACTTATTCGTCCTCGCCCTCCAGCGTTACTAACGCGTGGCAATATATAGTAGTTCTCTTCCCAAAGATATCCCAACAAAATCCTTGATGACCAAGGAAATTGTTCATGCTAGGGAGATCCGTGAAGCGGTACAATACCAAAAACAAACATTTCATTCGACGTTTCTGGCCAGGGGCCGGCCTTTATTACGAATCAAGGGCGCGATCCGGCCGGAACTTCGAATCATTTGTTTTTGTACGTACGCCGGCGCTTCTTGCGACTTTATATACATATATACATATATAAAGTTAATAAAATGTACATTCATTCATAGAATCATAATACCACAAACACGAAGAGGAAAGTTCTTGCTTCTGCTTTTTCTTCATTTCTTTCCCGTTGATACAGGGTCGCAAAATATGTTATCCTCAGTGCAAGAAGACTCATAGAGAACCTTGGCACATGAACGCGTGGGCACGTGCTGATGTTTCATAGGAACGTCATGCCAGCAATCAATTACCCTAGGTTCATTAGAAGAATTATTTTGGCTCCAACTCCTTGAGCGCCACGGGTGGATCGAGTTGTTTTGATGCGAAGGATGTGGGAACCTTGGACCCCGGGATCATGAAAATCACAATTACTACTGCTTGTTTCACGACTATGACAACGCTGCGAGCCAAAGCTATTTAGTGTGAGCTGCCAACCAAGCACGATCAAAGACCGCACTTCGAGATCGAGGAAACTATTTCTCCCTCAGGGGTCAGCAGTAGGCGTAATTTCGCATTTACGATAACCTCTAACTTTTCCTTCCCAATTGAAATTGGATACTGCTCTCTATTTCCGGGGTGGCATCGTCAAGGTCGAGACCCCAGATATTGGTCCGAAAAAGTGAAGCCAATGCCACGACAAGTATGCGGAGCGGTGTTCCTCGTTCGATCGCGCCGAAGGGGAGGGCGGCACAGGAAAGGCGATTAGTCCGGTAGCTCGTGCACGCGCCTACTCGTGACGTCACTTTGTTTCTCTTTCCTCTGCCCTCCATCGCATACGCTGCTTCGTACATTTGCCCGCGCGATTGGCGTTATTTTTATCGAAGTCCCTCGCGCGGTAGAGGAAGCAGAAGGGAAATCTGCCGCGCTCGTGGACATCCTCGTGCGGTGTCCTGGCGCGATGACGTTGGCGTGGCGCCACTCTGGCACGTGCCTAATCTCGCCGGTCCGCGGTGCGTGCTGCGAGCGGCCGTTGTCAGAAGTACAATTTATTCCAAATGTTTCAATGTCATTTCGTGCGGTATCGTTGTCGTAAGGTGGTGCAGAAGCACCGTGACAGGGCTCAGGTGACAGATCATGCCACTCACGGACTAAAGCTTGGAAACGTTTAACAAGAACTGTATTCAACCAGTAGCACCTACGTATCACCAACAGAGCCTGACTGGAGGCAATTCAGCACTGCTCATGAATACGAAAATGGCAATGTTCTGCTTGAATATTGGCGGTTACTTTAGTATAAAAGCTTCCGAAGCGGTGCGCAGGCTGCACGTGTAGATAGATCAGGATGCCTTGGGTGCCGTATATCTGACTGCAGATTCCGCGGAGCAAAGTGGCCATCATGACCAGGTGAAAGCCTTGATAATCATTCCAAAAGGAGTAGCTGTATTTTACAGATGTCCGCGATAAGGTAAGTAGTGGTATACAAAGCAGGAAAGCCAACAAAACGAAAGAGACTGCATGTCGCCTGCAGTGGGGCAGGACAGAATGGAGAAATTTCTGCGGAGTCACGGGGTGCTGGTGCAAAACACCCGGCACGACAAGGTCCCTCTCCGTATTCGGGCTAGGGCTATATTGTCGGAAACACTATAGCATGGGTGTTTTCAAACGCTGCCTCACAGCTTTCTTCAGTTAGTATGTCAGAGCCGAAACCTTTCTGCATTATTTTGTTTCGTTCGATAAGTAATACACTGAGTTAAGCGCAAATAAAAGAAATATTAATCACCAAGATGCAGAAAAGGTAACAAAAAGGCATTTATTTTCTTTCTTGTAGGGTGTTCCGTTATTCGTTCCAAACCTATGTGCGCTTTTCAGTGAGACAGCCTGTACAGCGAGGCGTGGTCTTAAGTGCTGGAGGAGAAACCATGAAACCCTGTGTCATTGACACATTGCCGTGGTGCCCCCTGCCCTGCTTCACGTCAATGGTAAACGCCCAGGTTATGTGGACCTCCACACCAGGAATCGCGTCTAACTCCCCTCGCCCGGAAAAAGTCTTAACCCGCCTTCAGCTCTTCCCGCTGCCCTCCTGCCTATGGCACCTACCGTTTACGCTTAACGAAAGCCTAGCCTGGTACGCGCAAGTAAAAGAAAAGAAATAGGAAAATAAAGCCACATAGTAATGAAACCTGACCCGCATCATTACGGCCAGCTTTTACGTCGCCGCCCGTACCTATTTTCTTTTAGCTTTAGCCTCGAGCCTCGCGAACCCGCATTCCGAACTGAACACGAGTGAATGTACTCTCATACGCATAAGAGTCGAAAGCGTAGAGTTTCACAATTATTCCAGAGCCTTCTTCCTCCAGATAAAGGTCACAGAAGTGCGTCGCGGGAGCTTCTCTCTCTCAATTTCGCAACTCGTTGCTCGAACGAGTACAATACGACCCGAAAGAAGAAGAAAAAATGAAGCCGACAAATGAAGCACGAGTAGTGCTGAGATTCACTCGCGGCGAAGTTCAGCGACCGCTCCCCGAGCCGTTGTTCCGTTCGTTCGTCTCCCATCCGCCCGCTGCGTGGCCTCCGCTTATCGCAAGACGCGACCCGTCGAGCGATACGCTCGTCGCGGCACACATTTCAACTGCCATCGCTACTGCTGCTATTTGTTGTTTGCTTGTGTGCTCCCGGGTGCGCGTGTTTTGCTGCTTCCCTCTCTCAGTTCCTCCTCGGTTGCGCCTCGCCGACCAGTGCGCTGCCGCCGCTGAGGAAGCAGTGCGCGCTCGGAGAGGAAGAAACCGAGTTTCCCGCGCAACCAGACGACGACGACGTTTCGGCGCTTGCGGCTAAATGATGGAGGAGGAAACGGCCGCAAGTAGAGCACTGTGTGCCCGGTACGCTCTTCCGACCTCCCGCGGGGCACGCTCAAATGCAGATCCCAGGCCGGACGGCCGACGGGAGCCGCTGCAATCTATGTGCGAGCTAAAGTGCGCGCGCGTCGGCAGCTCCCTCTATCGTCACCGCAAAGCGTAGTGCACATGGGAAGGAAAACGTCGCGTCTCCAGCTTTGCCAGCTGCGTAGTGTGGCCGTGTGTCGAGGGCTGCGGCGAGCTTGGCAGGAAATGGTGCCACCTTAAGTTATGTCTCCGGTTACAACATACTTTTATACTGCTTAGGAAAAATGGAATGTCGTCGTGTGCAGTGTAGCGCCGGAAACATCCATTTGAACGAAGTTGCGCAGTGCCAATCGGCGCTGCTGGACTCGTTGATTTTTTCATGCCCTGTGGCGGGGATCCGTCTGCCTTTCGTGCTGTATATAGATACGTATGACGTAAGCGTCCTGCTTTAAATGAATAATACGTCCAGCTGCCGAGAATAAATAGACACAAACGAACGTTGACAGTCCATAAGAAAGAAAAAAATACAAGGATCGGTCTTCAGGAAATTGTCAAATATACTCCATGGCAATTTAAAGCAACAAAGTAGATAACTTCAAGCCCCAGAATTTTAAGATGATATCCTCGAATCAACCACATCGATTAGGTTATTCAGTGATACAGTGTTCAGAAGAAACCATTAGTAGACCCTTTATTTATTGCAAAATGATAGAATTAATGTATGAAGCCAATTTCCTAGTTTTGTTGCTGCTTCCGATATTGTTCCAGAGTTTAAACGCTCCTTGAATGCGCTCTTCCGCGAATACGCTGCCTCATGCTATAGCGCCTGCCTTTGATCCTGGTGTGTGTGTGCGTGTGCGTGTGTTACTATTAATAAGTACAGAAATAAATTAGATCGATGACAGCCGTCCTTGATGTCTCGAGGCGGTATCTGAATATCAGGAAACAAATTTCGCGAGAAATATGCCGAGGTTGCCACAATTACCCGAGGCATCTACTGTACATAGTGTACAGAGTCGCATTCTGGAATGCGAGTTTCCTGCAGAAGAGGTAGCCTCGTTAAATGCTCTCTCGTTGGGAAGGGATGTGTCGATGGGTTACGGTACCAGCTTGAATATTATGATGATGGGAGCTAGAAGGTGTGCGGGAAATATCGCCCAGGTTGAGCTGCTCAATCGGACGCGCGCAGCAGGCAAACAACGTGCGACCTTGACGATTTCCGCGCGCTTGCGCACGCATTCACGGCCGCGCGCGCTCCTAGATGTCCCGGCCTCGTTTTCCAAACGGCCCCGGTGATCAGACGTCCTGACAACGACGCCTGATAGATAGGAGGCGAGGCAACAGCCAACGTTCATCGGCAGCTTGGCATCCGCCACGAGGTTTTTCTGTTTACGTAAAAGGCATTCGGCGGTTGTGCGTGGGGCTTTGGAGGTCGTCCCCCTCTCTTCTCTCGGTTGCAGCGTTGCGCGTAAGCACCTAACTGACTGCGGTTAAAACGGCCTCGGCCGACAACGCATGGTGATTCGGAGTCTCACGAGAGAGCGAAACTGCATCCGTAATTTTCAATAAGGCATCCGGTAACATCGGTCTGCCTAATACGCTGGTTCTTGGCTGATAACCGAAACTTGTCAGCATTGAGTGCAGCCAGTTCTCGGGAGGTCAGCAGCAACATAGCGCAGGCAAGTGAACTTATCGCTCCGATAATCACGGCATCCTTGTGTTGATTATGAAAGGAGGCTAGTCTCTGTGCGCTGCTAAGCACCAAATCAGAGACGTAAGAGGAATAGAACTGCGTCTTTATATGCATGTTCCCAGGCCTGAGATGCGTTGCAATGATTTCCTGCTACCTTATCCGCGTCTGTTTTGTAAGCGCGCAAGTCTTCAGCTCTGACGCACGTGCAATCCGTGCATCGTTGTGCCGCAGCGCAGAGCCGTTGAAAGAAATCACCCGCAGCTGCCTTGGCTGCTGTGACAGTTCAATGCCGCACAACAAGGACCGACGAGTGAAGGCGCCCCAGGAAATGCATTCGGTGCACGATCAACAATCACCGTGACGGCAAGGACCTGTCTGACGCACCATGGCAAGGCTTGACGCAAGTTCTCGGCAGAGGTTACCAGTACCGCGACTCGGAAACGGCGAAAGCTGCCTTCGGTGGGTAGAGGTCGTCGGCGGGCCAGCCACGGAAAGAAGGAGGCGATGCCGTTTTGTGTAGACGGACGCTGCCGCGCCGGACAATCGTATGGCTATATACTGCTAAATAGCGTAGACACTGGTCACGTGCTGAAATATTGGAAGTTCGGCCGACCAGATTAAGCCAGCCTGACCAGACTTTCAGCGGCGGGTAAACAATTAACCTCGCAAACGGGTTTCGCCAGAGCAGTTCTTCTCAGCAGATCTTTGGTTACGTTGCGCCCCGAATGATCAGGGTCGATTTGCACGCGGCACTCGTGAAAGAAACAATAAAGGAAACGCCAATACGTGGGGACTTTTCCGCTCTCTCAAGTGTCGTTGTGTTATATTCAAGCTGTTAGAGCCCGTGTCCAACCTTTCCGACTGTTTTTCTGTCGGCTTTCGTGAGCGCGTGAGTTTAGACGACCGCGCCGCCGTTACCATCGCCAGAGACGTCGCGCCACAAACACCTGATGTAAACATACGCGCGCCGTTATACGGCAAGCTGGAACTTTTCATCACTGTTTGTGTGTGCATTGTCTTCCTCTTTTTTTTTTTTTCCGTCGTTATGGCGCATCGGGGAACCAGCGCAGTTCAAATCAGGCGTCGTCATACCCTTCGTGTTCACTTTGAAGACAAATATAGTTTACACAATTTTAACGGACGCACGGCGACGTGGCGCTGACGTTAGACACGATATTGGAGCGTCGCTTGTGGCGAATAAAGTCATGGAACTGATACCAGAGGCTCGAACGTGAAGGGGCACCACACCGATTTGCCTATTCGTGCGGCGAACGCAATGTATACGTCACTGTTCAAGGACATTGTTTCGAAACCGTCACGAGAAAATTTGCTACTCGCTTAACTTGACTAACGATCGAGTGAGGCATAACAACGTCATATGCATGAGGAGCCCACCGGCATATAATTTTATGCCCTGCTATAGCCAAGTATAACATAGCGCGCGACCGGCGTGGACAGGAAAGTGTGATCTCGGACAAGGTTCCGTATTTAGTTCGGTGTTTTGCCTATTCGCACTCTGGATTTTCCTTCTAACGTGTGTAGTTAATTTTAACGCTGCTGGATCGTAAAGGTTTAAGATGTTGCTATGGCAACTTAGTTCTGAGGAAGTAGGCAAAGTGGAGGAAGGTTCATGAAAGGTTAAAAAAAAATATTCATTCACCGGACCGTAGGACGAAGCTAGAAAGATAGCAAATTTCGCTGTTAGTAGCGACACCAGCGGGCCATGTTTTGATCCACTTTTCAAACTGCAGAACAGTCGAACAGACGCCTTTCGCGGCGCACTAGTGCGCTAACGCTCCTCAACTGCGCGCAACGGTAACACGCAGTCTTAAAGTAAAACTTGCGTCAAATACTGGGAACTTTGGTTTACTTATAGAGGGCACAATTATCTCTATATTGCATAGCGAAAGCCGGGACAACTCGAGACAATGAATGGGGAAAAAATGGGGGCTAGTGGCTAGAGTACGTGCATAAATACATATATACCTCGAAAACGCGCACGCGGAATGGAGGAACAGGTAAACGAAGTTGGCAAAATCAATTGGAAACCAATTGCAAAACTAAAAACATACAGGGGTAAATATTCGCAGCAGGGTGAGGAAAGTGTCCGCTGAAAATTAAAGAAAAGAAGGGAAAAAAACTATCTGGAGACAACTCAGTACATTTTAATGGAATACCAACACATTCATCAAGCCAGAGCCGTAGAGAACGTCTACCTTCCAGAAGCGCAGGGCTCAAAGCAGATGGGAGCGTTATAACTGGACAGTTGTCGAGATAGGCAAGAGATGTTCAGAGTATCGATTAAAAAAAAAAAGCGTCATGGGGCAGGGGTACTATAGAAGCGCAGTCTATCATTCCAACTTCACGTTTGTTTTATTACTACCCTTTAAGCAGGAGCATGCACATATGAAACCAAATTTTATTGCGATAGCAATTATATGGACACCTCAACCGGATTTCTGCCGTCGTCGTCGCCGTCGTCGTGAGGTTCCGTATAGATTCCAAGGGCGATAAAATCGTCGCCGCGCGCCGTATGCGCGAGCGAAAGAGCGCGGGGGACGCGCGCTATCACGGAGGGCGAACGCACGGTGGAAAGCAAACGCGACCGTCGCCCGAAAGGCCGCGGAGGTATGGGAGGGAGGGAGGGAGGCGGGGCGGCGCTGTGCTCCGGCACCAAAGGCGTATCTTGCCACTCAATCTCTCACGCGAAAGCAAGAAACGGGAAGAGGGGGAGGGGGGGCAGCTTCTCCTCTGCCAACAACTTCTTTACCCGACGGTGCTGGTCGCCCGCACCGTCTCTTATCTCCACACGGCTCTGACCTTTGTATGCGCTGTGCATTCGCCGCTCAGTTTCCGTTGAAGCGATAGACCGCGCGAACCTGCGCTTGCTGCCAGCGTTTTGACAGTCGTTGGCTGCGGTCATTCAGTGTGATCTATTCATGTTTGCTTGTGCGCGCTGACACCACGATTGTTAATTCAGTTAGTAAGCCAATGTGTCCAAGTTTATGCAGCCGATAAAACTACTATCCCTACTCCGAATAGCTCTCTACTAATTTGCTATCGCAATCGATGCTTCGCCTTTCGGGCGAAACTGCGACATTTTTTTATCCAGTCAGCGCTTGTGCGCACTTGCGTGTGCGCGTGTGTCATTTTTACATGTGCTACTTTTGGTTGTGTTTTATTTTTGAATTGTTTTCTTCTCCTTTTCGGCGCAGTTTCTAGTAGGACACTCGGCTAGCATAAGTTAAGGTGATGAAATGGGAGACATGATGTGATAGCAACCACGTGCGTAGCACTGATAGATTAATGTCGAACGGGCGAGGAGGAATACGGCGGTCCTTAATGATGGTGGAGGTTGTTGTCACCGCCGTTATTATTGTTGCCGACACTGCAGTGGAAGAGCGCAGAGGCAGGCATTCGGCGAGAGACCAAGCGGGATATAGTTCCGGCGGTACAGATATAGTGTCAGTCGGCCTTAAAGCTGATAACGCTTCGAGTGTCCCCAAACGGCGCTTTCATTTTCTGCATCCTCTCGTAGCGTTCTTAACGACGAGAGATATCGAGCTATCATGTGATACACGGCTTTCTTCTCCAAGGCGATCGCACACAACGGCGACACAATGCGCTGTTTATCTTCCGAGGGCCGCTGAGAAGCCGAGTGTTTACGCACGAAGAGATGCGATATAAAAACGCACTTGAGTGTTCGGTTGTTCGCGCGCTCTATTCTTCAGTTCCAAACCAGGGCCGCTTGTCATGCATTTCAAACCTACTGCATTCAGAAGCAAGTGTCGAAAAATACAAGCTCTGTATACTATACAGAGCTTATACATGACACAGTATAGGCTATACATAGTGTGCTATACATGGCAAGCTGTAATATTCTAATGTCTAAATATTCCAAATGCAGACATTTGGTGAGTTCGAGCTTTCTCTCCGCGCAAGTCTCCATATTCCCGGTTGCCACAGCGATTTACAAGTTCATTCACCGCTCCTTAATTTTGTGTTCCGTGCTCCCGAAACCATGATCAATGAGCCAGCTCAGCTGTCCCCCTTCGCAAAAGAAAAAAAGACTTCAAAAGAGTAGCAAAGCAAGTATTCCATTCTGCTGAGTAATTATTAAAAACAGCGTGGTAGGGGTCATTTTTTCAGCAACACATCATTCGTGTCAGTGGACGTTATAAGCTGCCTGTTACCTGGAATTGATTACTGACGCACGTGTAATGAAACTCACGTCGGTGAGAATTCAAGACAGCCCTTTGTATAGAATTTTCGGAGACATTCTGCCTCAAAATCAGTCGTTAAATACATAATCCCGTCACGCAGTCTTGCCTCGTGGTGTGTAAGGAAGGCTTAGTGGTCAGATACACCAATCTTGTTCGACCCTCCAGCTGTGTGCGTCCCACAGGCTTTAGCAGCTTCGTGAATAGCGTCTGATAGCCGTCTTGATCTACTTTCTGACTTTGCAAGCGAGCTAGCCACAGTCAATGGGGCAGCGTTCCCGACAGCGGGTCCGTAGTCCTCGAACAATCCATTGCAATCTCATCAACGTCAACGCACTCTGACTCTCCGGGCACTCGGCATCCGCCAGATGTTTCCATGGTAGGTATGCTTGTTACTTCCTAGTCAGTCATCATAACCACTACTGTCTTGCTCCTTAAGGCACGCATACAATATTGACACGCATACTTCTTTATCTTTATCCGATGACGCATGAAATGCGGTCACCGGATACAGATAAATAAGTATGCGTGTCAATATAGAGATAATGTCTTCACCTCACATTTCGCACATCTTGTAGACATCGGGATGTTTCCTCGTTCTCGTGGATTCTTAGCGCGATTGACATGTCACAGAATCACTCTGGAAGTGGTACTCCAATGACCCTGCTGCTAAAACACCAGACTCGGAAGTTCTATATTCGATTGAGCACTAGATCGCGCTGCTGCAGGTTCTTCTTCGCCTAGTTGTATAATTACTGTTATAACGGACTACTTATGGGCAAGTACAGTTGGCTGCTACGTGTATGACAATGCCATTGAACATTTCATGCTTGGCAACTTTATTTGAAGAGACACCTCTAATTTGTACCTGCAGTGAGTGGCATCATTGCGCATTCATACGTGACAAGTATCCACTGCAATTGGAAATTTCTTCAACTGTCGTGCTCATCATAGCTAGTTCATCTGCAGCTGCTGATAGCTTGCAGCAGAGAGGCTTTTCCGCGAGTGCTTTCAATAATTCGATTCCGGGAACTATACTCGAAGTGGTCGGGAAGGAAAATTCTATTCTTCTCTCATTCTCATTATGCCGAGCTGTCTGATGAACATTTCCTGCCAGGCTAAACCCGCACGTAGCCACGTCATAACCGGCACTACGGCGAATTATCATGCTGTCAGTTTTCATTATACAACCACTCCTGGGGCATTTTAATCGCCCTAACGGCTGTACAATCCCATTTCGAACACATCGCCAGAACACGAGTGATAAGCTCTGATTTGGCACTGTTGCTCCTGTTCTGCTGAGGCTGTCTTTCCTTTTCGCTCACTTGGCATCTATGGTAATATCAGATCTCTTTGTTTGAAGCGAACGAGCTGCCCTGCGCCATTTGCGACTGCTAAAAGGAAGAAAATCCTGTGGTCAATTCGGAGAACAGGCGCTTGCATTCTGGCAATAAAGAGCTACTCGCGCATGCATGAAACCTTCCATTTCGTCGAGCAGGCGAAACAGATTGGTGGTGACGCATGCCGCTCCGGCCAATCTGCATACGGTTGAGCGCGCCTATGGTACGGCCCGTTGCACCAATGTCAGCTTGCGCCCGGTAGACGCAATACACGCTATAAAGGAAACATTATGAGTCTAAATGAGCGCGCACTCCTCCGAAAGACAGCGCAATAACAAGAAGGGTTGCTTTCTTTTTTTCTTTTTTACGTCCTGAACCTGTACCCAAGCCAGGGTAGTACGAATGTTTCAATCGCGAGGATATGTATTTGGCAAGATGGTGAATGAAAATGAGTGCGTTTGCTTGCATGTGTCACCGCGGATTTGTGAAATCCGATTATCGCATGTGCCGATATTTCGAAGCGCCGTTTTCGGCTTCCCATCGGTAAACAATCAGCAGTCGAGGCAGCCATTTACCGGCATTGCTTCCTTCCTGATCCGACACAAGAAGACGTCGCTTCGGTGAGAGTGAATAGCGATTAGGGAAAGCAGGAAGTCGACAAATGAAATGTCTCTCTGTCGCGCTACCAAAAGTACGGCCGGATAATGGAATAAGTTTGTATTAAAATAATCTCATATGATGGTATATTCTACGATGGATCATATCCATGTCATCAATCAGGTAATAAGAAATCTGCGGAGTAGAATCAACCTCTTTATATGACTTTCATAGATTACGAAAAAGCATTTGATTCAGTAGAGATACGAGCAGTCATAGAGACATTGCGTAATCAAGGAGTACAGGAGGCATACGTGAATATCTTTGCAAATGTCTACAAGGATTGCACAGCAACTTTGGTTCTCCACAAGAAAAGTAGAAAGATACCTATCAAGAAAGGGGTCAGGCAAGGAGACACAATCTCTCCAATGTTATTCACTGCATGCTTAGAAGTATTCAAGCTCTTAGACTGGGAAGGCTTAGGAGTGAGGATCAACGGCGAATATCTCAGTAACCTTCGGTTTGCAGATGACATCGTCCTATTCAGCAACAATGGAGACAAATTACAGCAAATGATTGAGGACCTTAAGCGAGAAAGTGTAAGAGTGGGGTTGAAGATTAATATGCAGAAGGCAAAGATAATGCTTCCCTGACAAGTGAACAAGAATTCAGGATCGCCAGTCAGCCTCTAGAGTCTGTAAATGAGTACGTTTATCTAGGCCAATTACTCACAGGGGACCCTGATCTTGAGAAAGAAATTTACAGAAGAATAAAATTGGGTTGGAGTGCATACGGCAGGCATTGCCAAATCCTGACTGGGAGCTTACCACTGTCGTTGAAAAGAAAAAGTGTACAGTAATTGCATTCTACCGGTGCTAACATATGGGGCAGAAACTTGGAGGTTAACAAAGAAGCTCGAGAACAGTTAAGGACCGCACAAAGAGCGATGGAACGAAAAAGGGTAGGCCTAACGTTAAGAGACAGGAAGAGAGCGATGTGGATCAGAGAACAAATGGGGATAGCCGATATTCTATAGTTGACATTAAGCAGAAAAATGGAGCTTGGCTGGCCATGTAATGCGTAGGATGGATAACCGGTGGACCATTAGAGTTACAGAATGGATACCAAGAGAAGGGAAGCGCAGTCGAGGACGGCAGTAAACTAGGTGGGGTGATTAAGTTAGGAAATTTGCAGGCACAATTAGTAATCAGCTAGCGCAACACAGGGGTAATTGGAGATCACAGGGAGAGGCCTTCGTCCTGCAGTGGACATGGATATAGGCTGACGATTATGATGATGATGATATATAGAATCGTGGGTTTTTACCTTGGACACAAATTATAGCTGCCCCCAAGAACGGCGTGGTTTTGTTTAAGAGAGAAGGCATGAAGACACAGAAGGGGCAAGACTACACCGATAATTGAAACACATAAGAAAAAGTACACTATATCTACAAGCGGTCTTTCAGTCCTGTTGACTTCGGATGCCTTAGCACTTTTCCTCACCCTTCAGGAAGAGAAAATGAGTGAAGGTCAAGTCTGTAGTTACAATGCACACGCCATATCCGAGATTATCAGAAACGAAGCCACAGAAGCAGATCTGAGCGCAGGGCCTCAGAGATGAAAACATGAATAAAAAGTGAGACAGCCGCCTGTGTCACCATAGTAAATAGTAGACAGAAGGAAAAAATAAAAAAGAACCTGAAAGCATCTTCAGACCCCTTCGATCGTTGTTACACAGGAGTCGAAGGCGGTGTACAGAATTTCCAGGACAAGTGTTGTTTGTTACGCTTTTTCAGCGAAGTGGGCCTTTGATGTTCCTATAATAACTATAGGTATAAATGGAACGCGATTAGCCAAACAGCAGAAGCGGCATGGTACGTGGCTCAGATGGCCTTCGGGTAACTGAGCGGGGATTTCGTTCTGCTGACTCGCTGCCTTTTCAGAATTAATCACACTCGCAATTCTGTTCTAGCTTAAAGGTATAAATAAATAAATAAATAAATAAATAAATAAATAAATAAATAAATAAATAAATAAATAAATAAATAAATAAATAAATAAATAAATAAATAAATAAATAAATAAATAAATAAATAAATAAATAAATAAATAAATAAATAAATAAATAAATAAATAAATAAATAAATAAATAAATAAATAAATAAATAAATAAATAAATAATAAATAAATAAATAAATAAATAAATAAATAAATAAATAAATAAATAAATAAATAAATAAATAAATAAATAAATAAATAAATAAATAAATAAATTCAGTGATAGCAACTGGTAGTGCATCGTCGTCCACTTTCATTTTACGTTTTCTTCGTATTTTCTACACTTCAAATTTCAACCGCAGCTAATTACCCCTAAGCTTTCCTTGTATTCATTGCCTGCTGGGTTTATGTACTCTGTTGTAGTTTACCCACAACGTCTCTTCGAAACATCGTCTGCAGTAGCGCTTTGTGGGTCTTTACGTTAAGTGGTCACAACAACTTCAACGGAAAGTCGCGAGGCAGTACCGTGCTGAATCTGCTGTGAAATGCACCTTGAAAAGTCTGAATCGCGAGCTCTGTGCGGCTCAAGCGGCAAATTTCGGTAAGTGTACGCAATTTCTGGAAATAGAAAGGAAGCATGTGCATTTTACTTTACTTTGAGTCCACATACGGTCCGATACGCGATTGCCCCATGGAGATGACGTACCTTTTGATTGCAAATTGGACTACACAGTTGATGGAAGACGCGCATGTTGGAGCGCAAAGCAGTGCCTATAGTTTTTTTTTCTCTCTCTCCTTCTCTCTTTCTTGTGTTTCTTTAAATTTTCAGTTTGGTGAAATAATTATTCACCTGAAGGACATGTATGTCCAAACCGCGTTCCAACCAGACTGGTACCTTCTCTTGGTCATGCAGCTGCCTGTGCTTGCCATCGTTATAGGTGGAAATATGTTTTTCCTCTTTCTGTCTTGGTAAGTACACATTGTACTTCTTTTTTATACCATCGATGCTTGGATAGTACCTGCGAAGTTGTCGCAAGTTGTCGCGTACTATGATACACAGGTTACAACAGGCACCATAAGCGTCGTGGTGGCTTAGCAGCTATGGCTCTCCGTTCCGACGCGCTGCTAATAACGAGGTCGCGGGATCAAATCCCGGCCGCGGCGGCCGCATTTCAATGAGAGCGAAATGCAACAACGCTCGTGTACTGTGCATTTCGGTGCACGTTAAGGAACCCCAAGTGGCCCAAAATTAGTTCAAAGTCCCCAACTACGGCGCTCCTCATAATCAGATCGTGGTTACGAGATGTAAAATGTTTTTTTTTTTTATCTCTCTTTTCTTTTTGCGCTCTATTGAGACCGAGAACTGATCGAACCTGTGATCTCAAGTTTGGTAATCCCTTACCTCATATCTATGTATCGCCATTCCTCACTCTGGTACACTAACGAACAACATTAAGTACGCTTATATAGTGGTGTAGAATGCGAAAACAAATACAAAAGTGTAAACCACGACCGTCAAAGAAAGTTAGCCGAATCTGCGACTGTGGTCAGCTTGGTAATTTTTTGGCTGCCTCCAGTTTATTGTTGTTCAAAGGCCGCAAATCACTCGTCCTTGAACAAAAGGCGGATACTTGTGCGGTTTGGATAACACGTATATGGCGTTTACGTATAATGCAAACAGCCACCTTTCCTGTTGCCTTGCGCTGCAACTGGTTTAGTCATAACCTCAGCACAGCGTAGGAAGCTTCTGGGATTTACATCACCGTTCGACGAACTCGTTTGTTTTTCCGCTCTCATTCTTCAGTGGGCCTCTTAATCCTGATGGCGGGGAATTACCGCTGAACGGAACGACTTTGATACATGTAAATTAATGCTAAATAATCTATCTTGACGGCATGTTTACGTATTTGCTTTTTTTCGCTGTTTACTGCATCACAAATTTCTCGTTTAATCTGCTCTTTCATTCGCTTGTGGGTACACATAACTTTAATGCGTCCACACGAAAGACGTAACAACAACCACTGAACTGATTGCGGGAGCACACACAGTGGATGTCTACTGACGGGCGAGAGTGTTCTTATCACGGTGGCGCTCGGTTTAGTAGCGTCGACGCTGCGCGCAGGCGCAGAAGCGGCGCCGCACCGAGCCGCCACACGCTCATGCCGACATCTGAAGAAACAGTTCCTTCAGCTGTCTAGTTATTTCATTATATAATTATAGAGCAACCTAGTTATTAGATGTGCATGTGCAAGTTTAGTCTGCGCAATTTTCGCCACTGGTGCAACTAGTTGATCCTGCGTCTATCATTAATTCAGTCCTTCCCAGTGAGACTTGAGCAGCAAAGTGGCACGTACAGTGACTACCGTACACTTCCTTGCAGCACATGTGCATATGTTTGCGCGCGCGCCCGCACCTGTTAGCTAGGCCGGTGTTTTCGCACACGCTACTAAAGCCTCCTCGATGCTAAGACGCGATACCGGTCGCCGTTGCGAAACCCTTACACGGACAAATGTGCCGCAGCAGCGTGTGGCAAACGTCTGACGATCACGCTGCGCAAAGATCTGTGTTCGGATTTCTTCTCAACGCCCGCGTGGTAACAGTCGCCGTTTTTCTCACTATACCACTGCGTCCCCTGGTGGGAACGGTGCGATAGGAAAACCAACAAACAATGGGACTTACTGCGATAGCCATCGACTGGCACCGCCTTCTGCGCGTTTATAAACAAAACTACTGTCGTCGACTCTTGACAGTGCTTATAGGGCGACAGCGTGTCGCAACTCGGACAATCGCAAGAAACAAAGTCTAGCTAACAGCGTTTACAAGCGTTGCTAAGTGTACTTTTTTGCTTGAGTGTGGTGGAAGTATGCTTCACGATGATCTCTGAGATCTGAATTTTGTCATGACCCTCTAACACGCCAGAGAATAAAAGAAGGGAGGCCATAGTCATCTCACACGATGACACGCATGTTGCCTATACTCTTCCGTGACCGTATACGTTAACGAATGACAGTAAATTATAAAGTTGCGAAAGTGACCGCTAAGTAAACATTAGGTCCTATAAAAAACAGATTGCAGTGCGAAGCAACGTTGTTGTCAGCCCTTACGCTTGCTTCTTCAGCTTCCGTGCTTTGAAAGCGTCAGCCGCTATACAGCTTTATGTCATTGTGCCCTTGTACTCCGCAGAAGCCATGCTCTATAATATGCTTAGCTGGATTTGTAAGCGGAAGTTCAAAGTGACACGAAGAACAAATCATGTACTAATCACAGGCGTTTGGTTTACACGAGCAGCGGAAAGCGTCCACTGAAACTAAGTTTCTCCGCCTATACTGGTGTTCCTGACAAGCATACTGCTTTCTCTTAACGCGTGCACATAACAGCAAGTGAGCCTCCACTTCTAAGCAAGTTGATAAGCGACTATCTCTCGTCGCGTCACTTGGATTGTCCAGAATATAGGGCCACAGACTATACTGCCAAACAAGATTGGGTGAAAAACAAGTCACGTGGTGTTCTCCGCACACGTGACCACCGCCGGGGAGCTCGCTGGAAAGCGCCAAGCAGATAGAAATGAGCATTTGCTCGTGTTATTCCTCCTGGCTACGAAGGCGAGCAGCGTAACTATATGTATCCGTGCTGTTCACGGTTGCGGCGCAATTATTCCGACCTACAGAATGCACGCGGGGGCAACGAGCTATAGGTGTTGTCCCGCGCGCTGCATTTCTTGCGAAGCCAGCCCAACTGCCAGCAGCACCTTTGATCGAGACCCACGCAGTTGAGCAACGGTGTCGGCGAACGAGCCGGCCGTTAGTGGATGTCGAAACTGGAGCGCGCACGGGAACTTCGCGGCGGGCCTCCAACAACGTCGGAACGGAGAGTCATGCATACCACGTATGCACCTAAACCTTGTTACCTGGCTTTATCTGTCGAATGCTTCGCGGCGAGTATGTCCATGTCATCGCTGATTAAGAGGGCGGTGGCGACAGCAGGGAGAACACAATTTCCACTACCACGACCACAGTTCGGTGACGCTTCAAGTTCGCGCACGCCTTAATACAAGTAGGTTCTGGGCCACCTCGGAGATGTTACGAGTTCTATGTGACTGAAGTTTTAGATCACTGTGCCGCGCAAACGCATAGCTTCAGCCTAATACCAAAGCATTGGCACCTGCAGGGAACTACACGAGAAGAGACATCTGCGCTCCTACGATTTTTTTTTCTGCACCCGCACACGCGTGTAGAACTACAGTTGGACTACAAAGTCAAAGGTGCGCGAAAGCAACCCGGTGGGCACAGTACTCCAATCAATCGCTCATCGTGTACTACGTTACAAGGCCTTGCGCGACTGTGTATTCTACTATCGGTTTAACTATATGCAAGTCGTCTTCTGCTGTCGTCAGCGAAATTTACGATCTCGTAACAAAAGCTGAATGCGAGCATATTTTTAAATTTATTTTATTTACATGTACTGCTGAGTTCGACTTAGCCGGAGGAGCTCTCCAGGAAACTGCGAGATGGGCGGATCCTATCGCAAGTCACGACGCTTGTGCCACCACCGGTCGAGGGTTGGTGCGCGATAAACTTGTTTTCCTGACGTGCCGGTACACTGGTGATGCGGCTGCGCAGCATGTTGGAGAACCAGCGTCGGAAAGCTGGCCAAAGCGCACTCACTATCAAGGTTTCAATGACCCCGTTCTAAGTACAGTCCCTTCGTGACAGCCACTGCGGGCGACATTTATAGAGCAGCGTTACCACTTCGCTTTTTTTTTTTTTTTTTTTCATATGCAGGCACGTGCGCCTGTTGATAGCATAATCCTCACCTTGGGGTTCCGCTGCAAGGTCTAATACTGACCAGAGCAGTGCTGGCGCACGTATCTCGATTCTATAGAATGGTAACTCGATCGATTTAGTATGCACGCCGTGCAGCAGGCAGTGCACTGCATATTCGCAAGTAGAAGCTATGTGAAGCCTCTTACTACCAGTGCGTATGCGCACTCCGATTCTCCCATGGTGCGCTGTAGGCAGGTGCAGCGCAGTATAGCCTCTTTCTCAAACCTAGGACCATCGAGAGCACCTGAGTACACAGGGAAATTAGAACGCGCGCTTTCGCTCTCGGCAAAACTATGTCAACGACTGGTGACGGGGAAAGGCAGCAACAGAAACAAAGCACACACACAAAAAAAGAGGGAGTAGCTAGGGAATGGAGGGCTCCTTTCTCTAAAGTAGGTAAAACACCGAAAGGGCTTTAGGTAACGCAGGATTCGCCGTCTGTCACGACCATCCATCAAGCAGTCAACCATTAGGCGGATATAAACATTCAGCAGCTGCGTTCCGTGTATGTACAGGTGCTAAGAGTTCTGCTCGCGGTTGCGCACTCGCGCCTTTCGAGCGACTTTATATACAGCAGGCCCTTGCTTCGATAAAATCTGTGGCGTGGCGCGATTTTTCTTTTTTTTCACGTGACCGATGTTTTCATCGAAGTACGGACTTCCGTGGAGGTACGGGTTGATGCTAACACAGAGACCCCGCTTTAAAGTGAGAGGAAGTTATAATCATGACCATCTCTCTCAATATTCCTACTAATCTGAAGATCTGACAGGACGGAAGTGTTTCTGAGTGTTCTTGATGCACAATCCCGAGCCTGGCACTCATTATTCAAACAGGGAATAGCGTACCGGCTGAAGCCAGCTTACCCATTGGGCTGGTTACTTCAGTAGGCAGTTCGGATTAAACCACTGGCCCCCGTTTCATGGTACATTAAAGAACTTGTCAAAACTTACATAGCCTGCTTATTCAACGACGCATAACAAGCATGCCTCGTGGGAAGCGCTCAAGCGACAAACTATAAACCTGGACAAGCTGAACTCGTCATAACCACAACTGGGAGGGCTTGGTGCATGTGGAAAGCTAGGCTTGTTTAGGACGGCTAAAGGTTTGAGTGCTGAAAAGAGAGAATTAATAAAATAAACAGCTATATTCTTTCTCTTTCTTTCTTTCTTTAATTGCCAATTATTAATTATTATCGCCTTACAAACCTTGTCCGTTTAGTTTGTTTTTTGGCTATAGGTGCACACTGTCTACCGTCTGAACTGCAGTTTTTTGTTGAACGTATCATCTCGCCAGTACAGCAATCAAGGATGGCGCAATATTACTTCGTACAATTGGAAACCGTTTAATGGATGAATTAGTCCACTGCTGTATTGATCGCTCTCAATGACGTATCGCTTTTTAGGGGTGGCTTGTACACATGCAAGAACACCACGACTCTGGAATTATATTTGCAATGTTGCAAAACGTCAGCGTAAATTCGATATCCCTGTCTACTTAGTCTATAGGTGAGATGCTCCTTGAGAAGATGCATTCTACAACAATGTCGCACCGTCTGAACCCTTTACTTCTCCTACTCCCTACGCAATTGTTTTCAAGAGACGAGAGGTCTTTTGAAAACATGCATTCTCGTACAATTTTTTTCGCTGTATAATGCATCTTTCAGAGAAAGACATTATGCAGACATTATGCGTGCAGTTCCACCGCCACCGTTACGCGATTCCAGTTCAAAAGGTCCCGCCAATTCAACTATATATCACAACGCTTGTTAATTGTCCCCAAGAAATCCCTAAACCTGAACTGTGATAATACGTATATCAAGACTGAAAAATAATTTCCACGCTTCCTTTTTCTTTTTTTTACCATGTAAGGCTGCTTATAATCGAACGTCAAGCGCTTCTGAATAAAGTATAGCCTCGCCGTTCTGTCAGCTTCGCCTGGCACCGCTCCTTGCTATAGTCACTCATCATGACGAAGTAGGGCAAGGAAAACTGCCCGAAGCTACTTGTCAGAGAAGTACCCTAGCATAGCCAAGCCTGAGACAAACCTTGTTCGACGACTGCTGATCACTCCAAGCGTTATCATTGCTAGAGGGACTCGACAGCTCATCTGGCACCAGAGAGCTGCTGCTCTAGAAGGCAAGGGATCTAATAATAATAACTTATAGGGTTTTACGTGCCAAAACCACGATGTAATTACGAGGCACGCCGTAATGGGGGACTCCGGAATAATTTGGACCACCTGGGGTTCTTTAACGTGCACCTAAATCAAAGTACGCGGGTGTTTTCGTATTTCGCCGCCATCGAAATGTGGCCGCCGTGGCCGCGGGATTTGATCCCGCGGCCTCGTGCTTATCAGCCCAACGCCATAACCACTAAGCAACCATGGCGGATAGGGATCTAAACCTGAACGATTTTGTGCCTCTTGATATTAATTGTTTCACCGTATACAAGCGTCTGCATTCTGTCAGAAAAGATACTGTCGAGTTTCTTGGCAACATCATGGGGCCTTCTTTGAGGCTAACCAGCCGCTGAATGGAAGCCAACTGAGCTTCAACCTTGGAATTATGCGACAAGCACTGTACGGAAAATACACACGCACGCGATACGATCAGGTTTTTGACCGCGTACGCACTATCAGATCGTGAGACGAAGCTGTAGGCAAAACGCAAGTGCCTTTGCCCTCGGCCACAAGATTAAAAAGAGCACGATACGCAGAGGCCTGATTGCGATCGACTAATTTCGAGCCCGGAAACCCTGACCTAGTATCCGATCACGCCATCGAGTGTGGCTTCTATGGCCAATGGCTGTTGCTCAAGCATCGAGCACGGTGTTGTATAATACTAGCTTTGCAATGTTTGTTTTTTTTTCTTTTTTTAGGACGTGTGGCTTGTGACACGTCCAAATGATATCTGCGTTCTCATTGGCAAGAAGTACACGGTCACGTGAGAGAGACGAACGGAAGTCTTCCGCTTGTCATATCAAAGGACCGCTTCCATGTGGACAAATTCTGTGCTTAGGAATATGTAATTAAAGCTTTCAACATGACGTTACCGTACACACTGCGCAGTATACCGCTGTACCGCTATACAACTCCCGTCCCTGCCTGGGCGCGTGCGTATAATACAGAGTGACAACCTGTAAACAAAGCTTCTGCGGCCTTGACATGGAAGCGGGGCACAAATTTCCCACGGTCACGACCATTTCCCGAGCCGAAAACCACCTCGCTATAGCGCTCTGGGAATAGTACTACAGGCCGAAGGCCGCACCGGCTTGATCAAACTTCCTGCATGGAAGGAGTTCGCCCACATATCCCGATAAATATCACACCTTATCTTTGCTTTCCGGGTACGATATCGAAGTATACGGGGACTCAGCGTGCAACTCAGTTTGCGCGGACGTTCTAAATGTCCGCATGGCACGACGCGTGGCCGAGAGTACTTCCACGTGGGGAGAGCAGCAATACTTTCGCGGCCCCGTAACGAGTCTTCCTCGTGCACCGCGGTGCCGGGGGCACGGCGTCCTGGGGTACTGCTGTATGACTGTCGTGACGATAAACGAGTAACGAAGCCAGTTCCCACGCGAGCGTATACTCTGCGAAATGACTGCGATCCAAGTTACCGAGACATTTAGTATTCAGCGGTGGTTTACTGTATAGGTAATACCAGAGTCCTTTGATGCTACCAAAGTATCAAGGGACTCGAGTGATACGTTTACCCTCAGGTAAATACGCTCCACCGAGTGATAAATAGTTATTTTTATTTATTTAGTATACTGTAAGCCCGTACGGGCTGTTAATTAATTCATGGTGAGATATGCATATACAATGAAGTAAAATCTGTCATCGATGAAAATACAAAACATCACAAGAAAAAACAACAATAAATATAACTCACGACAAATACAACTCCAAATTTAGTTCAAAGGAAGTCAAGCTATCCACCGCGAAAATAAATTTAGTGCAGTGACTCGGCGATAAATACACCCGAATCATTTCTCTCTGGCTGTGTCATAGTTCATACGTTGCCCTGCTCCAAAAACTCGTACGCTTGAACATTCGCAATCGTGTTATCCGCATAGTCCAGAAACCCCCTTTCTTTTTATTATATTGTAAAAAATACGGCGGTACTGCCGCTTTCAAAACCACGTGCTGTTTTTGCAGTCGCAACTTAAAGCGTAAATGCGGCTATGCTACCAGCTGCTACCGGTGCAACCCAGCTGCCTGGCACAGAACTATAGCGGAAAACAGGCGGTGTCAGTGTTCGCTGGCGAAGCCGCGACGGCATCCGTGGATACAATAGTGCGTTCGCCCTATCGGTTAGTCCGTTTTCACACGATGAATAGCTCGTGCGTTACATCATGCAAGCAGCTAAATATAGGGGACTGCGACGAGCTTTAGTTTTACAGGATGTCTATTTATACACGCCACTCGTATGCTGCCCCACATCCCGGAGAAAAAAGCAGAACTCGCTTTCGCCGCCCGCCCCAGTTCCCTAGGACGCATTCGAGTCGTCGATCGCCTACAGTGTCGCATACAGTGTGCTTATTATGCGATGATAACAATCGGCTATTTCAGGGATGGCTAGCACAGAGACTTGTACAACTGATAGAGCAACACATTGAATGAGACAAAAAAGTAATGACAAAAACAAACTAAAAATCCCGAAATAAAATTTGGGGACGTAACCACGTACGTGACAAGTACTTGAACTTGCTTACGCGCAGTATACAGGCTATGATGTGTACGTGCGCTGGAAGCGCACAAAAAAATAAGAAAAATAGCAATACCAAACAAAGCGAAGCCCCTACCCCCGTAGATGAGACGGGACAGAATTGGTCGCTGTGTAAATTCAAAAACTGTTAAGATTGTATTGTCACGCACACAACGTAAAATATGTTCTCCGCCCGGAGCTCTTCCTATACAATCCGCTGAATGCAAATTTCATCAAAGGGGGACTCGCCCTCTCTCCTTGCACCCGGCCATTCAGCAAATGAACCAATTGTTGCGTCTCAGCTAACATATCTGTTAAGACAATTTTTTTTTTCCTTGCGGCATGAATATTTTCTAGCCAGGCATTTTAAGCGCCTACTCGGAAGAGCTGCACAAAGAGATACGTTTTTCTACCAATTCATTATCCCAAGAAGTTACTGAGAAACGTTATAGAGTGCAGTGAATAATTCAAGTCCGTGGGGCCGGCAATGCCCTCTGCCCGACGAAGTCGAATACGTACGGTCGGCGTCAAACGCGTATGGACCGCACGACAAAATGGTGAATATTTTCTGTGGAATGGACACGTCCCAGCTTGGTATTCGTATTTATTTTCAGCTTGTTGAAACGCCGTACGGTTTTCCAGGCTACGGTCACAGATAAACTGCTGGGAAATTGAACTTCCTCGCGGATCCCGCCGACGGTAAACTTATGAAGCCGACTGTACCTTTGAACCGAAGCCCGTTAACGTATATACACGGATAAGTCACTAATGCGCAATCTCTCCCTCTGAACTTGCGTCTTGGGAAGACTATTCAGGAAAACATACAAGGTGCATCGACCTTGACTGACAGCGTGCATATTTAAGCGAACGAGCGTAATACACTGCTACGAGTGCTGCCACTGCTACGCGCTAGATATGGGGAATCTGATAGGCAATAAAACTGCAGCCACGCCCAGCCGGCAGCGCTCGCCGACGCGCTTTTCACGGAAGGAAAAATTCGCGCAGCAAAGCGTCCACCTTCTGATCCCGCACTCCACGGAAGCAGCTGATGAAAACTTCCTGACATGTCAAATTAAAATCGGTACACCGAACAAATAAGCTGTCGCGACAGATTTTCTTAGCAAGAAAACAGGAAGAGACGCAATTTTTGTTGGGTCAGCGAATCGAAGCCGCGCAGTGGCGGCCGACGTGGACGAACTCCCGTTCTTCAGTATGAAGTAAGCGAAGCGTTCAATTCTGTCGCGCTGTTCGTCAGATTGGGTAGCACGCGCGATAGGCATAAAATAAAGCTTTGGTTTCTTCTCTGGTCATAAAATTGTTGCCTACCGCACTGCGAGAGTGCGACAACTCGCGATTATTGCCTCATAAAACAGCACTTATAGGAAAGACACGCAGAAAGAGTTCTGCTGGTGCTGCCTTTTCACCTTCGTTCTCATACATTCTAACTCCCATTTTCTCTAGAGGAATTCTAATACTGATCTATTTCGGCGCGTTCAGTAGGCTGTCAGTCAAAGTATACAAAATGTGCGTACTGAGTGCACCACACCAAAATGTCCTTCCATCGTTCATTGATGAAAACCTAACAATGCGCTCGCACGTTCTGAGCTATGTACGCTGTCTCGTGTTCGAGCAGAAACTGTTCTCTGTCTCGGGCAACAGCGCTAGGAAACAGTGCAGCGCGCTGCAGCACAAGGCGAGAAGGCAGTGCCGTTTGCAATTGTACGGTCACTGTACCGCATATACGCACACTCTGTCGTTGACGGGTGTCATGCGGCGTCGTCACAATGCATACCATCCACGACGCACGTTAGAAAACACACCGCATTTGTTTGCCTCAGATAGAAGCGCGCAGCCGTTGCGGTCGCTCTTTTATGTGCGCCTCACTGCACGCTCACCCGCACGACACTGCACCTCGTATTGTGTAGGGAATAGCGGCCGCAGGGCCACATGTCAAGTGCAGTCGACTTCGGTGATATCGACGCGATAATTAGTCCAGGCTTTCCTATCATTACACTCTGTTCGTCGAAGCTTCTATATGAAAAAATGGGGAGGGGGGGGGGGGGGGTCGTTACTTTAAACTAATTGAATAAAATGAGGTAGTAGTGCCCCAAGAGGGCAAAACAGTTTGTCGAGCTACGAACAACCATAAGCTCTTTTAAGAAGCGCAGTTCGCTGCGAAGTGCCACGATGTTGGCCTGAAAAGTAAGATCCAATTATCTCGGCCATGCACACCGACAACGACCTACTGAGCGATGAAGACAGCACAAAGTTCGTTCGCGCCAGACCACAGATGGAGCATCCGAACGACAGCTGTGTTGAGTACGAAGAGACGCAGAAGGTATACGGCCAACCGCGGCTAGAGTACAAACGGCGCTTCGCCTCGAAGGAACAATTCTTTACGTATGCAGACAATGCTTGTAGGGCTTTGCAGTGCGTATCGGTTTTTCAAAGCTGCATCTACAGCGTTCGCTAGCATGCAGTGCGCGCTAGAGGCCTTCATAACGCGACATTACCGCAAATAGCCGCTTATTCGGTGCAATAAGAAGTGCAAAGAGCTTATATGAGCCGCGCCGCAACTTTTTCCCCGTTTTTAAGTTCGCTCATTTGTTTCATCGACCCGAACAGTCAGATGTAAAGCGAGGCAGGTAGGATTAAGATGATGTCCATCCGGAGAGGTTGCAAGCAACACCGTTTCCGGGTATACTCGATTTCACTTATTGGCAAAACGTGAGTTTGCTCAAAGAATTAAATGAAACGAGATAATAAAAAATTACACTTTGCCCCGCATAAGCACTAACACATACAATAGAGAAAGGGAGAGGGAGAAAATAATTGCCTGAGCACATATCCGTATAAATAAATCTTTCACAGCAATGAAAGCTTTCCTTTGACAATGGATGGTTTGACAATGCAAGTGACCATGGATGGTTGGTTGGCCCAGGAACCTAAGTTTGTAGCTTTGCGACAACGTACACCAACATGCAACAACGTGGTTACGCAATGTCGACTAAATACGATCATAGCAGGTGCTAGCTTTTCCTACAGATCGGATTACTCAAGTCTTTATTTTATTGCGATAGCAATTATATGGACACTCAAAAGCAGATTTCTGCCGTCGCCGTCGCCGTGAGGTTCCGTATGACGTCAATGGAGATGAAATCGTCGCCGCGCGCCGAACGCTGTATGTGCGAGTGAAAGGGCGCGAGGGACGCGCGCTTTCACGGGGAGTGAACGCACGGCGGAGAACAAACGCGCGTTCTGCGCTGTGCTCCCTTAAGGGCTGCAGAAGTAGGCGTCTCTTTCCTCCTCTACAATCACCATATATGTAGAGCAAACGAACACCCTCTAGTCACATTTTTCTAGAGGGTGTTGAGCAAACGCGCCTTCTTCTGACGTGCGAAAGGCCTTGGGGGGGGGGGGGGGGGGGGGGGGGAAGGAGGTGACGTTTAGCTGCGGCACCAAGTGCCTGTTTATATCAGAGGCTCCGGCAACAGTCACCAACGCCGCACGCATTTTGAGCGAACGCGGGCAAAACGCCGACGGCGTCGACAACAGTTCTGCGTGTTGCCGGTGCTGCTGCATGTCCAAGTTTATACAGCTGATAAAGCTGCTATCATTACTCCGTATAGCTCTCTTCAAATTTGCTATCGCAATTGATGCTTCGCCTTTCAGGTGAAACTGCGACAACTTTTTAAAAAGAAAGAAAGAAAGAAAGAAAGAAAGAAAGAAAGAAAGAAAGAAAGAAAGAAAGAAAGAAAGAAAGAAAGAAAGAAAGAAAGAAAGAAAGAAAGAAAGAAAAAGTTGCCGTCCGTCTTAATAGCCTTCAACCGCTCCTGAGGGAATCCGTCTCGACTTTGCGAAAGCAGAATTCACGCAGCCAAAGAAAATGCTTGCTCCTAACCACATTTTTTTTTGTCCACAACCGCCATAAAAGCAGGCCAATTTCTTACGTGGCTGCACCGTAATAAGTCCTGGCGGAAAGCATTTGCTTTATTTATTTTTTTTTTTTTTTTTTACTACGCTGCGCCACATAGCGCTGTTTCGACACCTTTCCCGCGCAGAGCTGTTCCCGGGAGCGCGGTCCTCCGCGTTATAAAACAAGCCTCCCACCGCGCAAGCGCAAAGGTCGGCGCCCGCGCGAATGTCGTAACCCAGTGAGTGGTGGATGTCTCCCTTGACTCTAATGTGCCGCGTCCCGGCGCACGCGAGCGTTCGCATTTGCATTCAGGTCCAGCAGTGCCAAGGGCGTACACCCTCCCTCCCCTTCCGAGAGAGAAGTGGCAGCGACCGCTACTCCCTGTTTCTCCGTTTCCCTGCCCCGCATTGTGGACAAGCAAGCTGCGCGCGGCTACCGTTCCCAATCGGCGGCTGTCGTGCCGGCGCAACGCTCCTCTCATCAAAACCACGCAGCGTGGTAGAGAAGCCAAGAGGCTTACAACGAGGCGGCAACCGCCTCGCCTCGTATAGGCGCGTTTACCAACGGGACTGAAACGAGCGACAAACACGAGCGAGCTTTATTGTGTATGTTGTATTTGTCTATTGTCCATCTGTGTATCATTGAACTGTTGCATCGCTTATCTTTCATCTGCATTCTGGATGTATTTTGTATATTGCACCGCCTGTCTACAGTCCATGTTTCATACCTTTCCCCTACACTGATGCCCAGAAGGGCGCTGTAGGAAACTGTATAAATAAATAAATAGATGGCAGCAGACGGGTACACGTATACAGAGGACTGTCAATCTCCCAGCAAAAGTAGGGCGCAAGCCTTAGCAAAAGTGCAAACAATACATGCATGGCTTAAGAACACAGAATTCACGAACACAGTTCTATACAATATGGGGACTGAGTACAAATGTCGTATACCACTAACTCGCAATCTATTTTCTATTACAAAGACAATGTCTTCCTTAGCGAGCAACTCCGTATCTGGTATGTGTGTTTCTAGCCTCTTCCGTGGGTCGATCCCAGAGATTGTGTCGTCTAAACATCTGGCCCAATCATCTCGAAGGTATATAGCGCAGGTTAAAGCCGTTCCCGAGGGTACGTGCAGTCTAAAAATGCGGGCCGTTCACGTGGTTATAATGTGTCTAAAAATGTAGGTCCATCCCATATATAGTGCAATAAAAAAAAAATTTAAGCAGTCGGACGTTCCTCCTACTCCCGTCACGTGAGGGATGACGTAATAGAGTACCGTGCGCAGTGACTCCGCCCCATTCTCACGCCCAACTCGCTCATGAAGTCATTGTCTTCGATCGACGTCAACTAAAGGTTGAATCGCCTTCCAACTTTCTTGTCTACATGTTAACCGTGCAGACAAACGGCGTCTAAACCTGTATTTAAAACAATAGTTTAAAACACTCAAGCAATCGATTAGAGACAATAGACCAAATTGTTTATGACAGTCCATGGACAAATATGTAGTAAACTCATTATATAGAATGGCAAGATAAATGTTTGAATGAGAACAGAGTGCGATCACGCAATCTTGAGCTATGCTTGTATTACAGGTGATGTTTATACGCACACCTTCCTTTTTTTTTTTTTTTTTTTTTTCAGTGGTCGACGTTTTTCTAAACGGTGTGTTATATATCGTCCACAATTCTCTGGCCGAGAAACGAGCCGAGGTGAAACGCGCCGTTTCGTAAAAAACTGTACAATATTGACAGTGCTTACACTACGCATTTGTAAACATTTACAGCGCACAATGCACCCACAAAGCGCTTCGTCACGCCGCCTAGCTTACAGCTTATAGTCAGCCAACTGCTCCAGCTAGCGTGTGGAAGATGGCTGCCGCAAATGTGTACAGCTGCTCACAGAAGCTTTCGACGCGGAAGCAGCGATAAAGCTGAATTTTCCTCGCAACCTAAACAGAAAGGCGGTCGTCGATACGGCCTCGTGTATAGGTCGAGCTATACGCATTACGCGTGTCAACTCCACGCGGCGTCCCAACAGCTAGTGCATTCGGAATTGCATTCGAGACGTGTGTCCTTCGTAATGACTGCTTATCACTGGCCTAACCGTTTTTGAGCAGCTCTTATGCTGCAACGCTTGGTGAGCGTTCGTTATTATAAGCCTGTATCTTTATGGTAAACAAACGACCTTGTTAACTCGTACACACATCTCTTAGTCTTAATACGAGTGTGTTGGCTGTTTCATGGCGCCTGCAAAAAAAAAAAAAAAAGTTGATGCAATGTTCGTACGTTGCAAAACTTACAACGTAATAGAGGCAGACAGTAACCTTGATTACAAAAACCTCTTTTCTTAATTTTTAGCTATTCTTTAATATCTGTGATTAGTAAAACTGGGTTAAGAGTCACGCACCCCAATAACAAAGTGCTCATCAACGAATCGAGTACGCCGAACTATTAAACCTACTTATTTCGTCAAAAATTGCTGTGTCGGTTGCATTCGCGCACCCTGCTTAATTTTTTAATCCCTTAGTAATCTAGTTGAAACACCGTGTATATATCGCAGCTATTTGTGTGCGATTAAGAAGGTTGTGTGACACGAAGTGCAGGGGTGAGCTTCAAGCTTCAAAAACAGCGGTGACGCAAGATATTATGTAGGTAGCCATTTGGCGGCCGCAGCACAACATTATTCTTTGTAAATAGGACATTTGCTTCACATGTACGCTCTTTCTGCAAGAAAAATTCGCTGACTTTGTTTTGTTTTTTTCGTCAATTTTTGTGAGGAAGGAAATGGTGTCGCGGAGGAACACGCAGTTCTGTGGCACGCTCCTTCTCTTGCCTGACTTTGCCAACAAAAGGCTTACGCCGCTTGTGTGCTGCTCCACAACGCCGGCGGCATCGCTTCGGGGCGTCGCTCGCGGCGCTGTCGTAGTAGTGAGCACCGCCCCTCCTCAGATGCGCGCGCGCCTACGAGGACGCACGTGTTTTCATGCACCACTGCCTTGCGCTTAACTGTCGGCACGCGCAGCAGTATATTGCTTTGAAGGCCTGCACGAGCTGTTTTTCTGCAGACGCGCGGAAAGGGTTATCGTAGCTTACGCGTTCGTTCGTCCACAGCGCGATGTCACGTCCTACAAAAACAGTGCACGCTTGCATATGGCTCGCCGCAGCAAAACAAAATGAGCATCTCGCTCTGGTCGTCCTCAAACCGCAGCACATCCGGTTGAATATGTACTGAGATACTAGGAATTCGATGATTTATTTATTTATTTATTTATTTATTTATTTATTTATTTATTTATTTATTTATTTATTTATTTATTTATTTATTTATTTATTTATTTATTTATTTATTTATTTATTGGTCTTACCTTTGTTTCAGCCGGCGTTCTCCTTTGGAGTATTACGTAATTAACAACAGTAAAACTCGAGCCATGAGAGATTTTATGCTCGCATTCGAAAGTGGCCAGTGCTATACTGATACGTCCGCAGAAAGACGAATAATTGTCATTCCTTTAGCTCTTCCAAGAATTGTTTACATAAAGCATAAGCGTCCGCGCAGGACTCAAATTAAACGAGGCTCCTTCAAAACACCGGTCAGGACAGCCAGTGCTCTGAACGCTGAGTGCGCGCTCTGCGCAGAGTCCGCGCTGTTACCCGCAGTGTTGGCCCTGTGCTCACTCTATTATCAGCATTTCATTAGGTTCAGTATTTTATTCGCTCGGTTAAAGTGATGTGAAAGGACTAACGACTCTGAGCGAAGACCAAGTGGACCGGAGCCATCGATTCACGAAGCATTTCCTTTAGACGTATTATTCGATATTTGCTTTTGTTTGAAATGTGCGTCCCTACACCAGCAAACATGCAAGTACTATGCCTCGGTATTTCGTGCTGATAAGACGCTCATATTCGTTCCTCCTAAACCACAGAACACGCTCAAGGTAGAGAGCGTATGGATTGTTCGAACTGCGTAATATTCCATTGAGCACAACAGCAGTATATCCAGTTGCTCGATTTTTAATTCCTTTTTTTTTATGTCCTCATTGCTTCTATATACTGACGCTCTATTTTCGGATAGCGGCAAATTGTCACGTGTATATAGTTGCACTGTATCTCTGTGTTTGCTCTCATTTAATGTGACTGCGTTACCAATTCGCCGCTCGCTACGGCCTACCCGCAGGGTCTCGGGAATAAATATTAATAGGCCACAAAAGCGCCAGGCGTTATAAAAGCAATCAAAAGATTACCAGAGCGACGGCTGGCGGAACTGGTGGTGAGTCACGAAAACTCGTATATCAAAGGAACCGTCTGCGTATAGCGAGGAAGAAAGGCCGTGGAAAGAGGATTGCCACTTCATTCAACGCGACCACCCGGAAAAGCTGGGACCTCGCCTCTGTGCAATCACTCGTCGTGTCTGCCTAGAAATAAACACCGCATAGAAAGCAAATGAAGTAAACAACTTCACTATCTACATGTTGTCATGTTATCGTCTGCGATGAGTGATAGATGCGTTTTAGGTGCGCGGGAGTGGCAAGTATTAGATAATCTAAGACTACGTAAAAGGGGAAGTTCACATTTTTTATGCGAATACACGTAGAACCGTTGAGAAGAGAACACTTAGAGCGGCTTGCAATATAGAAGCCGAGCTTGATCGAGTAAGAACTTTACTTCTACATGGTTGTCCGGCAGGGGTAATAGGGTAATCTATACTGGCCTATATGTGGACCCCGCGGGCAGGTAATGCACCTGCTGCATTTTGCCAGACGGAAAACAAGATCTATCGTGCGGGTAACACGGTGCAGTTGAATCCGTGTTGTGTTAGGACCTTGTAAGTTTGAGTACTGCATGCCAAAATCCTGCATGCCTCATTTTCTGCTCCGTGAACTGTCCGTGCCGATAAATTTCTAAGATCAGATGGCCCAGTCTATACGCATATACTCGTCGCTGTGCCACTCACTCAGCTGCGCCGACTTCGAGGCATTTCTTTTATATATCGTATACTCGCCCAACCAGGCGTTAGCTTGCGTGCGCGGTATCTTTACCGAGTCGTGCTTGCGGAGGTGGCCGTTGTTCGAAGCCGTGGAATTGGCGGTAACGCTGAGAGGTTTCTACATTATATAAATTATGGGTCGTGAACTATCATTACACATAGGCCGCACATACACTTATCACGATCTATGCGGGCTCACCCCTTCCCGTCTCCCGTAGTCTGTTTCTCGCAACGTCACCGAAATTTCCGGGAACGTGAGAAAATCGACGTTATAAGCGTATTTTAGTACCGGCAACAGTATACCACTGCGAACCCTGCATAGACTGGAAGTGCGCGTTTCAACGTTGGGAAATCCCTCACTGACGGCACACACTACTGCATGCATACCACCTCCTGCCTGTTGCGATATTCGCAATGTCTGCTGCGATATCGGTAGGCAGAATCTCCCGAAACTGCACTTGCACATGCAATGCGCGGAAATATTCATGCGTATTTACAGACGTATCTCGCGAGCTTACCAACATTCAGTTCCTGCTCTTATTACTCAGTTACATAACCATCTTATTCAAACAGTAGATTACTAAAGGATTTAAAAAAAAGCAGGTGCGCCCGCTACGCGAACGCAAACGACACAGCATTGCTCGCTGTTCTCATGAGTAACTCGGGTTATTTTTCTCGGATAGCCTCATTTACTAATCGGCAAAGATCAGTCGCTTACATTTCCGGGAAAGCTCCAATGCAAAAGTTGGATGAACACCAAAACGATGTGTTTTTACCAACGAAGCGGATTCTCTCGAGGTCTTCGGCCGACTACCGTTTCATGGAAACTACTTCATTGCCCCACAAGGCTCTAAACACGACACAACACATAACGACTCTGAGTATGCGTATAGCCATCTGTACTACCGCTACAGAGGCACCGGTCTGCGGAATCACGCAACGGAACAATGAGCGGACATAAATATCGTCACCGCAAGAAATATACGCCGTCAAAGCGCATCATTCTTTTATTAAACCGAATTGATTTCTTTGACTCTTCCGCTAGTTTTAAAAGTAAAAGTATTCTCGCTCTCTCAGCAGTTTTCGTAACTCGGATTTTTCCACTAGTGGCATCTTGCTCTCGCGCAACCAAGGTGCGGAACGCCAGCGAGACCTTTGTACCAGCTGAAGGTTTATTAGATGCAGTGGTCGATGGCATAGCGCTGTGTCGCATTTCTTCGTCGCCAGCCTCACCACGCGCACGTGTGCGGTCGTGCGAAAAATTGCACATATCTAACACTTGTGCACAAATTTCGGTTTACACAGTGTAAACCGAAATTTGTGCACAAGTGTTCGATATGTGCAATTTTTCGCATTACCGCACAGGTGCGCGGTGCGGCTGGCGCGCGATGGGTGTCTGGAGCATAAATCGGCCTCAAGTCCACTGCGCGTCTCTTTTCGACGTGCACCGAAATGTATTCTTGATCCATGGGTAATACAGTTTTCAATGTCATATACTTGCACACATATTTGGCGAAAGTATATGGTGTCATCCTGGAGTTTCAAGTGGATACGTCTTGCAAACTCACCGGCTACAATTCCTAAATTGCATTATGGGCCATAAAGTAATTAGGATCGAAGTAATTAATTAGTGCATGTTTTAATCAGTTGAATGTGTGTTTCAATTTCTTGTGCTAGTAATGTCCGCCTCTTCCAATAATCAAGCTCAAGCACAGTAATTAGCATATTCATATCTGCCACAGGCGATTTTTAAGAATTCCAGAAAATTTTAATGTGATCACCCCGTATACGTTTTGGCTGCGTGCAATGTAAATTTCATTAGAAACTTGTATGGTGGCAGTACCCGATGGGGCAGAAATATAGCTGCGAGCCAGCTCCTGATCACGTGGTACTTCTTAAACGGACAATATCTATTTTCAAGGAAAAAAAATTAATATTTCTCAAATCACTTTGCAACTTCTCACTTTAAATGCAAATCCTTAAATGAATACTTAGAAAGCTAGTGAAAATCTTAAATAATGAATTATAGAGGCTGCTGTCAAAACAACTAAGTTGCTCAAAAGGACAGTGAACAATACTGATATAGTTGCGCCTGCGTATAGTGCACCTTTTTTTTTTTTTTTTTGAATAAAATTTTAGCGCAAGTAAGCTAGAACACCCTGACGTGTTTCGTCAGCAAGACATGCCCTTAACTTGCCTTGTCATAAAACCAAGTTTCCTATTCGTTAACAGAGGCTGCTGTGATGAGAAGGGCGATTCCTCGGGAGAACATGCACACGACGACGCAAGGAACCCTACAAATGTTAACACACCAGCGATAACGGGAAGGGGGGAAAGCACTGTTTACAACCGAAGACAAATTAAAGCACAGGTCTCCCGCAGTAGTGCAAAGGGTCTGCGGCTTCCGACTTCCGGGAGATTAGATTAAAACCGACCTGCAGAGTTCACATTCGCTCCCGAGGTTCTGGCCCGTGGTAAAATTAAGCGCCAGTCCGGTGGCTGTTCTCGCTACACTTCCATCCGAGCGTTTCTTCAGGTGTTAAACGCCGCGCACAGATATTACTAGTCGTATTGTTACCACGCAGTCAAGTGTATCGCGATACTTTCTCCGAATTGGTCCCGGCAACGCATGCTTCCGTGGCGTCGTAACTGTATCTACAACATGGCATTGGGCTGTGGTCGTGACGAAACAGCGCGAATGAAGACAACGGGACTTCTAAACATGTAGTAAAAGAAATAGACAAAGTTGGATGTCAAGTTTCGCATTATTTTTTGCCACCATGGAATCAATAGCGCAGTAATTGACGCTTCTGGTGGAGTGACACAGGCGAAGTGCAAGACCAAGAGCCAGTCCTTCCATGCTAGCGATGAAAGGAACAGTTCTTTCAGATAAAATAAATAGCGCTACCTGTCTAATTAAGATAATGTCCGTTAACATTCGGTCAATAGTGGTGAAAGCTATTCTAACATTCTATGAAGGACTGCATTATCGAGCCGTTGTACTACTCGAACTTCTCATTCCAATGACTCCGCTAAGATTGACAAGCTACTGAGCGAGACCCACGACCGTTGGGCGATCACTGCTTGCCATGCAGCCGCCATTAGAAATCTTGCAGTCTTCCTGCTGACTAACTCATTCCTGCGGTTTCAATGGTTATCAAAGCGCATGAGATGATTTTACAGTTCATGCAAACGCCCATACCGTTGATGTCGAACTTTTCATCGAGTGAAACTGTGTTGCACCTTCTGGAAGGAGATTATTCGTCGTGCTTCACACAATCTACTGGGGTAATGCGTACTGATATACGTCTACACGTTGCCTGTTTCGTATCCAGTATCAGTCCCCGTCACCCTCTTCGTACGCTTGCGCACTGGCGTCACTCACCTGGGCGACCTTGCCGCGCATGATGGTGGGAAAGTAGATGTGTCCCAGCACTCCGACGAGCAGGACGATGCTGCAGATGGCCGAGAAGGCGCCCAGGCAGATCTTGCTCTTGGTCGACGACATGGCAGGCGCAGGCCTTCCGCCGGTTCAAGTCACCACCGATCGGCGCGGCGTCCCAGCACCGCTCAACGCCTCACACGCACACCACGCGTTGCCCGCTCGCACAGAAGGACCGCAGGCACTCGGCGGCACCGTCGCTAGCTCTCGCCGCGGCGTGGGTCCGGACGGGGAAAGCAAGAGATCTCCTCCGAGACGTCTCTTCCGCCGGCGACTCTGCACCAGGAGGCCGGCGCTTCCAGCACGAGGAAGAAGAAAGAGACGGCACGCGCGGTTGAGGCGATGACGCCGGATAGCGGTGTGCGGCGTCGGGGGGTCTCGCCGCGGTCTGTGACGCGCCTTCCCTCACCTGCGGTCGGCTGCTGGCCCGCGCCCGGCTGCAGCAGCGGCTGATATGTCAAAAACGGCGCGGCTTCCCGCTCAAGGATGGCTTAAGTACGACAGCCTCCTCGCCACCCTCGGTAGCAGCCCTCCGTCGACGTGCCCTTTCCCCGATCGCCCCCTCTTCCGCCCTCGCTCTCCGCCACCTTCGAGCGTTGCGACGACTCTCACCACGCCGCCGCAGCAAGCAGCAGCAGCAGTCCTTGCTGCTGCTGCTCTCACCCTTCTCCTCCACCTCCTCGCCTGTTGTTTATGCATTGCCGTTGTCACTACTGCATACACGTTCGTCTCCAGTCGAAGACGGCAGATGCTTTGCTGCAAGAATTGATCACCTGTACTATGCGTATACGTTCGCGCCCTTTATGCATTGCCCTACTTACGACGTTTGTCCGTGATTTCCTTTTTTTTTTTTTTCTTTCGTGTAGTAATATCAGCAGCCCCTGGCTTTAACCACTTTCGTATGTGCAGAGCTCGCGCCCGTCATATGCTTGCGCGGCTTTCACTTCTCTTTTTTCCTTGCTCCATATCTTGGTTTGATGCGCGCTGGCCTTCACACACTTTACGTGGTCTCACTATCGCTGGCCTGCTCACTAGCGTCAGCTGCGCGCAACGCGCAAAATCAGAGTGTGATTCTAATCGGCAGCCACACTTTGTCTGGCCTTTTATTAGCTTGATATTTCGCGTGCTACAGGCGCGGGAGGAGAAGCCTGGTTCGCTTGCATTCTCCTAATGTTACGAGGTACTTGGCGAAAGTTGCAGTCGCCTCCACTTACCCTTTTCCTCTCGATTGTCTATTTGGAATGTTTGAGCGGTAAACCCGTTCTTATTTGGAATATTTGAGCGATGAAGCCGTTCTTATGTGCAGCCAGCACAAGCAGTCCACTAAACACCGCTCACTTCTGTCGAGAAATTTTTCGATCTGCTCACGTATCATCTCTCGCGCCAAGAGCTGTATAGCAACAGTACACGTCAGAAGCATCGGTGACGCGCTCGGACAGGTTCGGAAGAAGCGCGCTTATTCCCAATACTGCGCACAAAAGAAAAGAAAAAGAGAGCGAGAGAGGAGGATGAGGAGGGGGAGTGGCGATTGCTAGTGTCATTACCTGAAGAAGCATGTGGCAGAAGTTTCTAAGCATCCTATAATTTTAGTGCTTTAAGAATACGTTTGCTTGGGCTACGTTTCCTGATTTTAATTCCCGACAGGTTGCGAGCCCCGATACGTAAAGGAGGCGTGACCCGGAGCTTCCCCGAAGTCGAAACGTAAGCGGATATCACAGATCGAAGTTGCTGACGGTCGCTGTATTTTATCGCAGCGAATGCGTAAAGATGTGAATTCGTCGAAACTCTCATCACGCTTGTCGCATCTAACGCGGTAGCGATAGCGCAGCATGGGTCCATTACATGTTTGGGTCGTGCGCACAGATATAAATCGAGCGATACTAAGTTCATATAAAGGCACAAAATGGGGTATACCGCATTTCGCTATACAAACACGTAATCTGTGATTTGCTACGCCAGCGGATGTCTTCCGATAGGCATCTTTGGCGTTTGCTACAGTGTGACTTGATGCTCAGATTCGTCTCTATGTCGCTTCTATTACCGACGTCTGTTTTAAAGTCTAACGATTTATAGCGTCTCACCGTGCCGACTAAGTGAAGCCCGGCTAAGAAGCCGATAAACAAGCCGAAATAATTGTGGGGCTAGTCTAAATATAGAGCAATGACAAGCAGAAACCAACCTTAACACATGGTGGTGTGCTCTGAGCTGGTTGCCCATTACGAAAATTAACTGCGCCCTGAAGGAAAGTGCCTCGAGCGGCCAGTCGCGCGGCAATTCTGCGTGTATTCGCGGGCTTCTTTCACACGCAGAAAAACACATTTATGTAGCACCTATCGAGCAACAGAAAGCTGTATCGGTAGTTTTTCATGGTGCTCTACACTTTTCTCATTGACACTTTGATAATTAGGACAGTACTTCTCGAGTTAGATAATTAATTACAATTACCTAATTAAATCTCAGTGACGAAAAAATTACTGGCGGCTACTCCACTGTACTGGAAACAATACGCGCTAGGTTTGCTTCGCCTAACGTCATTCCTTTTTTTTTTTTTTAATCGTGCTGCGTGATAGCTGGGACACCCTGTATATATTGTTACAATCCCACGACACATTTCTCGCAGTCTCTCGACCTTCTGCCTCCGAAAGGGTGTCCTCTACAAGAAAAACTCGAGTAGCCAGTGACAAAGAGTATCTACTGGTCGTACCTGCCGCCCTCCGTGATGACATTCTTCTAGGCTGCCATGATGAGCCCACGTCTGGACAACTGGGATTTTCACGCACTCTTGCAAGAGTATGCCAGACGTACTACTGGCCCAGACTTTCTATCACGGTCAAGCGTTACGTGCAAAACTGCCGTGAGTGTCAACGCAGGAAATCGCCGTCTTTAAAGCCCGCGGGGTTACTCCAACCCATCGCACAACCTAGCGCGCCGTTTAATCAAATCGGCATAGATCTTCTGGGACCCTTTCCCTTATCAGCCAGCGGAAACAAGTGGATTATATTCGCCACAGACTATCTAACATGCTACGCCGAGACGGTAGCTGCATGTACAACGTGCCACGGCCTACGAAGTTGCCCACTTCTTAATAAATCACATAGTCCTCACACATGGTGCCACATCACATGTCATCACCGACAGAGTAACTGCCTGTACAGCCTAAATAATAGAGGACATATTCAAGCTGAGCTGCACGCAGCATCGCAAGGCGACTGCCTATCATCAGGCTAAACGAAAACTATTGCTGACATGCTGTCTATGTATGTAGACGTCCAGCATAAAACATGGGATCAAGTCCTGCCGTACGTTATACATTCGCGTACAACACCGCCATTCAAGAAACCACACGATCCACACCGTTCCGTCTTATCTACGGGCGCGAGGTCCAGACCACGCTAGACGCATATGCTCCCGCACGACGCCAACGCATCACTTACTTCCGACGCCGAACAACTTACTCAACACGCAGAAGAAGCCAGGGTGTGGACTCCAATCTGTCGCCAGGGGTTGTCTGAGAAGCTGCTTAGTAGATACTTTGGACCCTACAAAGTGCTACGCCGCGTTAGTGAACTATGAGGCCATTCCGGACGATACCGTGTCGCCTCGGCGTCGACAGCACCACTCAGCGATACTCCATGTTGTTCGCCTCAAACCGCATTTCGCGCGTCAAGGCGGTGCTGACCCAATCTCTTACGACTTCCACACTTCTACTTTCTAGTTTAGTAAGCATCGGGTCGATGCTTACTATATATATATATATATATATATATATATATATATATATATATATATATATATATATATATATAGTAGTAACTGGATTTTTCAATGGGCCAAGCGTATTTAGAATAAATCGGAAGCACAACTTCGCGGTTATCTTATATAGGTTTATTTACCCAACAGTTATTATTCAACGCAAGGGTCGGTGGACCGACCCTTGCGGTCCACCGACCGACCATGTATATATATATATATATATATATATATTATATATATATATATATATATATATATATATATATGTGTGTGTGTGTGTGTGTTGTTGTTGTTGTTGTTGTTGTTGTTGTTGTTGTTGTTGTTGTTGTTGTTGTTGTTGTTGTCGTCGTCGTCGTCGTCGTCGTCGTCGTCGTCGTCGTCGTCGTCGATATAGCCAGAAATGGGATTACGTCAGCACGTGTTCTCACCCGGAGGCACAAACTGTTTTTCTCTACTTCCTCATATGATGAACGGGTGGCTTTCGTAGGATTTCGGGGACATGAATTGGAATCTGATTGACTGCCTCGGAATTCGCAATAGCCTGGTTAGAAACGCAGTAATTTTCGCAGGTCTCGATGGCGTTTTTTGTTTGATTATGCACTCACACTCTGTTGCCTCTGGCAAGGAAGCGCAGAAATACTGCTTGTCAGATAGGCCGTTCTTAAGTTACATATAAGTGCATAAGTATATCGAATCGTATGGTCGATTATTACAGCATAGAATGCATTGTTACTTTATGCTTGGATTGTAGCCGTCCTTTTTTATTATTATTTTAATTAAATTTTTCTTAATTCCATTCTCTACGCTAAATTATACGGTATACCCCCCGCGGTCGCGCAGTGGCTACGGCGTTCTCCTGCTAAGAGCGTGGTCAAGCGTTCGTTTCCCGGACTCAGAGGCCGCATTCCGTTGAGGGCAGAACGCATAAACACTCGCGTACTTAAATTTGGGGGTGCACGTTAAAGAACTCCGGGGTCGAAAGAGCAACTGTAAATACCGAATGGGCTTTATTGTTTATTGTGGCTCACTTTCTAGCGTTTTCGCTCTTTCTCTCTAAGATAAATATTACCGCAACGATTCGCAGAAATGAGTGCGTGTGTTTGTGTGCGTGTGTGACACAACGCTCTTGCCAACAACGGAAGCCAGAACACTGCCCCGGCTGCCGCAGTGGCCGAGTGAGCAGAGCGTGACGATGCGTCCACTTGGCTTCGTCGCCTTTGAAGCTAAGCGCACTGCGCATGCGCGTCAATACCGTGACATCACGGCGGCTGGCAGTGCAACTTTTTATTTTATTTATTCAATACTGCGGACTCGAGGTCAAGCAGGGTGGACAATACAACTACAAACAAAGCAGCAAAAGCCAACACAAATAGCAACAAAAGAGCAATACCGATGCAGGATCTAAAATGGGAACGCTCAATCTGATCCCTTGCTCAGTAAGGCAATTCCAATCATGTATGGTCCTTGGAAAATAAGAAAATTTAAACAGATCAGTGCGAACAAAATATGGCGTCAGCGCATTTTGTTGGTGGTGTCGGGTGGATCTGCTAGTTAAGGGTGATAAATACGGTGAAATATCTAGAGTTAGCTTATTCAGAAGTTGGGAAAGAAATTCTAATCTAAATGTTTGCCTTCGTGCCTGTAAAAGGGGTATTCCATTAGCTTGCATTAATTTAGAGGGTGAGTCTAACACGGAAAATTTGTTATATATAAACCTTACAGCCTTTCTCTGAACACGCTCAAGACTAGGTATGTTACGTTTAGTATAAGGATCCCATGTAATGCACGCATATTCTAGTTTTGGTCGCTCAAATGTGCCTCGAGCTTCCGTATAACTGATATCGAAATAATAAAGGAAATAGCAACGAGACCAACACAAAGGGGAAACTAAAAAGGGAAAATCTGCTAAATAATCAAATCGAAATCAGCGAATCGCGAGTTCGAAAGACGACCCCCTTGTGGTGCTAACGGCAGACATGTCATGCCACCATTTCGCTTTCACCCTTCTCGAGCGCACTGAGGACACAGCGACTCCAAGCCTGACCAAAACATGGCTCAGTTTACGCAAACACGCCTTTATCACAGCTATATAGCTCGCGCCTATGTGTGCGATATAGCTTCCGCCTCGTTAGCTGCTGGTGTCACATTCTACGCCTCGTACAATTGCCCCTATCTCCCTGTCTATACGAGAGGCTTCGCGTGGCTTCCTTGGAGCGTCTCTCGAGCGTTTATATGAAGTCCGAGTTAAGCTAAAACAATAGCAGCAAAGCTTTAACTGTCGTTATCACGCTGTTTTCATTGGAATAAGAAAATATTCGATTGCCAGCACAGAAACGTGCACGGCGATTTTGTCGTTGTTAAAACTCGATAACTAATAAAATAGCTGTGACTATTATATATTTCCGCGTCGTTGCATTGCGACATCTTATCCAAATGCACCCAGCTTGAGGGTTGTTGGCATATCTATGTCCTTGCTTCGTTCGACTAGCACAGCGGCAGCATACCTGGACCATAAAACACCTGATGCGCAGTGTAAGTACCTTCCCCTTTTGGCAAGGCTGTGTGTGAGCGCGTCATTTGCGTCCTGCCTTGCTTAACCGGCTTGCGAGGGCACAACTACGCGTGCGCAAGCGCTCAACCGTGAGCGGGCCTGCGCTTTCGACGCTCTGGCAAGCTAGGCGGGCGGAGCGCTGAGCGACTCGACTTGAGCACGAACGCAAGAAGCCAGAAGTGTTTAAGAAACAGTATTTTTCATCCAAACCTGATTAATATTTTGTACATATCTATAGTAATCCTGGGTCCGTATTCACAAAAGCGCTGACGCTAGAATTGGCACGGAGGGGGAGAGGCGGGCAGCTGTTGTCGCACGTCGTCTTTTGCAAGGTATCCTGATACACAGAAAATTCGAAGGAAGGGGGGGGGGGGGGGGGGGGGGGGGGGGGCACGTGCCCAATGCAACCCCCCCCCCCCCCCCCCTCGGCTACGCCTCCGCATTATGCTTGTGTCCTAGCTGGAGCTTGACTGATTGATGGATTGATTTGTTTATTTTTATCTAGATTTACTTTCTTGGAAGTTCAAAAGAATGTCTAAAGGGCGATAAGGGATACGTCTTAGATCATATAGTCGGACACTACCTAGTATACGCTCCAAGCTGCTCCGACCACTCAGCTAGCCCATATCTTGCCGCCGCGGCTCCTGTGTGGCTGAGCAGGTGGTGTCGTTACGTGCCCTAGAACGCGCAAGGGTCGTGACATGGGGGCGGTCTCTTGCAGTACGTTCCAGAAGGGCCCGCCTCTTCTTTCTCTCTGCGCGCGCCACCTCTTTCGCGCTTCTTTCTGCGGGGAGGAACTTACGTTAACTGCTGTGTCCTCTGCCAGGCCACGAGGACAGTGAGAATTGGCGCAAGTACTAAGTGTAAACATCGTGTGTTTATTTACTATGCTTTGGCGGCGCCAGGACTCCAAAGGGGCAACAGGTACCCAGAAGTTGGAACCCGGACTGGTCCGTCGGCGGCCCCAACCCACGGACTGCATGGGTTTCAGCTCTCATCCTCCCGCTGCCCCTTGAGTGCCCTGGAGATCCTGTGTCGCCCGCTTTATTATAATCTCAGGTGCTCTTCTGGGGTCTTCGCTTGCCGGTATTATTTTTATTTTCGCACGCTGAATCATTTTATAGGGCCAAAGCACACAGTAAACGTAAGTACCTTCACACAGAAAGAAGCGTGAAAGAACGAAGAGGCTGAGAGAAGGAAAAGGCAGGCCATTCTGTAACACATTGTAAAAAACAATTAGCGTGCCACGCCCCGCTGTCCGTTATATAGGATAACGTGAACAGAGCGGAGAAAAAAAAAAAGAAGTTAGGCTAGAAAATTATATTATGACTTAGGTTACGTCCAATGATGTGCCCTACAACTTTCTCTGTAATTTAGAAGTATCAAATGCCTTTAAGTAACATTGGTCTGATGTTTCCATTCAACACCTGACCTAGGTCTTAATCAAGTTACTTCTGGCAGCACACTGTCGCGGCCCTGGCACGACATATCTTTGCGACCAAGAGCTAACGAGAAGTGAAGGTTTACTAAAGAAAGAAAGACAGAAATAAAGAAGCTGCAGTCGTTCTCTTTCTGTCTCGCCATAAAGGCACTGGAGCGCTGCTAATTACTATGGCGCATACAAGTGTCATCTGAAAGCATGTCACGAGAAAAAAAAAAAGATACCGTATAGCATTCCGAGCCATCGTCCCCAATCAACTTCCCCGGAAGTTTTCGTTTTTTCATCATCGCAATAAAGCCATACTATGAGGCGTCACCATTTGGATTTAAACTAGGGCAGGGGACTTCGAAAAAGCAACGCCGGCTGCAACAACATAACTTACGAGTGCAAGTCGGGTTGTTTTCGCACTGTTTTCCAGCGCCAGTTCGCATGTACCGGATATTACTTTCGCTATGAAACAGACACGCACGGGGAAATGTTACACATACAACAGCCACATACAGTGTACTTTGCTAGATTCTTTGGCATGGATGAACGTTTTATCGGCGTGTTTCGTAGTTAGCGGAAAAGGGCGAGGTCTCAAGGATGGTCGATTACTTGGAATACTATACTGGTATGCCTATTTCAACCAGCACGGGAAGACAGAGTGGGCAATGTATTATCTTAGTAACGTCGTCGAAAGTGGTCACCCAAACTTGTCGCGGGTTAGCACGTACCTGCTGCAAGAAGGAAACCTCTGACGTTTTCGGGAGGCGACATTCGTGCCCTAAGTGTACGGCAGCTTGCAGCTGTGCTCGAGACGCCCTGAACAAACGCACCCGTGAAAAACGGCACATCGACAACGACATAAGACAAAAGTTGCGTCTAATAGGGGTTATAAAGATGCTTCATTCTCTCACACTGACTTTTTTTTTTTTCTCGCCTTAAGCGGAGAATCAATACGCAGACGAAATGGAGTAACGACCGAGAGAGAATTAAGGGAGGTTGGAAACGGTGCGCCCGACAAAGAGCTTGACGCGCACAATCACGGCAATCGTGCGCCTAAACTTGCGAAACACGTCGGACACGCCCAACCCTGCATTCAAGTTGGCTCCTTCGGTGGCGCGAGACCGCGTGCTCATTTGAGCGTCGTTGTAAACACACGCGCGCGCGCACGTAATTGGCCGGCGGCACTTTTGCTCCGCGACGCGACGCTGGTGGCATCAGCGCAACAAGTGGCGCGAGGTCGTCCAAGGCTGATCTTGTCTCGGCGACGCCGAACTGGCTTCCGCCTTGCCCCGACGCGGCCGACGCTCGCGCGTTCAACGCCCCTTCTGCGTCACTAAAACCGCGGCGAAGGCTGCGGCGTGCGTTAGCGAACCTGAAAAGTGATTGTATCGATGTGTTTCCGCGTGGTACGTAAACGGCGTGAGAATATAAAGCCATGGAAAGAAAGACTAAATAAGATATTTGATATCACACCATGTGTTAGTTTCGTCGACGACAAAGATGGCCTGCTCACACCCGTGGACCCGCTGGTGCGAGCCATCCTATTTGTTTTTATTACCTTCGTTGTGTTGAACAAAAGGGGCTTGTAAAGACTATATGGTATACTTTGTAGTACATATTCCTTAAGAGAAAGATCCTATCTAAATACATGGGAACGCAATGAATTGTTCTGCTGGGCATCCACTGCGCCAAATTTGACGAGGCTTGTTGCATTTAAAAGAAATATGCTAAAATGTACGGGCTGGAGGAAGCGAATATCTTTATTTAGCTATAGGTCATCAATTTATCTTACAAATATTTTTAATATCGTAAAATTATTTTTAAAAATGAACCATCAAGTTTACAACATTGTAGCAATTAAAAAACCACCCCAATTCTGTAAACTGCACCTCGGTGAGACTTATATGTAAAGCGGACAAAATTGGCGCCGCTCTGAAATACGTAATTATAGTTCGCGATTAGGACTTTTGCAGAACCCTCTTAAACGTTGTAACAATTTCATTATCGCTGTAAAATCATAGATAACAAGTTTGACCTCTTCATATGCTCTAATAGGCGCAGTTTACAGAACTGCGATATCTGTATTTAGCGCGAAGTTACGAATCTGTCAACTATGTGCTTCAATTCTCTTAAAACCTACGAATTTCCGGCAATATATATTTTTATGAGGTTCTAAATTAGACTCTGCTTCGTACAGTCAGTAGAATTGTACTTTCTCTATTAAATTCAACAAGCTTCATTAAGATCAATTGAGCATTGGTCTAGTGAGAGCACGTCTGCGATTGCGTCAGAGCGTCCTCTTAAGTATATGTAGAATCTAGTGCCTTGGGGTGCCCATGCAAGTAGTGCGACACGGAGTAATAGTTCACGCGGGTGGGCATTCTGCCTTTGTCGATGCTTTGTCGAGGACAGGTGTGACGTATACGGTATACACTTTATACTGACTCTACTGTGTCACGCAATGCATAAGGAGAGTGTGCTACTCATCAACAGCCTAGTGGTCCCACAGTATAGATGCGAACCTATATGTGTATTGAGCCTGTTGCGACAGACAACGACTAATCTAAACACGTACGGGTAAGAGCTCACAACAGCTGCGCTATGAAAGAAAGATTCTACCAAAAGCGTCAAAACGTGAAATACGGCTAATCGCTACATGATCGCTATTTGATCGACCTGCGCACGATCTCAGCGAAGTGGAAGAGTCGATGATGTCGTCGCATGTGCGCCGCAGGTCCTGGCCGTATATCGTGGGCAAAGACTTTCGGAAGGATTTCGAGCTGTTCTGTAACGGCACCCCCCTCCCCCCTTTTCCTCTCCTTCCTCTGTTGTCCTTTCCTTCCTTTATAAACATACTGTACGTTATTTGAAATATCAGCTAGTATAACACAAAGCAAGGCAAACTTTCAGCTCAACGTGTAAAGTCTTCCGCTAAAGGGTTTTCCATTTTCGACTCCGATTCGACGTGTGGAACCCAGTACGGAACACATTTCTGTGCCATATCATTTGACTTCCAGGAGCGCAATTACAGCTTCTCTGCAGCTGGTTTTGCATCGAAATCACTAAGGTGTGCAGCCATCTGCGACTTTCGTATATTGTACAGAAAAGGTAACTCATTCGCATTGTCTATTGCATAGTATAATTCACTCCGTCCCGTCTTCTGGTGAGTTGGATTTTTTTCTCTGTTGCTTTGGTCATCATCAGTATACATTGGCTCGCTGTTCGTCGTAGGGGCACGGTTTCACGTGCCAAGCACTTTGCTAGCAGCCCGATCGAGCGCCTTCTCTCGCCCATACTCCACCATTTGTGCTGAATTTGCTGGGACATAAGCATAATGTCCGATGACTGACGGTGTATAGCAAGGCCTTCGGTGGCGAAGAGAGAACAATCTGTCGCAAGGCTTCGTATAAGCCCAAAAGGACCCAAAAAAACAAAAGACAGGTAGTGACAGCTCCCTGAAATTCCCACAATTAAACTCGTGGTGACGTCATTAATTCTAACAGAGTACATGCGTTAAAAAGAAATGATAGATAGATAGATAGATAGATAGATAGATAGATAGATAGATAGATAGATAGATAGATAGATAGATAGATAGATAGATAGATAGATAGATAGATAGATAGATAGATAGATAGATAGATAGATAGATAGATAGATAGATAGATAGATAGATAGATAGATAGATAGATAGATATAGATAGATAGATAGATAGATAGATAGATAGATAGATAGATAGATAGATAGATAGATAGATAGATAGATAGATAGATAGATAGATAGATCACCGTCAGTTGCACACTACATCGCATTCTAATATAACAGTAGTCTCAGCCTAGCAAGTCTGGAGAAATTTGCCTGCGCCATAATTGCTCAAATACGAGAAAAATACTTTGCAATCCGTGACATGACACTGTAGAAAATCTGGCAAGAGAGAGAGTTTGGCATTAATTTTCTCAATAATGACAAACTTTTTTTAAAAATAATTTGAGTTTTTAAACAATACCTTACCAAAATAAGCTGGTTTATAGTATCCCTCGTCAGTGTTATTTTAAACATGGCTAGAGGAAACTACAGAGCTGAAGTTTGCAGGAGCCCTTGGAATCGAACCGACATGAAACGTGACAAGTGAGAGAAGCAGATACATATCCGGCCACTCTGTAGCAGTGCATTCTTCCCGCGATTTACGAGGTGCTATCTGGAGCCATGCTCAGGTGTGGGGCTAGCTTTATATACCAAGATCCTCATGCTCCCGCATGTGGCTTCGCAGAAGTCACTAGCTGTTCTTTTAATCTCTGTAACGTGACGTTCCTACTGAGTTCAGACCGGATGCCGTCCTGTATACTGCCAGCTGGCATTCCCTTACCGCCACACCGTTCCTATACCGTATAGTGTATGTGCGTAGTAAAGCCAGAAGCTCAACCGAAATTCAGTTGTAATATTCAACAGTTACGTATATTAAACAAGACATGGGTAGAGACTCATTTAAATTACTGTTGTAGCAGCTTTTTTGTTCCTGTCCAAGCATCCCGTCTCAGGGGAATAAATGTGAAATAAGGTAATCTGAATCCTATATTCGGTATTATAAATTGCTTCGTTGACCAGCCACCGGATGTCATTTGGCATCCTGCCCCTTATGGCGACTGCCACTGTTATACAGAAACGAGAAATCGAACAAGCAAGCAAAAAATATATTCGATCAACGAAATTAGTTCCTCGTGCTAATTATGTTGCACTTGTTAAGGGGCGCGGTGGCACGGATAGAAACAAAACAGAAAACAGTGGGCACTTGAATTTAAAAAAAAAAATACGGCAACAGGAGCTGGTTGTTTACGTGCCAAATTAATTTATCTAAAAACTCTGTCTTCTGCTCGATATATATATATATATATATATATATATATATATATATATATATATATATATATAGATCCCACGTACTCTGGGAATCGACGTTATGCAAAGCATTTTGCAGGCTATCCGGAATCGTTTGGGGTTCCACAAGGCGTTACCAGCTGGCCCAACGTGTTTGTGTAACTCGAACACTTGTGCGTGACGCGAGCGTGTATGTGGCGACAACAGCAAGACGACACTGATGACAATGGTATGACGGCGACGGCTTTATTTCTACTTCGGTCGTTGGACGCAAGTTTGCGACATGCCGACTGTTGGGTTCTACATATGTACTGGACGTAGGCGAGAGAAACACGGACTGTGACGTCATTTACGACTAAATGACATATAAATCACAAAAGTACGTACGTACTATCGTACGTATGGCTATGTGAAATTGTCAATGTCATGTGTCTATGTTAAAACGACGATCGAATTTGTACTCCGGTAAAGAAACGCTAAAACCTGTTCGACACTCTCCCCCGTCCTTTCTGGCTGCCCTGCTGATCCTCCCCCGCAGGGACAGCCCGCCATCTCAAGCTGGGAGGACTGGGGGATCTTACTCTCGTCTACGGACCCGACATCGCAGCTTTCTGCGGTGGCTCGGGCTGCCGACGTCATGAACAAAAGGAACATGACCGTCTCGACGAAGTGTGGGACCGTGCGGTGGTCCAGGGACTTGGAGGAGTCCAAACTCATTTGCTACCAATAAAGTTTTTTCTGTCTATCTGTCGACCTCGGCCGAACAGGACGGCGGTACAAGGTACGTACAATGTCGCAAAGCTTCTACGTAGCGTTAGCTGCCCCGAGGAAAGGACTGGGGAACGTGAACCGATCTCGAAGGCGATGCAGTCGCAGCCTGCTTCACATGCTGCAACTGGAGCGAAAAAAATAGGTGCAGTCCGCATGCGTCGCAATGTGATTTTCAACACAGCGTATTAAAGTGCTATGATGATGATGATGATGATGATGATGATGATGATTAAAGTGTTAGCTATCACGAGGGAAGAAACTGGCACGTTTTGTTATAGGGGTGATGGGGCCCGTCGAGCTTCTTTTATGCAACTTTTTTTCCCGTCATACCCAACCACAAATGCACATTTCTCCGTGTACCCTGTGGTTAAACAAATAAACTCAAACGTGACGCACGCGCCAAGCCTCGTGGAGCTGGTTGGCCACGTGATGTACCTGCCGCGCTTGTCTGTTTGCGATGACCAAGCCTGGTGAGACGCCCTTTAACATGTTTCGCATTAGAGCAACAAACCGACGACGCTGCAAGAGAATTCCCATCGGGGCGAAGTACCTTGTCGAATGTGAATGTATACAGTGAAAGGCTGAGGGATATCGCGTAAGCCACGGAGCGTAGTAAGCTAAAGCTCTGCTAAAAGCTCGGCACAACTTGCGAGAAAAGAAGCTGACGAAAACGTGAAAGCAGAGGGGCAGTAAACCGTGCCGCGGCTCTTCGGTGGCTGTTTCCTTCGCAGCTTTTGCGGCGCTGAACGGCTCTAGCGCGCCCCGCGACAAATGCCCTCGGACGACCCGTTCGCCCGTACTCGGAGTGTTTCCGTGTTGTGTTCGCCCCCGCCGACAGCCTCTGGCTCGCAGCGGGCGGTTTTGTTGCGCGCTTAAATCTGCGCGTACTTTGTAACCCTTGTTATGTTCTTGTCTGCAACGGCGCAGCTCGAGGCAGTCGGTTTCCGCTCACTGACGTTAGCGACGGTTGAGACGTATAAAAGGGCTTGGCGTCACAGACACCTGCAGTTAGTCTCGTGACCCGCTGGCTTCCTGTCTATGCTGCTAATCGCTTCAGAACACGCGCGTGCGCTGTAATCTGGAGGAAACGGAAGCAGCTATTAACTCGCGAGGACGTCGCCATTTTCATTTATTACGTTTTTCACCCCTCTCCCCCTTCTCCATTCAATCGTTCTTTTTTTTTTTTTCCGTAGAGTTTCTTCGCCTACGAATGAACGCCCCCAGAGAGAGAGAGAGAGAGAGAAGGAATTCCCGTCAATAACTGCCACGTGGGTACTTTTGCATTTCGTGTTAAGCCGCAAGGTCTCGTGTAGCTCCTCTACGGCTGTAGGCCAATATGATGGGCGCAAACGAACGGTAAAGAAGGCTGGTCGTATTGTCACTGGGCTTTAGTTGATTCACATTCTCGTGGTGTAAAAAGACGCGAAACTGAATTAATAAAACAAAGAAAGACACAGGACAGGACAGGCTCTCTGTGGCTTTTTCGTGTTTGTTTGTGCATTTGTTTGTTTTCCATAATGTTTCGCTCCTTTCTTCGTGACAAGAGGGCTGGTCAGGTGTGAACGTCACTATATGGTGCTAAAGGGTCGTTCTCCAAGCGAGCCGTAGGGCAAGCTTGCGCTGTAATAGCTGTAAACAATCCGCGCCAGCATCATGAATAGCGTTGCAATTCCTTTTTTCGGGACTTCGCCTATCGGGCGAGAAAAAGAACTCCGCGCTCGTTGAGAAAAAAAAGAACTTCGCGCTCATTGAGAAAAGCAGCGCAAGAAAGAGCACCATACTAAAGCACACGAAACAATGTGTTTGCCACATGTGGCCTTTTATCGCGCTGTTTTTATTCAAAAACGTCGTCCCTTTATTTTCTTCCGTCTTCTAATTTGACAGCCTCGCTTCCATCAGTGACCAGTGCAGTACACTCGTGGAGGTCGACACCTGAACAGAATTGAACCACCGCTGTTGGAAAGTTTTCAGATAACAATTACCAGTCAGTTCCGCGGCAAGGGTTGGGTGAAAGAGCTGGAGACCTCAGTGCTCCCTCACCTTTCTACCGGAAAAGCAGCAAGGACTTTAGCCAGGGCTTTCTTTCCGACTTCCTTTCTTTCCTGAGGCAAGCTGAACGGCTCTATACCAACACGGATGGGGATGAGGTTCGCCCCTCGCGTTTTTAGCAGAACCACTTACCGAGGCTGGATGTTCGACGGTATGCGCCGAGTTCCCCCGTCAAGGTCAACGGACGGCGAGACGCCATGGCGCACGGTCTTCCGAAGGGTAACTGGTTGACGCGTGACCAGGAAGTGGGGGTGACCTTCGCCCTGAGGCGAAAGGTCGCTCCCCACGGGAGCGACCAAACGGGGCAGTTGTTGTTGTCCTGAGTGGTTGTGGCGCATACCCACTGTGGGGAACGGGGCAAGGTGGCGCTTTCGTAGCCTTTTTCTCCTACTCTTTTTCAAGAGCCGGGAGAGAGCAAGGAAGCAAAGGAAGACGGGTTAGAGAACCGACGACGGCTTTTCTTCAGAGATCGGTTCGGTGATCGTCGGAATGGATAAGATCGGGTCACTAAAAAAGGGGGGAAAAAAAGAAAGAAAAAGAACTGAGCGCTGTTGTGAGGGCAAGTAGAGGAAGCTAGCTGAGGCAAGCAGGCAAAAAGGTACAGAAAGCATTCTGAAGATATTGTTGCTAATGACATGCGGGTAGTTAAGTACAATGTGGGGGGTAGGAAGTTCCCATTGTATACGGAAAGTGAACGCGTCGTTATAGGATACAGGAGAGAAGTTTGTTATCGTTGAATCTTTGGGGGACAGAGAGCGTATGTCAACGAGAAAGTTAGATAAAGAGCAGCATGCATCTGTTGAGAACCGTAGCTATGACAAGCATTCGCGCAAATTGCATCGTTTCCATAATTGTGGGATGCCAGATGGAGTGGGCGGCGCTTTCTCAGACCTGATACAACGCGAACCGACATGTGCAGGCCTATTGCGTAGCTTTTTCGCGTAATACAAACTTGACATGAAAGAGCGCCATATCTGTTCATACGGTCATTATTGGCTTCTCACTGCACTTCTGTCTGCGTCATCAGCGTATTACTTTGTTGTAAGGTGCAAGTAAGTTTCTAAGAGTGTGGCTTAACTATTGGCGCTAAATTAAAAAAAAAATTCTAAACCATGTTTTTCTGCCTGTTTGGAGGCAATATATACAACACTGACAAAGTTTCTGAGCTGCCCGGTATTGACCAAAGGTGACATCAGTTCTATATTTAGAGAGAAGTGGGACATTCTCAATGGTAATGCGCAACTTCTGAAAGTGTGAAATGTGTAGGTTAATTATGGACTTTGTAAATGTTTACTGAATGCTATTTTTTTCTTTTATTTTAATCATTTATATACCAGGTGCGTGGTACATTTACCCAGTCTCATTGTTGAGCTAAACACGATAACTTGTATATAGTTGCTCGAAATAGGGCGCATGTTGCGTGTGATGTATGATCAAAGTAAACTGTGTAGGTTATTACAGCCTTTGAATAATTGTACTTATACAAGTGTTCTTGAGAGCCCGACGCGCACGTTACTAACGGCTTGTATAGGAAGTTTGCCCAATGTCCTAAAAGAACTCAACGCGCCAAAAAAATTACCTTTCGATGGCATAAGAGGCATCTTATGAGTAGGGCCCTTTGTTTTCGGGTAGAACCCAAATACTCAATTTCCGCACACCAAAAAAAAAAAAAAAAAAACAATTATAAAAATCGGGTTAAACCCCATTTGGTCCCCGAATTTCGCCTTTTCGTCAAGGATAATAACGAATGCAGGTGTTACAAAGCTAATGAACGCTGGCGACAATTGTAAGTAAATGGCCAAGATATATGATATAAATTATAATAATATTATTATGAATATGGTATATGTGCCTCGCTTTCGCTTAACGCACTAGCGAAAACCGTGAATATACAAAAATAAAGCCTTCTCAGATCCGAAGCCCGCTCAGGGGCATAATAACATTTCAAGCCGGTTCTTATTACGGACTGTATGTTATGAATGTGAAAACACCATTTTTTTTGTTTTTGTATACCCCGGTTAAATGCTGGAGGCAGCATCTCCATGTAAATGGAGAAAGTAATCGTCTTCTTATGATTCTATCCATAAAAACGATTTTTATAAAAACATAAATGAAGGTCTAACATCGCCTGGCACGTTGGCCTGTTGATGCTGCGTCCTCTATTTTCGTGTCAACTCACAGCAATCGAGCGGTACTTGATGGTTGCCTATTGTCGCCTGTGACAACACAATGGCCTAGACCGCATTGGTGGAAACTTTCATAAAAGCTTACAGCAGTAATGCGCCTAAACCACTTTCACACAAATCCGCATGCTTGCAGACTATGAATCGGGGTTGCATATATTACATAATTTCAGCTGAGCTAATGCTGCAAAGGTATTAAATGCAATGTACCCAATTGGGTACTATATATTGGACTAAAGAAGATGACACATATTAGGCATCTGTAGGCCTAACGTGAACGAAAGCCGCACTGCTTATTTAGTATAACCGCGTTTACATGAATACGATAATGACGTATTGCATCGCATTTCACGCACATCACATACTTGCAAACGGCGGTAATGCGCTAGGAAGCGAATTAACGCAGCGCTTACGTTGCTCTGCTTTGCGAACGGTAGCTGTGACGTTGAGAGTATGTTTAACCAACTATACTCGTTACATTCAAAGAAGGGCGGCTACTGTGGCTATAGTTCATAAGCCTATTTCATTAAATTTGTTGCAAAAGCGTGTATACAGAAAACAATAAAACGAGACGGCAACAGACTAGGACGAAAGGCACGACAAGCATAGGATGGACGCAGAAATGTCTCCAGTGGATATGACAATGCACGTCGACAAAGCCTTACAGGAAAAGCATCTCATCTCCTGCGAATCATGCCCCATTCCATTACTTCTGTACTTTTTTTCTCTTTGTTAAAAAAGTGTAGACAACAAAATTAAGAAGGGATCGCCAAACCCGTTTCAATTTATTGCTTTTGCTAATCTGCATTTCTTCTTTCTTAATGTATTAATAATGCTTCGCAACGAGGATTTGTAGACATGAGTTCGTCGCATGATTTGCGAGCAACACTTTATGACATTGCAGGTTTCTTTTAGTACGTTTGCTTAGTTTAAATGGAATGTGTACGTCCAAAGGGAGAATAAGGAATACTATTGCTGTTTTAATCATTTATAAAAGTTAGAAGAAAAATCTCGAACTTTTGGGCTGCCAGAAAACAAACCCCTAATTTTTGCGTATAGTTCTCATGCCATACAAAGAAAAAAACGAAATAAAGAACGAAATGAAGAGAAACACGATTTCTCCCCGTTTTTTCTCTTTTAAAATAACACCTTATCTGACCCCCCCCCCCCCCCCCCCCCCCCTCTGTTATAAGTGATGTGTACTGTCCTGGTAGAATAGGACGTGACTTCGCGTTCACATTCGGTGGAAATGAAAGCCATGTTAGGGCGCCATGTGTGGAGAACGTTTAACGTTTCTTGCCTAATTATGATCGCTGCAAATAATTACTGAATATTCTTTTTCTGCCTATCATTCATGCGTTGCAAGCGGCACGAAATAGGTTTTCCCGATGTCCTCAGTGAACTATAAATGGGGCGCATTGTTTATACTTGGAGGAAGTAGGGGGCATGTTTTGGGTGATGTGTAGGCAAAGTTCAATGTTCAATTCTGGAAGACCAGCGCCTAGACGAAACACACAGGGAAGAACGTACTTCGTCTAAGCGATGGTCTTCCAGAATTGGAGACATGCTACATCAACCGGCCCAAGTTTCTACCCTACTAAAGTTCAATGTGTGTGAGTTTTGAGTTAATTACGGTGTTTGCAGTAAAATAGTTATGTAAGCTCTCCAGAGCGTTTTACGTTCTGACACAAAGTTAACATTAGGGTGAAATGGCTGACCATAAACTGGTACATTGTCTTCTAAAAAGATGGGGCTTTGAAATTAACTCATATTAAAGTGCGTTTGTGTTGTGTTTTGCGTGTTTGTAGTCGGTGGAAAAAGCCCAATATGAGGGATATTGGGTATTTTTTATAAAATTGGTTATTTATTTTCTATATCTTATGCTGTCTGGGTGTCGTCGCTAAAAATTCAAATGATAAATTCAAAGTGCTTTTGGTAATCGGCAAACTTAAAAATTTGGAGAAATAAAGCTCTGAATTTGACAAAATTTCATGTGAACCGTGTGCCCAGTCTTTATTTGCACATTGATGTGGTCTATGCAAAAAAACGAAGAACATAGCACATTTGATAGAGGAACAGCAAACGGGATCCCATTAATTGTTTCTGGTTGCTTACAAATGAAGCAATGTGAGCCCCGTGGCATGTAAAAAACACCGTTCTTCTGACAGTTGCGACAGAAAGCGTACGCCCCAATGTGTAACTTGAAAAATAAAGCCTTCATACTTGGAGGCACCTGCATTCTTTTGACCCGTATTAGTACGTTCTGACCCTGGCCTCAATTGTATAAGGCTCTGTACAGAGAGGTAGGGAGTACATTCACTAATATGTCGTTATACAGCTTTTTCTTCTTAACCGCAAAAAAAAAAATGTATTCAGGCGAGAATCCTGCACTCAAGAAACGTACATTTGACATCACTTGCTTAAAATAACCTCGAACCACTCCAGGCATACTCTGTGTGCATGCAAAAAAAAAAAAAAAAAATTCTGGCAACCGTCGTTCAAGCCTTACTTGACATACTGTTTGTAAGAAAGGGTCACTATTTTCGCGAAAGGAAACTTACTTGCTAACTGGCTAACAAGTCAATGAGCCAGTCCCAATCCCCACGTCCATTTCTCGCAGGAAGAAGTTGGTGCGACTGCACCTCTCCCCACCTTGATCCCTCCAAAACAAACTGCAAAAATCCTGTACAATTTCTGCACGCACCTTTGTAGCAATTGCTACGACTGGGTGGATGTCTCATTTTACCCTTTATTTACTTCTCTCCACCAAGCGGGTTTCCGCTGAACTATTACGTCAAACACTTGCCTTTGCTTCGAGTTGTTGATAAATTTGACTTCGCCCTGCTATCTGCATGCTAGCCGCTTGGTTAAATCAGATGGTAGAGCGGCTGCCCCGGGTTCGAGTCCCGGACCAGGACGAATTTTTCTTCAACTGGGAGGCTTTTCTTTTGAGTAACCCGTATCGGCTTTTGTAGCAATTGCTATGACTGGGTGGATGTCTCTTTTTCCCCTTTAATTACTCTATTACAGTGAATAATTTGCATGACATGCCACACCTTGTCAACGAAAAACAAATTACACCCGGTGGCCCTTGCAAATATCGAGAGTAGACTTCCATGCGCCTGCTTTTTCACGCAAGAATTTTATTTATTCTTGCCAGTAGTCGTCGCTTTGTTTGTACACTTCGAGAGGCACACCTAAGTATTTTGAGGGTATTGTGCTCCATTTTACATTGGTGAAGAAGGCAGGAGCCGATGGCCACTCCCCGCGCTAAATGTCGAGACACATGCCCCAGTTTACACGGCTAACCACGATGTAAAACCCCAGAAAAGAAGAAGAAAAGAAGAAGATTCCCATTTTTTTAACCACATGGACAGATTCTAAAACGCTTTCCTTGTATATCTACTACAAACAGCGACATCGTCTGCCAACGCTAGGATCGAGTTCCACCTGCGACGATTGTAACTTTGTAACTAAAACCCGCGAATACACTCGTTTTTAATGATTGACCAGCGTTTCTACATAAGTACTAAATTACTATAGTACTTACCAGCAATCTTTACCAATAATTGCTAGTTTTATAAAAAGCTAGTTGTTTTCTTCCATTCTTACTGCCGACACTCTCTCGGTTTCCCACATTCCGCAGCCGCAGCCAGACACTGCACTTCATTGCTGCCATCCCGACCTTATTGGCGCAAGTGCCTTTTAGGACTGGGAATGCCTGTAGGTAAACACAGTAGGTAAACATTTCCACCGCGCGGTCCAGCCTGGGCAGCGAAATTGCAGCAGTCTGCTCAGGACTGCCGGTAAGCCATGCTCGGCTAACACTGCGACGTCCCCGTTTAGCCGTCAGCGAACTTTCCACCACAATCTGCTCCCCTCGAGATAGCACAACCGCTCTTTACGGAGGGCTGCGCGGAAACCATTCTCGTTACAAGATCTCATGCTGCACCACGAAGCAAGTACCTCTGTATAGCAGCAACGTACTTTACACCTGTGCTACCAAGGGGACAACATCGATGTGCACACGTGTCGGGAAGCAACAACGGGGAAAGAAAACTAGGCGACAAAGAAAAGGGAGTGGGGGGTACAAAACTACAGGGTAGCTTATTCTTTTCTTGGAACAAATCCGCGTGAACGCGCCACGGGGGACCTGACCGCTTGGTTGAAAAAGTTTGTGTGTAGGCAGCGAGCCTTAAAGCAGCCTGCTTGTGTTGAACAAGTGCCTGTAGCGGCCAGGTGGTTGGCCTTGTGTTCTCTTGCTGAAGAGATTGGATTTTCCTTTTAAGTATTTGAAATAATCAGTACAAGATATTCTGAAATTTATTTAAGAATACCGCTACTGTGGCTAGCAAGGCGGTTGGGCTAGCGTAGCCTGCTCCCCTCGAAGTGAGTGGGCTTCTTCGGTTATCCCTCCCGGACTAACCGAGGCGGAGCTTTCTGCCAATATGCAGCGTATCGGGCAGTTCTGGGCAGTCCGGGACGACAGATCGAAGAGGCCCACTGATGTCCCAAACTTTACGGCTACGACGTTACCTGTTCGCTTCAGGTGTCTACAGTATGCCAAAGCATGACCTTCGTGATCTATATTTGTTAATCGCCGGAGGTGCTATGAGGACACCCAAAACCCGGGTTAGGTTACGCGGGGGCGGTCAAAGGATGGCACCACCCTGAACGGCGGCGCTGGCATTCGGGCGCACGTAAAACCCCTATATATAAAAAGTAGCGTCACGCTTTGAAGAATGCCGCCGCCTCCTCGCACACCCTGTCCAAGGCCGACGCCGCGTCGGTATTGGCCTAATGGCATCACGTGGACCGTCGAGCCCCCGGGCGCTGGCTGCGTTTGTTTACGATCACGCTCCATCGCCATTTTCGCCCGAGAAGCGTCTACCGACTGGCGAGGAGCACGACGCTTCTACTTGCTGGACAGTGTTCAGCCGCATGAATGACAAGCTTGTCAAGTGCATCGAGTCGACATGGCGGGCTGTTGTGTTCCCAAGTGCACCGGATCGACGCGTAAAGGGCTTCGTTGTTTACGCTTCCCCCGGGACCCAGAGCGAAGGAAGAGATGGGAAGCCCAAGTAAAGCGGTATCACCTGAAGGCAGCGGATAGCTCCTACATTTGCGAGGTAAGTGTCAAGAAAGTTTAGACTATCGCACCGTGTTTTTCATTTAAATAAGAAAGTGTTCTCTGATCCTCGCTCACGCACCTACGTTCGCTCACGAACTAAGCACTGCACCGATGCTGTCTGAGTAGCCTATGGTTTGCGAGCGCGCGTCGCATAGGCTTTTGCCGTTTTGATCGGCGCAGTCTATGCGAGTAGTACCCTTATTTTAAGGACTGACGAAAATGCTTCGCCGCGAAATAGTCTTATATTAGCTACAAATCGTCATGTAAACCACCTATTTTACTTTTTCACGGGAAGCACACATCATGTCTCTCTTGTTTCTTTTTCCTGTTTCTTTTTTCGCTACTGGTTATTTGGGACTAAAGAACGCAGTGCTTCTTCTGGGGAGAGCGGCTGTTGTGTACGTGGCAAGCGAAGCATTGTGATTTTCTTTGATTTCTCAGCAGATATCTTGCGGATCTCAGGTTGTTACGTTATATAGCTGATTTTTTAGAATATATTTGTAGCGTGGTGCTCGTAAGCCGATGGTCATTCGTGCTCATTCCCGATCGTAGTGGGTACTGTGACGGTCTTTAAATGCCTGTGCATGGTATGCCCAGGTGTGGTAAAGTTAAGGGGCATCATGGGACCAAAATGTTTCGGCGCTTTCTGGCATGGTGTCTGTTGTAGCCTGTGAATTTCTTCGAAACGTGTGAAGCGAGGTAATACAGCATTACTTCTGCGAAAATTTATTTTTAAGCACTGTAATGGGTTCTCTGTATTTACAAGGTAACTTTTCATATCAATAATCGCTTTTGTTGTTCTACTTGTACTTAGAAACACTTGAAGAGGACCAGTACGAGGGAAATCGACAGGATGGGTTACGTCTGTTAAGGTCAACAGCCCTACATCATCATGGACTATATTTTCGAAGTGAAAAACATTGCTAATCTGTATTTGACGGTCTTAGTTTCATTTACGGTTTTTGTACGCGAAATGTATGCAGTGTTGTTTATTTTTTCAATGTAGTTATCAGTGTTCTAATGGTTATTTATAAAATGTTTTGTACTCGCCATCGATGTGTTTGGCTGATGCGACGTATTCGATGGTAGCTGATGTATTCTGGCTTGATATCTTGATTAATATTACCCGCGGTTGCGTTTTCTTGTTTGTATTCTTGTTTTCGATTTATATTGTGTGTAATAAGGTTGATGTACTCACTTGAACCCCCCCCCCCCCTCCCATGTAATGAATAAATTTTTAAAAAACTCTCCCTATCCCGAATTGTGTGTGTCGAGCCTACCTTGCGAATTTTTTTTTATCTCGTCTTTCAACATAACCTTCAGGCGCCACACAGTACATAAAATTTTTCATGTACATATCTCTTTCATGATTGACTGTACTAGACATTACTAAGTAAATGTATTTTGTGCATCTTTTGGTTTCTTGTGTGTATACTACGCAAGATTGACACAGACAAGTTACGTTACATTTTTCTCTACAGCACTAACTGAACCTTATTTTCACATCGCAGTTATTTTTACACCAGCTTAATCCTGTCAGCACACTGTTTTGTGGGCAAAAAAAAGCAAAATTGCGCGTTGATATCGTCAAATAATTGCAACGAACGCGAAGAGCACGCGCAACGCAAGGGAAACTAACCGCCGTGCGCGAGTGGCTGGCTACGGTAAAGGAGGCGTGACGTGTAAACCAAAATACAACAGCGAAAAAGAAAAACTTCCACACACAGGGCGTCGCAAGCCTTATATACCAAGCATCGAAGCTGCAAAAAAAAAAAATTAGTGCGTCTTTCAAACCTACACTCGGCATATTAAATGTGATTGAATTAGGCAACTTGGGGCATGTTCCCGGCGCCATACATTTACGTCTTCGACCTTCGACGAGTTAACGTCTATTGGTTATAAAAATGTGCAGATACGATACCGATAAAAAAATCCTCATCAAGGCAAAGCATTAGGAAGTGCCCCGCGAGCAACACTATTTATGAACACAAGCGTAGCCGAGTCTGAGCTCGTGTGATTCAAAATGGCGGCGCCAGCGGGTTGTCTCCACCCTGAACGGCGGCGCTGGCATCGAGGCACCCTACCCGAAAGCAGTCGGCGAAAATCGCCGTTAAGTTAAGCTCCGAAGGCGTCGCACTCGAGCGTGCTCCTTTGGAGTTCGGAGCGCGCTAACTTAACGCGCCCAGTGATATTTCTTGGAACACGCACTTTTCTTTTGTATGCCAAAGACTTCGTGCCGTATCGCGTGTGCTATATAAAATTAGATATTTCATGCCTTTTTCTGTCCGCAAATGTGTTGTACATGCTCTAGCGTATAGTGTGCTTAGATATGGTATCACTGTTTATGGCCACTGTATATACGGTCCGTTGGCAACAAAGGGTAAATTCACTTCTGCGTTCCATTCTAAAGAATATTGCCGACGACCTGTCCATTGGCAATGACACTGATATTTTTAGAAGACTAATGCTTCCAAACTTTAACGCTCTTGTTAATAGAAACGGTTGTATTAAAACATTTTCGGTACAGTCAGTTCACTATTCCATATGGTCCTGCACGTGATTTAAGGCCAAAATATCGCTATAGCATTCCTCGCTCCTCAACCCGGTATGGAAAACGCACACGTCAGTACTATGTATACCTGTTTGTTTCAATAGCCTACCACCTAGTGCATTCCGCAGTAAATCTAAATACGGTCTGAAAAAAAAAAGAAAAAAAAAACGTTGCGAATTATCACTATATACGTCGCTTCCTGTCTCATAAATTGTTTTTATCAGCTGTTACTGACTTCATTCCAAAATGCAATCATTCCTTTTGAATGTGTAGCTGTGTTGTCTCTGTACATATATATGTATACAGGGGCGTAGCCAGAAATTTTTTTCGGGGGGGGGGGGGGGGGGGGGGTGTTCACTGGCCCGACCGGGGGGGGGGGGGGGGCAAGCTTCTGCTTGCTACGTCACGTGATCGATAATAAATATCGGTAGTTTAGCAGACTCTATACATGTATATCAAAGACATGGGACCGCCCCCCCCCCCCCCCCCTCGCGTGTGCGTGTGCTTGTGAAGAAATTAAGTAAAAAGTAAAGTAAGCTCAGTAAATACAGTAAGTACGACAGGTACAGTGGGCGTTTGGAGCAACGGTCTCTCATCGCGCCACTGAATGGACCAGTCTTCGAAAACGCATCATTGAGACGACCCGTGCGATCGGAGACGACATCACTAATTGTTAATTTCCGTTAAGCGTAGATGGCGTCGTCCTCGTCGGGGCGAAGTGTGTTTCACAAGTCAAGGACGGCTATACGTGTGAAAATGCACGTGTGACCAGGCTATACCTACTCCCATAGCAATATCTTGTTCGCTGCGTCTTTGCACTAGAAAACTTAAATACGCGCAAAAACGCGTCAGGCTTTTTTTTTTTTTTTTTTTCGAAGCTTTCGTCGCCCTGCTCCCTCATACGAGAGGGTTGCATTTCCTGCGGCAAGTGCATGGGCCGCTGTGTCTTCCGCTGTGTGCGAGCGTGCAGCCGTCATTTGCCTTTACGTCAACAGATTCAGAATTGTACAGAATATTTCACCGCACAGCGTAGATATGGCCTGTGTACGCATTTTAAGTAGTGCGTGCAACTCATTTCTGCTTCACTTACGCCGGTGCAAACGGGAAGCGGCCTTGTACCTCACAGAATCTCGACGGATTGGTGTATACTAGTGATGCAGGAATGAACTCCGGTCTTGTTCAGTGCATAGTGCACATAATCAATTTCTCAGGAGGCGTGAACTCCGACGAGAACTGTCAGCGCCTGCAACAAGAGTTTACTTACGCTGTACTGCGCACAGCAGTAATTCATGCTTGTCGGTTGTCTGTTTCGTGCATTCTGTTGCGAGTCGGTGGAATTTCACTGCTGTAATCAACCCCTTCGTGTGTACATTGCTGGTTTGGGATTCCACAACAAAACAGCAACTACCAGCCTTCCGTAATTGCTGGTTTGGAATTCAACAACAAAACAGTAATTACCAGCCTTCCGTAGGGGCGCAATCGCAAACAAGAGACGTTTCTCGCGCAGCAAGATCCTGCGCGAGCGCGGCCTAACCGGCACCTGAAGGGAAGCGCCGGAAATGTATACCGAGATTTCAACCACCTGGGGTCTTTAACGTGCACCTAAATCTAAGGAAACGGGACTCGAGCGTTTTCGCCATCATCTAAAATGCGGCTGCCGCATTTGTTGCTTCATTTGTTGCGCATTTGTTGCTTCAGAATGCGGCCGCCACATTCTCGCCCAAAACGTCACAGAATGTCAAAGCCTTGACAAACACCGTGACAGTTTTTTCCATATGCAGACATGATTCGCGGTAAATTACCAACCCAAACGGAAGCGCCCAGGAATGAAATTGTGATAGTAGCACCGGTTTCATGAATTATGTCAGCGCGAAGCGACGAGAACAAAAGGGGGGTAAGGGGGGGAGGAGGTTGCGGAAAACATTTCGGGGGGGGGGGGGGGGGTTAACCCCCTGGCTACGCCCCTGTATGTATATATATATTTTCTGTGCTACCAAGTCATTTAGCCAGGTTCTCTACAACGTCTGTACTTTCTTTTTTGTTTATTTATGTCATTGTTCGCTGTCTGCGAGGCGCTACCACTCAAGCCCTTTGAGGATTTGGTAGGCCTGATTATTATTCAAATTGACATGAATAAACGTTCTATCTATTTGAAATTTATACGAAATTTAATGTTCATGGCTGGGCGGAGCATATGCAGAGCGGGCCTTGTGGAACGCACTGTAAAGAACCTTTTTCTTACGACAGCTTCATCGAAGTAACGAAAGCCGATTAGAAGTTCATGCTTTAGAAGGTCATGCGTTTGCATATTGCCGGAAGTAATTCCAAGATGGAAAACAATGTCATAGTCGCCACGTTTTTGAAATTTACGGACGTGCGTTTTCATTCCTCCTGGAATCGCAGAAAAAATATTTCGCGCTTACTGCAGCTGTGTTCTTGCTAAAATTTCGCAGACCGATAGAATTTTACATACAGTCCGCGGATCGTTCATTGTTACCGTAAGGCAAAGCATTGCCTTCGGCATTACTTTTTAATAATCGCAACGACCCGGACCATGAAATGCCACTTCGCTGCAAAATTTGAGCGAGAACAAAGAAGCAATATAAGCGCAAAATATTTTTTTCTCCCATCATTAAGGAATATATTAGCATGATATATTAGACTCTTCATATGCGCTATCAAACTAGCGGTAAAAATGCACTGTAGTTCCACTTATTTTTAAAAGAAAGCAGTCGTTTATGCATTGAAGTACGATAGTAAGCAGTGTGCCATGTATTTCGTCGCACACTTTGGCAATGACTATCTCGAAAGTGGTGTCATCCTCAAAATTTATTCAAAGTTTACACGCCTTGTTAACTAATCGGCTATAATTCGTAAATTGCAATATGTACCGTGGAGTAACTAATTAAGAAGCCACTTAGTGATTTTTGAAATTAGTTGAATATGTGTGTTTCGCTTTCTCATCCAAGTAATGTCCGCATCTTCGAATAATCCAGCTTAAGAACTAGAATTATGCTGTCTGCCACAGGCGATTTTAAAAAAATTCTGTAAAACTTAAAAATGGACACCCGGCCGTTATACACGTTCGTGTTCAACGGGGCCCGTTCACAACCTTGAATCTAGACCTGTGTTAACTAAATATTCTTAGAGAGCCTCAATGACTCTTTTCATTGATATGTCCGGTCAATGGCCCAGCAACAGTTTTTCGCTGAACGGCCTGCTGTTAATTGGATAAATGCCGCTTAAAGTCATACTGGGAACAAGCATTAAGTATATCCGCTCCACATCTCAGCTACTTTGTACGAAACAGACTGGCGAGTACGCGCGTCGGATGCAATGCAAGTAGTCCCGACGCAGTAATCCCCCCCCCCCCCCCCCCCCCCCTGACGCAGTAAGCTCAAAACCGTACTAACGGTGCAGCCACTTTTAAAATCACGGCAAGATGGTGTGTATTTACAAATGAGATAGCATAGGTGAGCCACAAGTGTAGGCAATGAATGCATGGATGAAAAGCTCCAGTGGCCAACCTGAAACGAGAACCGCTATCGGTTCCTTTCGGTTTCGCTCCGGAGTGGGGGAAAAAAAAATTGTAAGTTTCCGGTTCAGTTCCGCTTCGAGCAGAAATAATGTTTTTTTTTTTTTTTCACTTTTTGGTTTCCGGTTCATTTCCGGTTCGATACCTTGACTGCAGGTAACTGTAGCCGTTTGAATCTGGATGGTCTGGACATCTTCATTTGGCTTCACTTCGTTGAAGTCGCCCTCCGTCGCCCTCACAGAGTTTCCGACCGCAGTTCCCTCCTCACTCTATGAGGGTGAGGACGCGCTGAAGAGGGCACAGGCGCCCATGTCCGGTCATGACACAGAACGTGCGTGGTCACGTAGAAGCAGGACACAGTAAGGTTAAATTAGAGTGTACTAGACAATGGTCCATATTCTAGTACACTCTAGGTTAAATTTAACGCTCGCTGTGGCCTACTCGGTCGCCGCCTATGCTGCTACTCGTACATGAGCGCCGATGTAGCATCATAAAATTAGTAGCATATTGTACATATGGTAGCATCGAAGACGAGCGAGCGAGCCGGTGCGAGTCTGCTCCCACGTGACCACCTTTTGCGTCATGACGTCACGACACAATGCTACGAAACCGAAACTACGATGCACTGGAATGGTGTAGTGTGTCGTCTGTAGACTGTATCAACGATCTAGTAACGTTGGACTGTATTGACCCTTTTCGCGACGCTTCCGTGGGCGCTGCCATGTTTGATCACGCGGTGACGCGTCCATTGCTTGCCTCAGCCGCCTCCGTTGCCTCCGCGTTTACAATGCAAGCGCGTAACGCTGGCGCGGCGGAGCAAACCTCTGTTTCGACGCGTATCGTAGACGGTGACTGCGTGCACGACACGAAGCTTTGGCCACAGCTTCAGAGGACATGTAAGTGCTTTCAGAGCTCATTACGCCTTGTCCAAACGGTGTGAGCAACGTATACGGTGCTTGTACTAAAAGCGGGGCTAGAAATGTATTCCAAGCTGTCCAAACTTTCCACTTATGAATTAAATCGGGATCAGTGTGCTCTGCGTTCTTTATTTGGCAAACATTTTGAACCAGCGGCTTGTCATATTTCTGACTCAGTAAAGTTCCTCGGTGCGGCCACTATCTGATTGTTTATTTTTAGCGTAATCACTCGCGCGTATGCTCTGCTGCGATAAATTTGTTCTTGCTGCGCACAAAGCTTGGAATTTAAATGTTCTGTACTTTGTGGTAGCCCGTAGCAAAGATGTATTATCGCTAGTCCCTCGCTTACTCTGTGAACCGTCACGAAACATTCAGCTTGCAGCATTCGTGTCTTGTCGGTGTAGTCGCCGCCACTCATGCTCCGGCACATTGATTCAAGTGTGCGCCTATTCACTCACACGTTGGCGATAGGGTGGGCGTAAGTTTTCGTGCGAGTAAGGGTGGATGTGCGTAGAATGTAGATAACGTGCGGGAAACTTACAATGCCAGTAAGTGGCACTACTTCATTTTGTAACGAGCGGTACTCACTCCCAAGTGCCGACGTTCCGGAATTGAAGTCTTTTCTTTGGAGGTTAGCTACACAGCGCAGGTGGATGAGTTATATTTCTTTATCCTTGAGGAAAGCCGTGCATCGCGAAGGGCACTAACACAGGCAGTCCTTATGCAGCAGCTGCGACACAGGTTGATTCCATTCATTAATAGACAGTTTTAGCAGAGCTCCGCTCCGCTCAGATTTCACGCTCTGAGATACTGCAGGCAACTGCGTAGATTTCTCATTTGATAAGCGCGTCTTGCCGAGACGCGAGCGATGCGCTATCAACTCGGCTGCAAAATGACGAAGAGGCTAAGTAGACACGCTGTCACGCTCCGCTCAATCGGCTTTGTAGCGGAGCGAGGGATGCGGTCTTCGTTCCGCTGACGGTATGAGCCTTGTGCGCAAGCGCATTAGCGTTCCCGCTAAGCGATTGTGGCATTTGCTAGCATATGCCGGTCTGAGCGGAGCGGACAGCAAGCGCTCAGCTAAAACACTCTAATATGTGAATCACTATTTTTGCAGCGAACTACCGCACACGTCTTCCCTTTATCGTTACACATTTTGCAGTATGAATTGTGCACAGTGCATTAGCGCACACCCAGTTGCATTTTCGACAGCTGATCGCACAGTAGGAGGGTAGACGCAGTAATGGTTTCGTATTCGTGCGCATTCGCTGAGGCAACGTATGGCGCGCCGCCGAAAGCGCCATCTCGTTCCTCTAGAGCAAACTGCTCCGCGAAAAGGGTCAATAGCAAAACAATAGGAGAACCGGGGACGCTTCTGCGGTGACGCCACCAGATGGGCGCTGCGATCGACCTGTGTGCCTAGCGCGCGAAACATAAATATGTTCTCCAAAACATTGCGCATTTATAAATTAAAACGCTCTCAAAACTTAATTGAAGTTATTATAATCTGCAAAAAAATCATACAAACCGTTCAGTTTACACTTTTCCAACCACCGATCATGCAGTGTTCCTGATTGTCTGCTCAGCGTTTCGGTTGCAGAAGACAAACACTCGTCTGCTCGTTCCGGTTGGTAAACACTCATATGTTGTTGCAATCAAATTATTTTGAGACACACGAGGATGAGAAAGGCCGGAATCAGCACCTGCACCGTGCCTGGTGGGTTGCACGGGATTCCTTTTATGTTGCATCAGACAGAACAGCGATCGCCCGGTTTCAATGAAAAAAAGGAAAAATATTTTTACATACCCAGCGCTTGCCGTGCACATACAAAATGTGCGAACGCGGCCGGAGACGCCGCAGCAAGGAATCAGCGAGCTCACGGACATGCATGACCTCCGCGACAACCCTAACTGCTGATCCCGGAGGCCCTGTGTTGCATAATTATTTTTCTGCTTGCTAGCAATGACTTCAGGCTGCAGCGACAGCTGGTGTTGCAGTAGACCGGAGTGCTCCAGCATCCCAGGGGGGTACTCATCGCAAAAATAGTCACGTTTTCGCCCCCAAACGAGTACACCATACTTTCGGAAAACTTTCGGCAAATACAGTCAGCGAAAGCATAGCCTCGGAGATTTGTTTTTACTACTCGGAGGGAGCCATCGCTGGTACGTGGATCTGGACACCAAACAAAAGCACAGATTACTACGTTGATGAAAAACTATGTGACTAGAAATATAAATTAAACTAGTGCTGATTAAACACCCTGTTATTTGGATGATATTTGATATTTGACTACAGGCACTACAGCTATGGGTGTTCTGTGCTACAGCTGCTAACACTGGTGTGTGGTGGAAGTGGCGGAGTTGTGAAACTGGTAAAACTCAAACATCTCAAACTCTACGAACGCGGTCTTTTCGTTGTGCTGATCGAACTTATTGCGTTCTGAAGGCACCCAACGCGGCATCTGATGATGCTTGTATCTTGCGCACAACTATTTGCTGTTCTTACGCTTCACGTTTGATAGTTCGCTCCTCGCTATGGCGGCCGATGCGCAGCACAAACGGTGGGGTGAGCTACCACCTCTGATCACAGAAACGGAATCTGGAATTGCTGCCATTGAACGGGAGCAGATAACCAAACCCCGTCCAGTGCCAATTCAGGGAGCCGCACTATATCAGCCGGGAGCTCGCAGCCTCCATTTCCAGTACGTGTTGTACGAGTTTGCATGTGTATTCTGATAGCTTTGCTTGCGTTGACCCCACCTTATAACTTTCGTCCCCTGATTTGTCTCACTGTTTTATTTCTTTCAGGAGCGAGCGGAGTGCCCAAGAGTACGGTGTCATTGACCCAATAACATTGCACACAATCGCATTGATCCAACATGCGAAGAAAGTTCAGTCATGCATCACGAACCTTCAGCAGCAGGACAGAGACATTGTGTGTTCTCTTCTATTTCTTTTTTCTTCCCTGTACTTCTGAAGCATTGTTACTTCCTCATAGTTATGCATAGTACGCGGAGCGCGATCGTGCAAGCAGACGGATGACAACGGGTACTTTAATTTCTGTGCGATGTATTAAATTGAAAAAAAAAAAAGGGGGGGGGGGGGGGGGGCTGTTCACTTTGGGTGGAAGTTCTAGCCCCTTTAACGAAGAATGAAAAAAAAAAAAAAGTTACACATTGTTTGCATGTGCTCTGGCTGAAACATTGTGACCATGTGCTGCGAGTGTTTTCATGCTTTTCTTTTTTCCTGCAAAACTCAGAAGCCGCTGGAAGCTGAGTACTTGCCGCCTATACCAGAAGGACCTTGTATCCCAGGTCTTACCAGCCCAGGCAACAGCAGTCACCTCGAAATGAAGTCGGAGAAGTAAGTATTACACTTTCGCTGCTGACATTCTGGACATGATATACATGCAAGGCGCTTTGTTTTTTAAAACCTTCTAAAATCCGTTTGTTGAAAGATTTGCTCAATGCCAAACACATTCTACAACTTTCATGCGAGGTGTTACAGGACCCCTTTAAGGTAGATTCATGTGATGAATGGAACCACTGATTCAGTGCACAGACAGTGTAACATGGCTCAACAGCATTACACTGTAAAAGGAGCAGCTTTCTGTGGTGCCCTTACTCAAGGCTTGATTGGTTGCTGCCAAGTCACATCATGCTTGGTCCATAGTCTGCGTCATTGATTTCTTTCACTTTTTGAATCTACTTTTGGCAAGCAGAGGGCGCAACTTTGGCAATGCATGCTGCACATTTGTGGCTCTATTGCACTGTGGCTTATCTCGAGGCACGCTAGTCAAAATTCTGTGAAGTACAACTGTGTGTGTCCAGTGCCTTGTGTGACTGAGCATGGATGTGCTGATGCAGGCTTTGAACAAGCAATGCTTTGGGCATTAAGGCAAGCAGTGTAACTGGTGCAAGTCCCCGTATGTCATTGCTTCATTTTCATTCGTTCTAAGTGGCTGGCAGTGGCAGAATTAGGATGAGAATGAAACAGTCGTAGTGACATCAGGCCTGCGTTGTGTGCCAGTAATGTAGATGGTGTGTGCCTCGTGTGTGGCAAGATTGCAGAGGGAGGGGGGGGGGGTGGCAGGTGCAAGCTGGGCATACATTTTACCATGCTTAAAGTGCAACTCTGGCAATTTTTTTTATGTCTGCTGATCTCTATATAATTTTGAATATGTGTTCTCTTTTGCACTCTCATTATCTCTGCCAAACTAGATCACTGCAAGTCATCTGCGAGTCATCTAGTTTTTCTAGAAATGAATTTTAAAGATTGGTTGCATGTTCGCAACTAATGCCCATGAAAGTATCACTTTTTTACTGGCCACCCTGTGTTTGTGACGTCACAGCCTACACCGCCACTTCACCCAGAAATGGTGAAGCTGGACGTGACTATGGCCGACAATCATCATTTTGACAGGCGTTATAACCGGTGCTTCTCTTCGGCTTGCCGCAGCACAATGCGTTGAGCTTCGGGCACATCAGCTGTCTCACGCGGCATTGGGTCAAAAGCAAATGGCGATCCTTCAGAGCTCATATCGTCGCTGAAATCGTCACCAAAATCGCCGCTGACTAGTTCGAAAGAGCTGGAAAAGCTCTCCGTGTCATCAGAAGACATCGTCAGCTTCGCTTTTTTGGTTTTATTGCCACGCGTTCTGCGTGTTTACATTGCGGTACTGTAGGATCTGACGCAATTGACTCATCGTAGACATCATACGAAGAAGCTACCTGTTTCAATTTCGGTACTTAGTTTATTGGTAATTTAAAATTATTGGCGAGTTCCTAAGCAAATTGACCACCCTACCGGTGACAGGACTGTCAGTGCCACTTGAAGTTGACGATATCCTAACAGGGTTAAAAAAACGCCGGAGTTGCCCTTTAATCAACTGTACATAAGTAGCAATACTTATTTCCACTTAAGAGGAAGCTATTGGTCACAGCAGGGTGTCCTCCTTCTCTTACATAGTCCCCGAGAGGTTTGACGCACCTGTGACCAACCGTGCCCCCTGTCCCTCTTAGAGGCACTTACTAGCTAGGTTTTTGGCACACACTACAATAAGAGATCCAAAACCAATTTTTATGACACCTATTTTTCTTTAATGCGATGGAAAGCTTACTACTGAATGTCCAATCCTGCAATGGTAACGTGGAAAGTCTTGTGGAATGGAGCCCCCCACACCCGGCACGCTCCGAGAAATACTGGAGCTGCAAAGACTCGGCCGACAAACAAAGGCTCCTCCCCATCCCAAGCTCAACAGGGTGCAGGCAAGGGACTGGCGCCAACTGCAGACGAACACCTTTCCTCACTTGCACAGGCTACACAAGATATACCCTGACAGACACAAAGACGAATGTCCCTGGTGTGAAGACACCCCGACACTCCAGCACATCACATCGCGGCTCGCCGGGCCCTCGACCAGGCCCGGCGAGCCGCGGAAGCCAGTGGGGCCCTGGAATAGGGGCTCCACCCATAGACACCAGTAAGATTTTTGTTTCAATAAAGTTGTTCTTCTTCTTCTGTGGAACATTTCTGATCAGAATTTTTATATCTGCAGTATGGATCGTGTTTATAAAGTCCTATGCTGGAAACGTTGAAGATAGTGATTGCACGCCGGCATTGGTGGGAAGCAGACAAGTGCGGCCCTGCTATAAGGGATTAATTGTTTGTTTATCAAGCCGATGTTCAGGTGGTTTGTGCTTTCTACTCAATAATACTAACATGTTTTTCGTGGTTTTCTGTGCAACGGCTATTGTCATATAAAAATCATGCCAAGCTCTCTTTAGCTAAGCTGAGGGGTAGGATATGCTAGTAGTGCTTTTCATGTGCTGGCACAATGAGTCAATAGCATTTTGTATCTTACAGGGAGACCATAGAACTCAGGGTACTCAATCGCAAACCCACATGCATACAAAAGCGCTCATGTACACCGCCATGCAATGAGGGACGTCACAGTCCTCTTTCTACTCGTTGCTGCGACGGCAGTGCCGCTTGTAAGCCTGAACTTTTCTTAGATTGTAAATGCATTGAATAAAGTATGAATGCCTATATAATATGAAGACTGGGATTTTAAGCAATACGTATGGTGCACTGAGTAACATCTGACTTGTGTACGGTGATCTGCGGTCGCGTGCTAAGCATCTGTCCCTAGTACCAATTTTACCGTAAAGCGTCGCAACATACATCTTTTTGCAACGTTCTGTGCCAATTTTTGTTGCTCATTTTGTTTTATTGAGACGTGTTGTCTGAACTAAAACCAAAATATTGGTCTCCCATGGGAGCAGTGATGCCACAATATAGTGGCCGCTCTGATCATCACTCCCAAGTTATATCTGGCCGCCACTATTTGATGTCCGCGTTAAGCCAACTATAATAGAGCACCTGTGCCTGTCAACTTTATCTTCACATTTACTAGTGGTAGATTCGACTGGTTCCTACCGTGGCCTAAAACACTTTCTAGCGATGCTGAACCTTTTGAGATTGGAGCCAGAGAAAGCCTGCCCCAACCGAATGCTCAGCTAACCCAGAGCGATCGGGGGAGTCACATGATCAACATTCTGTCCAACTTGAGTCACACTCCAGAACTGATTTGCTGTATTCAGTATCCTGTTGCTTCAAGTTGTCAATTAATTTGCCCTCGCTCTGCATTCTGCTAGCCTCCTGGTTAGCTCAGATGTTAAGAGCAACTGCCCCTGTAAGGTGTTGGTCCCGGGTTCAAATCCTGGACCAGGACAAATTTTTTTCCAACTGCAAAGCTTTCTTTCTGAGAAACCCATAATGGTTTCCTTTGTAGCTTCGTGCTACAGTTGGGTATTTTTCCCATTCACCTATGGGTAGTATTTTGTTTTTATCCCAAACATAACAAAAAGACAATATTGATGCCCTCTGCTAATGTAATACCTCAATCCCCACACAGAATTCTTGCTCCAATTTTCGGATGTCTTTTTTTGCAGGATTCACTTAGCAAGCCCTTGTTTTTCTTATTTGTCTGAGTAGCAAGGAATCAATGACAGTGCAGAGTTGGTGGTCCTCGTACTAGCAGTGATTCTCTCCATAGTCTCAGTGGCATATGATGGTTACTACATCAGCCATTTACCTGCTTCTATGACCACATTCCATGCCACCACATAAGTCACGTTGCCATGGTTTAATGCAATCCCTCACATCCACTGCTCTGGTTGAGTGGCCAAATGTGATTTGTGCCCAAATGAAATGTTGCCTTCTTTGGGTGTGTTCTCTCATGTGCCTTGCCTGCTGTTCTCTTTGTGCAGAAAATCCTCTTGGAAACCACCACCTCAGCTGGGGGATCATGCAACCCGTGTTATTCTTCGCAGAGCAGTCACTGCCATCTGTGCACAAGCTGGGTTTGACAGTAAGCTCATACCATTTGCTTGATTTAGTGTATGCAGTGCTTCCGTTGTAGGAGTGTCTTCTTTCTTTCCTTCCCTCTCTCCCTTAGTAGAACGACCCCTCCCCCCGGTGCCTTGCGCGCGAGGGAAGACGGCGCGCTTCATCCCCACTTTTCTCCCTTGCGCGCGCTTCTATCTAATCATAAAATGGCCTCACTATTAAAAGACGTTACCTCACAAATCTCGTGCTGCAAAAGTTTTGTAAACCCTTCAACCAAAAGTGGAGTTATCGCACCGATACCCGGATTTCTCTCTCTTTTCATCTCCGTTAGCACACTGAAATGCTACACAGCGTAGAAACCAGAAGGGCAAAGCCTCGGCAAAAAGTTGAATGTTGCGGCACCCCATTGCGGTCGAGGTATATTAAGCTACGCAGCATACCGCTGCCATCTCAGAGGCCAAGTGCAGCTGACGCCGCTGTGTATAGTGCAAAGTTTACATTTTTTTTCTCTCTCTTTGTGAGATCACAGACAGATATATTTCTTATTTATTATTGCGATAGCAATTATATGGACACCCCAGGTGCATTTTTGCCGTTTCCGTCGCCGTGAGGTTCCGTATAAAGTCCAAGGGTGATAAAATTGTCGCCGTGCGCTCTATGCTGTATGTGTGAGTACAAGCATGCGAGGGTGAGCGGGCGATCGCGGCTCAATTTCACGCATGCAAGGGAGCGAAGTGGGAAGGAAGCGTGCTGTCTTCCAGTTGCGCGCAGCGCTCCGGAGGGAGGAGGAGGGGCATTCTACGCCGCACGCACCCGCTTGGCCTCTGTATTTTGAAAGCGATCTGCAGCGGGGACAGAGTCGGTCTTGCGCTGTGTTTTCGTGGCTTAGTTCGCGTTGATGCAAGCGACGGCACGAAGGTCAATTCTCTCGCTGCTGCTGCTGCGCTTACTCACTCCAGCATATTGACAGCAAGTTTCCACGGTCATCGAGTGAGATGCGTTCATGTTTGCTTGTGCGCGCGACACCATGCTTTATCACTTAGTTAGTATGCCTATGTTTACAAGTTTATACTGCCGAGTTTCCATTGTCACCTAATGAGATTTTGTAGAACTTGAGACTACATTTCTACAATGTCATGCTAAAAAAATTAGCTGTCTTTGTAAATGGCAAATAAATGAATATGGCTATTAAGTGTCAGCTCTCCAGGTTCTCCTCGCATCTCCTGTCACTAAATTGCAGTCAATTGTCATTGCACAGTCTCACCTTGTGTGGTGTAAATTTCTGCGCATGCTGATGTGTATATACAGTGGAATCTCATTGATATGATTCTGCATAATATGTTTTTCGGGATAATACGTTTCTTTTTCTTTTCCCGATAATACGATTTGGTTGGATAATAAGATTTTCGGATGATGCGGACCATTTTACAGTTCCGTGAAGATCGTATTAACGGGATTCCACTGTATCTAATATATATATATATATATATATATATATATATTGAAACTTCTCTTGAATGAACTTCAAGGGACCTCAGGAAAATGTTTGTTAAAGTGAAAGTTCACTCAACTGAAATAAGTATGTTGCAGTTTGTTATCATGAGCTAAAAAAAAACACCAGATGCTCAAATGATATTTCAGCCCATTTATTTGTCACTGTGCTCATTTGGAAGTGGAAAGTGTGCCAAGCTGCGCACTTTCCGATGCGGCCGCGATTGTTTGGCACTGGCTCTTAATCGTAGACAAGGATGACGCAGGGATCCCAAATGCCTTCGCAACATCGATTTGGCACTGCCTGGAGTCCAGCATACGCAAAACATCCCGTTTTTTGTCTAGAGATAGGCGCTTTCGTTTGGCGCTCATGATTAACCAGCACACGAATGTCTTTTCTTTGTGGTTGTAGGGCTAAAGCTGTAGCTGTGGTTATGGATTAGGCTGGCTACGAGCTTATCTAGGTAGCCAATCCAAGGAACCATGGCCTATCCAGTTCAAAGCTAAAATAGGGCGCATTATCCGTATCGCGATTATGAATCGCGGTTCTCAACGTAAAAATATGCTAGAAAAGTGTGGGTTGTACTTGAAGTGATCAGTATGACCTGGGAGACATAGGATGATGCCACAGAATATGTTCGTAGAACTGAAATGCGCACTGCACGTAGTTTCGTTAAACTGAACGGCGTTTGCATTGGGTGCAATGGCGCTTTGGTGGGGGATTTAAGAAAGTTTGTACAATGGAATAGTTTGTTTAAATGTTTGTTAAAGTTATATTTTACTATATATATATATATATATATATATATATATATATATATATATATATATATATATTGTTTAAGGACGAGAAAGGGCAGCAGTAATTGGACTCAATTGTATTTTCTTTGTTATGAGACAGTTTATTATATTTAACAACAGGTGAAATAACCCCACTTAAGGGGGTTACTACCTATCACAAAAACGTTGACTATCATGTGCCAGTGAAGAGAGAAACTTTGACAGTTCCCCTTTACTTGCTGCTGCAAAGTAAAGGAATATGGGATAAAGTGCCACAGAAGAAAAATAGAAATACAGCAAATTGAAAATACATGTTTCTTTTTCTAATTTTTCCCAGCCACTTGGAACTCTGTACTGGAGGTTCTGACAGATGTCTGCAGTGACATTTATAGTCGAATCTGTTGGCAGCTACGTACAGTCGTTGACCGAGAGGCACTTACTGGTCAGACTGGCTTTATGGTAAGAATGAACTACTCGCTACAATTGTTCTTTCCTGTACTTTTTCCCCTCTTTAATCCCCCCCCCCTCCCTCCATGATATCTGTATTTCAGCTTTCTCTAAAATGTCTAAACCTCTACCCAGGTCCTTTCAAGTAATGGTTGGCATTCACCTAAAAGTAGTTATCATCATCAGCCGATATTTATGTCCACTGCAGGACGAAGGCCTCCCCCTGTGATCTCCAGTTACCCTTGTCTTGCGCTAGCCGATTTCAATTTCCACCTGCAAATTTTCTCATTTCATCACCCCACCTAGTTTTCTGCCGTCCTCAACTGCGCTTCCCTTCTCTTGGCACCCATTCTGTAACTCTAATGGTCCATCAGTTGTCCACCCTATGCACTACATGGCCTGCCCAGCTCCATTTTTTCCTCTTAATGTCAATTAAAATATCGCCTATCTCTGTTTGCCCTCTGATCCACACCGCTCTCTTCCCGTCTCTTAGCTTTATGCCTAACATTTTTGTTCCATCGCTCTTTGTGCAGTCCTTAACTTGTTCTCGAGCTTCTTTGTTAACCTCCAAGTTTCTGCCCCATATGTTAGCACTGGCACAATGCAATGATTGTACACCTTTCTTTTCAACGACAGTGGTAAGCCCCCAGTCAGGATTTGGCAATGCCTGCCATATGCACTCCAACCCAATTTTATTCTTCTGAAAATTTCCTTGTCATGATCAGGTGACAATTGTCACCTGATCATGTGACTGTGACTAATTGACCTAGATAAACGTACTCCTTTACAGACTCTATAGGCTGACTGGCGATCCTCAATTTTTGTTCCCTTGCTAGGCTATTGAATATTATCTTTGTCTTCTGCATATTAATCTACAACCCCACTCTTACACTTTCTCGGTTAAGGTCCTCAATCATATGTTGTAATTCGTCCTCATTGTTGCTTGATCGGATTTCATTAATCAGATTTCACCGATCGCTCATAAAATGCTACACAAGAAGCAAAATATCCACTGCAAAATGCACTGCATGTCTTTACAGCACATCAACACTGCTTCTGCCAGCAACTGTACCTGTAGTCCTTTCAAAGGGCAATACATGTGTCACAGGTTTTCATTTTACAATGAACAATGTTATACAGTCTCCGAAATCTTTAATAACATTGTGCTAGCATTGACTGCACAGAATGTCAGCGCCTCATAACGGCAAGAAGCTGCGAGATCGGGGGCACAGTAAACTTCCGTTAATTCCCCGACTCTGGTTAATTCAAATTTTCAGTTAATTTGATCCTGACTAAAGGTCCCAGCTGGCGCCCATCCAAGCATGAAACTTGTTCTATCTTGTGCGTATCTGCAGAACTACTATGGGCCTAAACTTTCATTATTTCGATCATAAAATTGACCTTGGCTGGATAACTTGAACTCGGCCAGTCTGCTCTAGGAAGATTTTCAAGCAACAATCGTAGCTCACAATGTCTGATTACGGTATTTATCCATTTGCAATGTGTGCCTTCTTTTTTTTTTTTTTCAAGAAAAGCGGGCCAAAAATTGCCTGCACTGTGCACTCAAGAAACAGAAACAACCTTTGCGGCATTCGTATGCATTACCGTATAACAGCAGTGTACTGCTGCAAAGCTGACTTTAGTAAACTGGTTGCCATTGTGCAACACTTGCCAAAAAGATGGGTGTTCTTGTTGGGCATTTTTCTGGCTTGACTGCGTGTTAGATTTCTACTTTGTTTAGGATATTTAATGTTATTTCTACGTTACTTTTCCACTTTGGGCACATAGAAAGTGGGTGCTGTGGGGTGTGTTAGATTCGGGGGTGTGTTAGATTCGGGCAAATTCTGCCAAATGAATCAGCGGTGTGTTTTGGTATTTTTTCTACATCTTGTTTAATTCGACCCGTCAGATAATTTGATTTATTTTGTTGGTCCCATCAGGGTCGAATTAACTGAAGTCAGCCGTAGTATGTACAATCGTATAAAGCACCTTGCAGTGCAAGCGCTGTCTGCTACACTGTTCCTTTCAGACGGAAGCACACCTATCCAGTGCTATGTGCACAGTCCTGTTCACAAAGAACCATTGCGAGAACATGTATACGACTACAATGCGTGGTCTGCAATGTGCTTTCCATTTATCTTTCCAATTACTGGAGTTTGCACATGCGCGAGAGAAATACGATTAAAATTAGTAAGGAAATTTATCGGCATGTGTGAAGTATTGTCATAACACAAGGTTAAGCAATAATTTCAAATACTTGTTGCTGCTTGGCATGGCTACCTTATTTGTGGTGGTGCACAATGGGGCCTTGTGGATAACAAAGGCAGGGCATGTGCACTCCAGAAGTCAACAGCGTAGCAGATGGTGCTTGCACTGGAGACTGCTTCGTGTGCTTGTGCGTAAGATCGTCAATCTTGCCACTTCTCGCTGTTATCAGGCAATGACATGCCGTGTGGTCGGTGCTTTCGTGATATTAATTAAAATTCGTAGGCTGTACCAGCTATTCTGTAAAAACAGTGGTGTCCTGTGCAGCAAACAAACGGCAGTGTAAATGGAACCCTGTGTTCCTTTTTTTCTACAATCTTGTTGAAAACCTCGCTTGAATGTGCCAGCTTTTGTGTGGCAGTTAAAAAACGCGACAACAAAAAGCCATTCATTCTCTCTCTACAATGAAGCTGAAAAGTGATCAGAAACAGATTTGGTCGAGTGTGTGGTCAGCTTCTTTCTGAAAATTTTAAAGCTTTTGCCAAACATAGTAACAAGTTTCATGTCCCCATTAACAAAATACAGTCATCTCATCTCATGCCTACACATTGATGGCTTTTATTGTTAGACTGTGTGGACGTAGTAGTGGACATACTCACATGCAGGGTGAAAGGTCGCTGAGCTTATCCCAAACGAAGGTAACTTTCTCCATTGAAAAATGCTGGCTTTTTATTTCTGTGAAGGAACTCAACGGTTTCAGTGGCTGTTTTTTATGTTTATTGAGAAAGAGAGAGAAAGGGAAAGAAATAGGTTTCACTAGAAGAGAGGGTCCAATTTGCTACCCTGTACTAGGGAAGGGGAATAATAGACATGTGGAAGAGATAAACAAAGGAAAGGCAGGGATGTTAGCCAAACAAATGTCTGGTTTGCTACCCTAGGTTGGGGAAATGGGAAAAGGGATTTAAAGAGATAGAAAGTGAGAAAGATGAGTATCGAAACAAAAGTTTGTGCTCAAAATTGAGGCAGCACACATCGTTATCACAGCCTATCTCATGGTCCCGTAGACAGCAGGAAGTGAACTAGGGCTCTGGCTGCCTTTAGTGTACACGTTCGTTGTACCCACTATCCATGTATCTTTTACTCTGACAGAGGCCAGATGTCCAATTCGGTTGAGGCTAGTTGTTACATAGTATTGTAAAGGTGAAACATTCAGCCCAAACACCTAAGACAAATCACAAAGAAGAGACGAGACAAGCACTGGCACTGCGAAGGGCCAGTGCTCGCCTCGTCTCTTCTTTGTGGTTTGTCTTGGGTGTTTGCGCTGAATGTTTCATCTTTAAAATACTTAATGTGGTAGCATGCAGCATTACTAGGCAGAACAATATGCATGGGCAGAACAGAAAAACGCACTGAATTGTTGCAGATGCATAGACTAGTCACTTGTTAAAATGAATCCCATTAGTGTATGCACTTCCACCTGATTTGACAACTGGTGAGGCCACTATTCTGTTCTGGAAACTTGTTGATCCACGATTGGTACTTAGTCAGCCAAAGTGTTTTAGAGCAGGGGCAACACAATGTTACTTGCTTGAAAATCTGTGTACACGAAAGTGTAGGTCATCCATTTGAACAGCCAGGTCAGTGCATTTTCAAATGAAAAACAAAATTTTAATATTCAAACACTGCTAGAATTTGCTCATTTTCAGAGTACAGGTATTAAAATGCCAAGCTGTTTCTTCTATAGACATGTACTTTGTTGGATCCTTTAAATGGGCTGAAAGAACTATGCCTTGGTGCATAGTTATTGTGCTCATTATCAACAATTTCAGAGTATTCGTGTTCAGGCCTTTTGATTTTAGTGAAATGGCTGCGAAAAGGAAAACACCCCTTCTGATATCTGTGCTGGAAAAGTGCGATAAAGGATTTTAAATTGCACTGGTTCTTAAACTTTAACTGATGCAGTGATTGCACACATCATCACGGAACCTATTATCTTTTGTTACCGAATACTAAACCCATTATCCACTGAGGATGTTTCCACAACTGAAGCTTGGGCAGTTTTTACTGTACCTTAACTTGTGATGTCTATCTTTGTGCAATACCACAGGATGCTATGGACCATGCCTTGCACGAGTCAGGCTTGGAAGGACTCCAGTCATTGGTGCAGTTCTTCGACGAACGTATTGTTGGCTACAATCGGCACATGTTGAAGACCTGTCGCAAGTTGCACCAAACCTACCATAAAGTCAAGCTACCACAAAGCTGTTCATCTGATGACACCAAAAATATCAAGTCAGTTCCCGCTGTAATGCATTCAAAATTTTAGTGAATGTAAATTTTAGATCTTGCGTGTGCTTGTGTAGATACAGTAGAACTTCGTTGATACAATCCCGTTACATACGATTTCCCAGTGCCATTTCCCAGAACACAAAAAATGATCCGATAGACTTACAGTTATTTTTTACCGCTTCATATGTTGCCCAAAAACACAATTTTTTGGCACCAACGTTCAGTGCATCGCCAGATTGCGATCCTATGTTATGTTTTCCAGCCGCTGGATCCCATGTAAACAAGAAAATGTGCTAGGTGCGCGCGATCGAGAACAGTATATAGCCGCCTGCTGTGGCACCTTCACCGCAATACTCGCCTGCCCCTCTCGCGTCAAAATTGCGGCGCGCACTGAGTTTCTTATTCCGGTGCCAGCTAATCTTCTCCGGGGTCGTCGCACGCTGCATTCACAGCCATCGCTGCCAACCCTATTGCGATAAGCATCCGAGCCTATCTGGTTTCATAGCGTGTATTGCCGTTGGAAGCGTACTGCACGCTTTTAATAGGCGATAACCGAAACGTGCAGGCATTCCCTGCTGTAGACTGCGATCGTATAGGTTTTCTGGCTACTAGACCCCAGGTAGACAGGAAAAGGCGCAAGGTGCGCGCGATTGAGAACAGTAGTTGCCCGCCACATCAGCTTCCATGCAATACTCAACCGCCTGTCTCATGTGAAAACGCTGGTGTGCACTTGAGTTTCTTATACCGGGGTACCAGCAAATCTCTTCCCGGCTGGCCCCACACCCGCCAAAGCTAGTGCGATAAGCATCCTTACCTATCTGTTTTACAGCTCGTGGGGGATTATCACTTACTAAAAGCGTACTGCAAGCTTTTAGCAGGTGATAATCCAAACACACCGCCGTTCTCTGCTGCAGGCGGCGCGATGCGAGTGTCACATTTCACTTGTGGTATCCGGCGTCGCCCACCAGCTTGATTTCATGTTGGTTTTCCGTCGCCATCTTAAAACACTACCCAATAAGAAAACAACAAAATGTGCTTCGGGCTGCCGAAGCACCGCCAGCTCGACACGTGTCTCAATCACAACGATTTGTGCAATGCTTCGCATTGCGTAGATGTCAATTACAGTCGAGTCGGATCCTATGTTTTTTATTATTATTATTGTTATTATTATAATTATCATTATTATTAGTAGTAGTAGTAGTAGTAGTACTAGTTGTTGTCACACATCTTTTCTCATGTTTTTTCTTCTTTTTTTTATTCAAAACGTAGCCTTCAGATGCATGTTGCTGAACGTGAGGTCCCAGGTTCAATTCCAAGCTGTGGCAGCTGCTTTCCAATGGGGGCAGAGTGAAAGAACACAGTACTGTATGTGTTAATTTGACTCCAGTTAATTCAATTTTTCATTTAATTCTATCCTGACTGAAGGTCCGGCTGGTGCCCTTAGATTTCTACAGGCCCAAACCAGTTATTTCATCCATTGAATAATTCAAACTTAACTGGTCAGCACCACGCACCTGACCTTAATGAAAACACCACTGGTGACTCCAATAGCGGCAGCATCTTTCTTGGCGGTGCTTAGGATACAGTGAATGTGTCATACACACGTCATGTCTCGTCGAAAACATGTATCTTTAGCTTGCCCCAGGAAAAATTTTGCTCACAATTAATTATTACAGTATTTACCCGATACTTTTTTTTCCTCAAAGAATATGTGGCCGAGAATTGCCTGTGTGGGGCAATCCATTGCGAAACCAAAACCACATTTGTGCCATTCAGAATAGTGTACCGTCAGAGCCAGCCTAGCCGGTGTATTCACCATTGCCATTACAAGATGACGACCATGGATGGCAACAGAATTAACAAGTTCTCGCATAGCATGACAATGATGGCACGCCGCTGTAAGTCTGATTATGAAAGCACAATTAAAGTATAAGTTATTTTACATGTTAATCCTAGCGCCAACCCTGGTAAAGGGGTCGTTCAGGGGAATTGAGTGCATTGCACGACGAACTAGCGAAGTGATTAGTTCCAAGTGAGGGCCACTGTCCCGTTTGCGATTGTTGCAGAGTCGTTTCATTAATGCAGAATATCAAACATGGACTGTGCGGAAGACGACATGTTGTGGTGAAGTGTTGTCTGAGAGTGATGACGATGGACATTAAGTAAATTAATTTTCTTACTGTGAAGGTAAAGTTGCTGTTTTTCGTCTTTTTCTTATTGCCAGAATCGGAGGATGCTACATTTTTCTTCCTAGAAAATCAGGTGTACTTTCTATTTCTACTTTGTTTATGAGCTTTAATGTCATTTTTACATCAGTTTTCTACTTTGAACCCATAAAGTGGGTGCGCTTCGATTTGGGCATGTGTTAGAATTGAATCGGGCAAATACTGCCAAATGAATCAGCAGTGTGTTTCCACGTTTTTTCCTGCCTCTTGATTAATTCGACCAGTTTCGCTTGTCCCGTCAACGTTGAATTAACGGAAGTCAGTTGTACAGTGAGACCTCATTAACCCCTTAACCGTTTTATTATTTTGACAATTTCTGTGCACAAAGTGTTTTTTTTTTAACTTCTTTAAAACTGCATTTTTTAAAAACTTGATATTGAATATTTTCCTTCTAAAAAGCAAGTTATCGGCATAAAAAAAAATTCAAGCACACACCAAGTCAAATTATCATATTAAAGTTTATTATTGCTCATGATAAAGGAGGCCAGCTACCTTCTGGTAATCAACAATTAAAAACAGAGCAAGAGTGCTTTTCGGAAAGTTTTATCGTCATCAGGCAATGTTATATTGAACGCCTTACCAGGGAAGCCCAAAAACGGAAGCTGTAGAGCCTTCGTGGGAATGTCCTTCATATCGACGCACCGCCAATGACGCGCACTCGCAATAGTGTCTTCTCAGCAGTCTTCTTTATCTGATGAGCTGCTAATTTCGAAGTCATCGCTATTGTTTGCTTCCAGAAACGAAGTAAACTTCAGTTTCTGAATAACTATCATCCAAATGGCTGGAATGCGGCGAAATTCTTCTTTTCCAGCCGCGATGATAGACCAGAAACATATGCGTCGCCTCCAACGGACACCATATTTTAAACACGAGTTTCCCCCCAAAGAAATTTGAAACGGCGTTTGAAAAAAATAGAAATTACCTGCCCCAGTGCTGCGATCTGCGAAGCGTCACACTAAATAGCCCGCAAACGAGCGTGTCTCGTTCAAAACGCTCAAAAGGAGATACAGTAAAACCTCGTTAATTCGACCCTCGTTAATTCAGAAAATCGGTTAATTCAGACACGTCCTTTGGTCCTGGCAGGCGTATGCATTATTCAATGCAACAAAATTATTGTTAATTCGGACGTATTTGGCCACACATCAGTTAGCTCGGACAACTCTTGGAGCTCGGCGAGTGTAGAACATGGCAAATGTGCGACGCAAATGAGCCATAACAGCGTTAGCGTCCACCGAAACGAAGCGACGGAGTTCGCATCGCCATAGCCATCAGTGGAAATCGTACGGGAATGACAGTAACGCCAGAACGCTTCGTGCCTATTTGAGCCATTAAAGCTTTTATTCTTGCGTTTGCCAGCGCGCATAGCACTGCGTTGGCCGCATGCCTTCATGACTGCGTAGTCACCATCCATGATAGCATCGATAGCGGTTGCGGTTTCGTCTGCAGCTGTTGCGGCAAAAAGTAGTTTCTTTTTGACTCGGTGCGCACGTTGGCCACGTACCTTCAAAACTGCGTAGTCACCATCCATGATCGCGTTGATAGCGACTGCGGTTTCGTGGTTTCATCCACAGCGGTTGGGGCAAAAAGTAGTTTCGTTTTGACTCGGTGCGTGCGTCGGCCGCGCGCCTTCAGAACCGCAAGGTCGCCGAGCATGATCGCATTGACAGCGGCCGCGGTTGCGGCAAACAATAGTTTCGTTTTTACTCAGTGCGAAACTGTCGAGAATGAAGAGCACCGTCGACATCGCGATGGGTGGCGACCCGGCGACATTGACAAAAAATAATCGGGATCTTCGCGCATTAGTGAAAAACATGTCTCAGATGAAGACATGCGCCCCGGCCGCACTGTGAAGGAAGTCGCGAGGCCTTCGCCGCTGCGAGCGCTAATCAGGTCACGAGATGACGAGAATTGCAGGTTCCGCATTGTGTTTGTGCAAAATAGAAACAGACTTTGCTGATTCATTCAGTAAATAAGAGCATGTTGATGTAGTTAGCATTTGTTTATTGTTTTCTGGATACCCTCGATAATCCGACATTGGATTAATTCGGACATTATTTTTTGGGCCAGTGAAATCCGAATTAACGAGGTTTTACTGTATTACCTCGAGAGGACGAGCTACACTCGTCCAAAACGGTTTTGGGACAGCTCGGCAAATACGAGCTGTGCTTGTCCGAAACGGTTAAGGGGTTAATTCGGATTTCGCAGCACTGAAAAAGAATGTTGAAATTTTATTGATATTTATGCTTTTATTTACTGAATGAATCAGCAAATCCTGTTTCTATTTTGCACGGAAGCAGTGCGGAAGCTGCATTTCTCATCATCTCGTGACTGATTAGCACTCACAGCAGCGAAGGCCTCGCGACTTCCTTCGCAGCATGGCTGCGGCGTGCGTCTTCATCTGAAACACGCTTTTCCATACCGCGCGCACATTCCAATTATTTTTTCGCCAGTGAGCTGGTTGCCATCAGATCGTCCGTTCATCGCAGTGTAGCTGGTGCTCTTCATCCTTGACAGCTATGCACTCAGTCAAAAGGAAACTATGTTTGCCACAACCGCTGCGGACGAAACCACGGCCGCTATGGATGCAGTCATGGATGGCGACCTTGTGGTTATAAGGCACGCAGCCGACGCGCGCACCAAGTCAAAATGAAAGTACCATTTGCTGCAATAAATACAGACGAAACCGTGATCGCTATTGACGCTATCATGGATGGCGACTATGCACCTTTGAAGGCACACGGCCGAGGTGTGAACCGAGTAAAAATGTAACTACTGTTTGCCGCAACCGCTGCGAATGATACCACGGTCGCTATTGACACGATCATGGATGGTGACCATGCGGTTCTGAAGGTATGCAGCTGACGCAGTGTTATGTGCGGCGGTAATGCAAGAATAAAAGCTTTAAAGGCACAGATAGAAACAAACCAATCCAGCATTGCTGTCATTCACGTCCGGTTTCTGCTGATGACTATGGTGATGCGGACTCCGCCACTTCATTTTGGTTGGATGCTAGCGCTGTTTTTGCTTTTTTACATCACACATTTGTGGTGTTCCACGCTCACTGAGCTCCAAATACATCTGAAATAATGAGAATTCGATTGCATTAAATAATGCATACGTCAGCCAGGACTAGAGGATGAGTGCGAATTAACGAGGGCCGAATTAACGAGGTTTTACTGGACTACACTTGGTTGCACATTAAGATTGCTAGGTAATCAAAATTTCAAAACTGATGCAGCCCACCACTAAGGCTTTTCTCATGGCTTCTGTGTATCTTTGGGATGTTAAAACATGTCACTCCATTCGAGTGTGTAAGGGGATCTGTGTTTCCACATGCTGTTTCTCTTTTTCTTCTTTCTGTGCACATCTGTAAGGTTAGTAGATATATTACCATCGTGGGCTCATAATGTCAGTGCTGATAAGCAGTTTGGCAGATGTAGCACCTTAATCAAGAGCTTGGAAACTGGTAGCAGAGCAATATGTTAGTTTTCGTCTGGTGCAGCCTTGCAGCCTGGAAGTTGGACCAATTCACTGCATTCGTAAAACATGCAGACCCCCCCCCCATTAGTTGTGCCACTCAATTTCAGGCTGCTTGCCTAAGCTGCAAAAGAAGAATGTTTTTGGGACTCAGGTGGCCTCTATACGTTGGCTTGTGATTACAGATTAGCCACGACTGCGGTGGGCCCTGTTGATGTTCTTGTGATCTTTGCCTTGCCAGGGTGAAGGAGGAGCCAGTGAGTGAGATCCACTTTCCGAGCCTGGAAGATGGGGACGAGAACATGGCAGAGGCAGAGGAGGTGCCCATGGATGAGCTTCATCGCGCTTTGCAGAACCTGGAAGGTGTGCCCTTGAAGGATGATGATGCGTCCAAGTGGCTTGCGCAGCAGCAGCAGCAGCAGCAGCAACAACAGCCACTTGCACACCATCGCAAGGGCTCGACTGCTTCCTCAGCAGGGTGTGTGTGTGTGTTGTGGCACTCAGTGCCTCTACTAGGAGTGACTTGTTCAAAGTGTCAACGTATGTGCCTTCGTCACACCATTTCTTTTTGTAGGGTTGTGCGAATAGTGGATTTGACTTCGAAGCGAATGGTTATTTTGGCTGAATATTTTTAAATCGAATATTGAATAGTTGCTGTTCAAAAATCTTTGCCGCAAAGTTGCTCAGAAACCTTTATTTCAATTATGAAGGTTATGAGAAATTTTTATAGGTATTTATCTGTATCCGAAACTTCTTTAACTTAAGTGTTTGGATGTGGCGGTGCTGGCAACCAGGGCGGCAAGATTGGCAAAGATGGTGCCAGCGTATACCGGCGTATCTGGAGCTTGTTGCTCGTAGCTAAACTAAGACGATGGAATGACCACAATTAACATACAGTCGCCGACAGATTCTTTGGAATCTGAAAATTCAGTCTTGTTGGTTATTCCGGACTTCATAAATGCACCATCAGGGTTCCCATAGAGTTAATGCATTTTCGCGACCGATTTTTCGGACGAATTTAGGCCTCGAAGTTCCATTTTCCGGACTAAATCACTCGTTCCGAGCCACTACCTGGTCTTGGAGGATGCCATGTTGGATTCTTCGCTGGCTTGGCCAGGTTTGGCTTCCGGTGGCCCACTCTGTAGCCTCCAAGATTGGGAGATGCACAATATCAATTGAGAGAGCGCGTCATTCTCCCATCACAGAGGCCATGCCTGCTCTTCCTTAGCTGATAAAACACTCCAGGGGACGGCACTCTCTCTTTTTTGTTTCTTTTTTCGGTCAGCACTATCATCATAATCACTTCATGTGAGATCATTTTTCTTGAACATTGCATCTTTGTGTGTGTTTGTGCGGCTTCGCATTTGTGTGATCGGTGACACCTCCTGTGCCTTCGAGAGAGCCAAGTGGCGGGAAGTAACGGGGCTCGTTTCTTCTATGCGGAGATCGCCAACGCAGTGACGCTCTTGTTGACTGTATACGGAGACGACGTCAATCTTGTGCAAATCCAAGCAAATCTGATCGCCTCCAAGCGTAGCATGAGGCAGGGCATTATTAGAGATTTTTTTATGACACTCTAAGCCCAATAAATTTAATTTTTTGGGATGAACGAGGTTTTCGGACTGTTCAATTTTTTAGGTTATTTATCGGTCCCTGCGTAGTCCGGAAAATCGATCAGCGACTGTATTTAAAAGCTCCCTCCTTAATATATTTATACAGTTTTGCCGAACATGTGAGCCTATTATTGATTTTAAAAATTGTGCCTTGCGGATTATTAGACAATAAACAAACTCGCGACTGTGAGTTTGTCAACACTTCGAGAAGCATGAATATTACAACTGCTCTTGAAGCGAATATCGAATAGCGTAATATTCGAAACTACTATTCGAAAATTCGCATATTTGCACAACACTACTTTTTTTACGGGCAGAGCAGCAGCATATATAGCCACCCTCACTTTTCTACATGCCCATGAAACCCCCTCAAGACAGCTTTCCTGCAAACAAAACTGAAACTGATTTGAAAAGCCCTTTTCATGGGCGATCTACTGGATAGCATTGTGTATCTGAGAAACAGTTTCAGTATGAAGAAATCAGTGGTTGAAATTATCTGTCACCTGTGATCAATTTAAGTAGGTATTAAAGCCTGGCAAATAACTTGATACATGCTGTATATTCTCATATAACAGCCACACTTTTTTTTTTCATGAATTTGTGCTCGAATTTCGTGGGTGTGGCCCATATGTGAGCAAAAGTTAAATGAATTTGTATCTGCTTGAAAAGCCAACATCCTTGCCGCCATGTGCGACTACCTTGGGAAGCCTTTACTTTAGCTTCATTTCACACCCTGTTCATCATCGCTACACCTAACTGCGGAGCCTGAGCAGTTAGGATCTAGTAAACTGCTAACATGCATGACTAGATGAAGCCGTCCTCAAACGCATGCTTGGAAGTCGCACTGCACATATCATTGCACGATGAAAAAGCTGTGGGAGTTCTCATGTAAAATGATAGCGGCCACGTATGTTACCGCTGGCAGGGGAGAGAAAACTCACTGCACAAATATGTACAGTACATAAGAAGCGCGGAGCTCATGAGTAATGGGGCGTATAAACATTGCACATATGCATATGCGCAGTGCTGCAGGACAAGCTGCAGGGCTCTGGTGTACTAATTTTGCCAGTGCTTATTCAACGAGTGTGGAAACAACCAAAGAAGTTATTGATACACCATGACGATAACACAATGTTCAAAGGTGAAACTGCCCTCAGCGAGCTTAAACATGGCACCGCATGTAAGGATGTGCGATGAAAAATTCCTGATGTTCTAATTTGAAATGTAAACGGAATGTTGCACTCGAACACCAGCATACTTTTCAAGCAGTGCCAGAGCGATAACATATGAAGCCTTTAGTGCACTGTGTGAACACACAATGGTGCATGGTTGTCTTCGAAAGACGGCGTGTTCGGAAAGTGTAACATCTCAAACTGTGGGACACCGGGAAGTTAATTTCTTGAGAATGCCAATAGTCAAGTTGACGAGCTTTCTGCCAGAGGATTATCAACTACAACTGCAACCAAAGAGACTACCTATACGCATTTTTGAGTGCTACCCAGAGATATCACCGCACAGATTCAGCTGATGAGATGCATGCGTGCAAGAAAGGGGGTACATGAATAATTTTTTTCTGGGATATTTAAGCTCACATTTAGGGGTGCGACCCTTACACAGGTGCAGCCTTTACACAGGAATATAAGGCATTTCAGTCAATGCCCAGTCCTACTCTATAGAAGTAGTGTGCTGCTGTTCTTCATTGGCAGAAAGCTTCGTATTTTGCCTATATTTAGCTCAACATCAACCACTCAGGCAACAATATTTTCAAGCTTGTCTTCCTCTCATTTTTCAGGCACCTGGATGCTGATGAAGAGATAGTGATTGTTAGCGACTCTCCACCACTTTCTGCTGAAGTCAGTATAGGTTCCTTGGTTGACTCAGTTGAGTCTGGCTCCCTGGATGCTACAAGACTTGGCCGTCCGCCACCATTAAAAAAAAAGTAAGTCCAGCCTACCTTTCTCATTTCAACTTTCATGGTTAAAAGACCACTGACAGCAAATTTTGTTTTTGACTTCTATGCTATAGTGAGCTGGTCTGTGTGCAATAATCTTGGAATGAAATCTTAAATGCTCTAACATTGCGAGTAATTAATTATAGCATAATTAGTTATGATCAATTCTAGCATTACTTCAAAATGTGAGCCCAAAACAGTAAGAATTGAGCACCTCACCTTGGCGGTCACAACTGACCAGACGTGTGATCCTGTGGACTCAAAAACCAGTGAAGTTGAGGAGCGTGCTTGTTGAATTGGCAGTCAACGTCAGCGTTCAAATCGTGGTTGTTGTCATCGTTATGTGAAGCCTATGACTTTGTGCAAGTCGGAATAGCTGCCATAAGGGATGTAGCAAACCGTTTTCAGTTAGGCCCCTATTGAGCAGCGGGTCAGAAATTGAATGTGCTGCAAGAGGCGATGGAGATGAAAACGTGTACTAACCGCTGTAAAATGGAGTGAGCAAATTCAGCTGCTTTTCCCTGGTGTCTATTCATTCCGCCAGCGAAATCTACTGATGTTGTGAGGGCACCGCGTAGTGAAGCAAATGAAATGCTATGGCTGTTGCTGTGCCAGCTCTTGCTTTGTTGGACGCTGCTGCAACCCGCACCGATGCCCCATTGTGCCGGTGTATTCAGACTAGAGCACTGCACGGGCTCGGGCTTACCCGAAAGCCCGGGCACGGCCCGGCCCGTGGGCCGGGCCGGGCCGGGTAGAGCAGTTTTTTCACGGGCTCGGGCCGGGCTTGGGCACGGCGTGTGCTTTTTGACCCGGGCCCGGGCCGGGCTCGGGTTTTTTGACGCGGGCCCGGGCCGGGCTGGGGCTTTCTGCGAGTTATTCTCGGGCTTCTCAACTCTGAAAAACATGTATTTTTCGGTCTCGGGCCGGTTTCGAGCCGGGCTCGGGCCGGGCTCGGGCTTAAGGTAAAGGGGTGGCGGGCCGGGCCGGGCGGGTAACGTAGATTATTTCCGGGCCCGGGCAGGGCCCGGGTCTCGCCATAAAAGTTTTGATCGGGCTCGGGCGGGCCACCCAATGTAAAAACGGGCCCGGGCCGGGCCCAGGCCGCAAGAATCGGCCCGTGCAGTGCTCTAATTCAGACTACAATCGAGTTCCGCTATAACGAAATTCATGGGACACGCAAAAAATTTCATTGTGGCAGAACTTCGTTGACGTGAGATTAGTATGTACTATTACGTACGCCAAACGGCAAATCTGCGAACGAAACCGGAACCATCATCCGGGAAATCTTCGGTATGGCATGGGGGCAAAGGTTGAGACCTACCGAAGGTAGTCAATAAAGTGTCAACTTCACGAGAGAATGCATTTCGCGCCACTGTTACAGCATTTTTCGTACATTGCGGCCAACACCTAACCCAACGCGGGTGCCCGTCCGATCGAGAAACACTCATTTTGCGGCACATGCACCGTTGCAATGAAGCGGTTTGAATTATCACAATTTCATTGCATATTTATGACAAAGGAAGTTTTATTTCCAGAAGTCGGTCAGCCTGGATTTCTTACACTCCACGGCAAGCAAAGGCGTTACGCGAGTCTCACAGTCCATTAAAAGAGCCATCACAATGTCATTGTTGTGGGCTCTGATAACTTTTAAGATGAGGTCAAAAGGATCCATTACTTTCAAAGCAGTCGCCGGAGTCAGTGTATCTAGCGGGTTGTGATTTTCCCCAGACGACGAGACGGCATCATGTTAACAGTGGCTGCAGCGCGGCCGCCGTATCTTGAAAGCAATCTGCGATGTGCACAAAGGGCACGCCCGTGCAGGCCTCATCTTCAAAGCGATCTGCAATGTGGGCAAAGTGCAACTAGTGCCGGTAGAGTAGTGTGCGCTGTGCTTTCAACGTTTAGTTTGCGTTGAAGCGACAGACTGCACGGAGGTCAATTCACTCGCTGCTATTGCTCCGCGCCTTCTCGCTCCAGCGTGTTGACACAGAGTTTCCGCGGTCATCGAGAGAGATGTGTTCATGTTTACCTGTGCGCGCGTGACACTGGGCTAGGTAATTATACAGAAGCTTATACAGCCGATAAAACTACTCTATCTGCTATCGCAATGGATGCTTCGCCTTTGGGGCGAAACTGTGAATTTTTTTTCCTTCTGCTTTCTGCCTCGGCAATCATATGTGCCTTCTCGAGAGAAATTTACTCTTCTTCGTTAGCGTAGCCATTTCGACCAGCCACGCACCACAAAAAATGGCAGTGATTGTGGTGATCCCGTGCAGTCTCGCAGTGGAATAAATCGGTACTTTGAATTTGATTTTGTTTGCGAAAACCTCGTTCAAGCGGACATACGATCGTCACAGTTTTGGAAGGGCCTTCCAATTTGACTACTCGGCAGTTCCAGTTTCAATGAAGTCCTAGTTTCGTTCTCGAAAAGTTTGTTGAAGCAGAAATAACGAATAAAACGCCTTCATTATGAGGAGACTTTTTTTGTATTACTTTCTATGGGCAGCTGACGGGGAATCGGAAAATCTTCGTTGTGGCAGAAATTTTGTTGTAGCAGCGTTTGTTGTAGGGGGATTCGACTGTACTTTTACACACAGCATGATTTCGCATGCCAGCCTTTGCATGACGCTTCTTCATTTTACACAAACATTTTCAATAAAAGCATATCACTGTGAGGGACAAGCAGTTCACAACGGTGCGCTGTATCCATTGACGTACGGCTGATGCAAACAATTGTCCCATTACTAGGTGCAGCATTTAAATTGTGCTTTTTGTATAAATGCAGAATGGTTTGTTTTGTTTAATGATATCCTCGTCTTCCCTCTTCTCTCTCTCTCTCTCTCTCTCTCTCTTTGAATACAGGAAGAAGACATGAAGCAAGACTGCAGCATTGCACATAAATATATACATGTATAAATAGTATATGCATATAGGTAAGACATATAAGAAAAATGGTTTTCTCCGTAGATTGATAATAAAGTACAATACAAAGAAATGTGTTACAAATGAGTCATCATTTGTGTATTGTAGCATGTCTATGCAGGGATGTTCAATAGGAAGAAACATGTAGGTGCATAACCCCCACCTCGCACCACAAACATTTGGTCTGGTTTTGCTATAGAGACCGAATGCTAGCATCTTCCTTCTAACAGCTGACCAATGTGCACATAGTAGCGCATACTGACATACCTACTGACAGTGGGAAAATTTCATGAGCACAAATTCTTGCACACAACTATTGTGATGACATCAAGACAAAACAAAGGTGGGGGAAGGAGTGTTTCAAAAAGTAAAGAGATCGACTACCATTTCAGCGTAGCTCCTCTAGACTAATATTGCAAATTAGTGCAGTTGTCCATCTCCTATGTGGACTTATAAATTGTAATGTGGGTAGTTTGTCATTGGAGCCAGAACAGTAATAAGTTTCCCGCATTCCAGCAGGACAGGCCAAAATGAAAAAGAATGAACGAAAAGGTATTCTTGAAAGCACTACATGCTAGCACATTTGTTATGTACAACTTTGCTAAAAGCATTCTGGCAGTACCCATCTCACGATGACTGTCGACATTAATGCACTTAACATTCAAGAAATGTAGCAACACACCGTATTGCAGAAGAAACTTTATTTAGACTCTGTAGTGGTCATTCTGAGATTCCCATTGCTCCAGCTATATGCAACATACACTATAGTATCTCTGGGAACGGCCCACTTTGCTATGACACTCGCTCACCATTACCATAATAGTATGACGACTCTCTATGACAACAGCGCAATAATGACGATGGAATGGCGTCGATGAATTGACAAAGGTTGTATAACGACAACAGCGCGGCAACGACGGCGTCAGGACAATGGAATGACAATAATGGCATGAAGACAACTTTAGGACAACGAAGGTATGTTGATAATTGAACGGCAACAATGGAACAACTACGACGGCATCATGACTGTATGACAATGGCGCAATAAAGATTCCTAAATGATGGCAATGGTATAACCATGACAGTGTGATGACAACAGCATGAAGACGATGGGATGACAAGTGTATGACAATGACACGACTACGAATGCATGATGACTGTATGACGATAAGACAGAAGAAAAGGGGAAAGGCAGGGAGGTTAACCAGAGGGGAAGTGATAGCAGTACAGTGCACTTATACTAGTAGACTCTTATTCTAGAATCTAGTATACTGTAACAACAGTGTCATAATCACGATTGAAGGATGACAGCATGATTATGATGGAATGATGTTGACGGAACAATGATGACAGCATGACGATAGTTCGATGAAAAAGCTGGAATGATGACGATGCAATGACCTCGACGGCATCACAGCCACAAGCACATACCTGATGGCCTAAACTAGTAGACAACTTCGGTCACCGAGTCAGGGAAAATGGTTAGAGACAGACACAGACATATATGCGCATATAGATTAAATACCGGAAAGTGAGTTAATGTTCTAAGAATGCCAATCTCGCTTCTGATCTTGTAAAACTGCGTCAACTTAAGTGCGAAGCTTCAAAATCTTAAGTGCTTTTGAAAATCCTCAAGACATTTTTTTGCAACATGTGCACACCGTCATGACCTCTTACGTGCTGTTTACTCCCATTACTCCACATAATAATAGCATTGCTTTCTGAATCGCATTCCAGGGCTACAGCCGTAACAAGACAAGCAAGAACCTAAACTGACACGCTTGTACATGTTGCAAGAAAATTGCTGGTGCTTATATTGACAGCTTGTGTTTGACGCTGGGTAAGTCACTTCATTCTCATCAAGGAGTGTCAGTCTACTGTGAAAAAACAGGAGCTGTACTGTACTGTAAAGACGTACAGCCGAAATTTATATGTCACTGTCTGCAGGTTGTTTGGAAAAGGGTGAAGTGCTGGAGTTCACTACCATAGAGTTTGCAGCTATGGCAGACACTGTCCCAGGTATTTTTTTATTAGCATGTGTGCATAGTTTACAAGACTAGATGTGGGCACTGAACAAAACATAAGGGAAGTGATCAACATTACCATGGCACACCTGACTTGCCTGAAATCTTTATTATAATAAACACCAATCAATTCAGATTCCACACTAAGCTGAAGTGCAGCTAATTACAAAAAAAGAAAAATATTCTGTTTACTGAAGTAGGGAAAAGAGCAAAATTTCCTGCACACGCAGCATTTTCTGCATCTGGTTGTTAGGAAATCATGATGAGGCATTGGGAGTCTGTACAGCTGGACCTAAGTGCGTGTACACTGCGGCATAACGCAGTAGAAGACCTGAAAAATTTTATTGCAATAGCAATTATATGGGCATTCCAAGCACATTTCTGCCTTCGCTGTGAGGTTCCGACGACGGCGATAAATGTCCAACGAAGAAGCCCAACGGCGATAAAATCGTCGCCGCGCGCCGTACGCTGTGTGTGCGAGGGTGAGCCGGCAATCGCGGCTCAGTGTAGCGCACGCAAGGTAGGAAGGCAGGCCGAGTACACAGTCTTTCGCGCTCGAGGCACGGGTGGCTGGCTCTGTAACGGGGGGCCAGGCGACGGAGAGGGAGGAAGGGTGCGTTCTGCTCCGTCGGATGGCTGCTTACAGCGCGGCCGCGCGGGCGCCGTATCTTGAAAGCTATCTGCGATTTGGGCGAAGTGCGCGCCCACGCGGGCCTCATCTTCACAGCGATCTGCGATGGGGACAAAGTGCATGCGCCTAATGCCGGTAGCTTCGTATGCGCTGTGCTTTCGACGTTTACTTCGCGTTGAAGCGAGACGGGAGACAGCGCGAAGGTTAATTTGCTCGCTGCTGCTGGCGCGCTTTCTCACTCCAGGTGTTTTCAGAGCGAGTTTCCGCGGTCATCGAGCGAGATGTGTTCATGTTGACCTGTGCTCGCGTGACACCATGCCTGTCTATTTAGTTAGTAAGGGAATGTTTACGACTTATACGGCCCAAAAAACTACTATCCTTGCTTCGTATAGCTCTCTATTTGCTATCGCGATCGATGCATCGCCAAACAGGAAAAACTGCGGGTTTTTTTTTTTTTTTTTTTTTTTTTTTTTTTTTACAGCGAAGCTCTTAAGGGACTCTGCTCACTCTTTGATGGTCGCGTCCGTCAATAGAAAAAAAAAAAAAGAAACAAAACTCTCATTGGTTGTATGCTGCATGTGCGAGTGAAAGCGAGCGAGGGCGAAGGACACGCGCTTTCACGGGGAGCGACCGCACGGCGGAGAGCACATACGACTTCCCAGTGGAAAGGGAGTGGTGGGCGAGGAGGGCATCGAGGCACCCTATAATAATAATAATAATAATAATAATAATAATAATAAATAATAATAATAATAATAATAATAATAATAATAATAATAACAATAATAATAATAATAATAATAATAATAATAATAATAATAATAATAATAATAATAATAATAATAATAATAATAATAATAATAATATAGACTGTGCGTGTGTGTGCCCGCTCTCCCACTGCGGCGCACGCGCGCCGCCCCGCCACTCTAGCCCTGCCTGCCTCTGCCGCCGGTGCCGCCGACTCTCTCTGGGCTCTCACCCGCCTCCCCTAACAGTGTCGACAACGCAAGGAGGATTAAAAAAATGCATTTTTTTTAATCCTCCTTGCGACAACGGCGTTTTGCCGTTCAGTCACAGAACACCCATACGTTCAGTCACGTAGCCAGCGTTTTGACAGCGGTTGTGTGCGGTCAAACTACGCGCACAATTGTTGTCGACGGCGGCGGCGTTTTGCCCGCGTCTGCACCGAACGCGCGCGGCGTTGGTGACGTGTTTATGAAGACCGTGCCAAACTTTGCCGTACACCCTATGGCGGTGTACCGTAGCGACCACAGGCCATGGTGCCTGTGGTCACTATATAAATGAAAACCACCGGATCATATACATTTCTCATTCTTTAATAGTTCGAATACCAATTACACCATCACATCTTAATAATCATAATTGGAAATACATAATTCCCACCATAGTACAACTTCGCTGGTCTTCCATCTCCACCCCAGTGGAAGGGCTGACAGTTCTATATATATATATATATATATTCATTCTCTAATGTAATAACTTAAGAAACTGCACTGGTGGGCACGTTGTCAACAAATTTGGTACTGAGTGTGGCAAAGAGAGTACAAGTAGCGTGCTTGAATATTTTTTACGCGGAATGCGCTGAACCGCGCTGAACGACCAATATCATTTTGGTGGTCGCGTCCGTTCAAAACGTCCGAATCTGCGCATTTTGAAAACCGAAACCAGACCCAATAGCTGCGAAGTAAAATAGCAAACAATTGCAATAATATACCTATAAAACTAATACATTTTTTAGAGTAGCATAGACGTTTACGTTGTATTATACGCTTAATATACTATGTGCAGTTTCATTAAAATTAGCAAAGTTGTTTACGAAACTACGCGTGTGTTTGGATATAAAAACCGCGCGCGTTTTGTTGCAATCCCGTCAGCCTCCACAACGCTCTTCGTTCAGCATGGCGACGAAGTACAACATCGGAGACCCTGTGTGGTGAGACTTTTCGATTTGCATGTCTCTAGGAAGCTAAATGTTGGGCTTGATGACAGTTTTCATGATACGGTACAGTGTGCTGATGTGATCTTTGCACATTGCAGGGCGAAAATGAAAGGCTTTTCTCCGTGGCCAGGAAAGGTAGTGTGGCTTTGTTCATAGCGCTTCTTCAACGATCATTCAAATTCAAAATCGGTGTGCTCTGCGCCCTGTCAAATAGATCCATGTCAACTCGGAAGCAGTTGATTTGATTTATGTGTGTGTGTGTGAACTTTTGGTGTTGTAATGCGCCTTTGGCTATGGTCATCGGGCGTGTTGATCACCGCTGAAAACCGCGCCGTGTTGCTGTTTATGCTATTTAGGCCTAGCGAATTCCGCCAAAACGAGCCGCATTGACACCGGTGGGAGGTTAGTTTAGTTGCGATAATTTCTCGTTGTACGGGTTCACGCGCAGGCGGCGATGAAGTCGCGCCCTCTTGAAGATTGGTGCGTTTGTGTGGCGGCCATTGGCGCCTGTGTTGGCGTTGTATCTGACTTTCGGTTTGGAGTGGCGGGAGATTTTGTATGTACACCAGCGAGCGCCATGCGTGCACCGAAGTGCCAGTTTCTCAGTGTCCTATCCTTATCTCGTTTACAGGTGGCTAATCCAACGAAGGAGGTGAAACGGCCGGCACTAAAAAAGCCAATGCATTGCATCTTCTTTTTTGGAACCAACAACTAGTGAGTTCTTTTCGCATGCTTCCTGCGTTTCCGCCCATGAAACGCACACAAGCGACAACGCTTCCCGAGCGCTATCTGCACCATTGCGGTGAAGATACGAAAATATGTTCCGATATGTCATACACGGAATAGATGTTTAGTTGCCTAATGTGTACTTTTACGTCAGTGCATAACAATTGCCCATAAGTGAAAGTTGATTACATGAACAGTAGTTTGTATTCTAATACTTTGGAATATTATATATATATATATACACTCACAATCAATCTGAAAGGGTGAAAAAGAACACAAATGGTACATTGACAAACTGCAAGCTTCTGAGAGCTGCTCTGCCCACCCTATCATCAGCAAATGTCTGCCACTGTGTTGAAGGGTCCTATGTGTCTTGCTCTCTGACCATATCTAGTTCCTGCTGGCCTGTGTGCCTTCAGTGAGCACAGTGTGGCAGCCATTCTTGTGGTTTTGCGGGATCGAATTCCGGCCATGACGGCTGCATTTCGGTGGAGGTGAAATGCAAAAACGCCTGTGTGCTTGCGTTGTAGTGCACGTTAAAGAACCCCAGGTGGTCAAAATTAATCCGGCATGCCTCATAATCAGAACTGGTTTTGGCACGTAAAACCCCAGAAAGAAAAAGGATAGGGAGTCTTAGGAGTAGCCTCTTGTCTGCAGTGGGCTTGATTAGGTTGATAAATATCATGTGTGCATATGGTCAAGTCTGGCTTTCTCTTTTTGTTAATAAATTAATAATACTTTTTTTTCCTCTAAAATTCATCATTTTACTGTCCACAGTAAGTACATGACTGCACCTAAAGCTGTGTGGTTTATTTAGCCTTGCTAAGCATCTGAAATATTTTTTGCAGTGCATGGATCCAGGAAGACCAGATCAAGCCATATGAAGCCAGCAAGGAGCAGTTTTCAAAGTCCAGCAAGACAGCCAGCTTTAAGGAAGCATTGGAGGCCATCGAGGATTATGTCAAGAACCTTCCAGAGGTGGGTGCTTGTTTGGTTATGGTCATATCATACAGAAATACAACTTTCTCTCATTTGGAAAAACAATTATTAACTCACAATGCACTAAAGTTGCGATGAATAAACAAAAGTCGCAGTTTCGCCTGAAAGGCAAAGCATCGATTGCTATAGCAAATTAGTAGACAGCTACATGAAGTAAGGATAGTAGTTTTAACGGCCGTATAAACTTGTAAACATTTGCTTACTAACTAAATTTCGTCGTGCGCACAAGCAAACATGCGCACACATCTCACTCGATGACCGCGGAAACTCGCTGTCAAAGCGCTGGAGTGAGGAAGCCCAGCAGCAGCAGCGAGCGAATTGATCTTTCTGCTGCCTCTCGCTTAACTCGAACTATAAGTGGCGAAAACACAGCGCGTGGTAGACTCTGTCCTCGTTGCAGATCGCTTTCAAGATAAGCCGAGGCGATTGTATCGCCAAAGGAACATTGCAGTATATGTCCTGCTTCAGTCCACTGCAACCCTTCCGTGTTGCTTTGCTGGCGAAAATCCTCTCCTTCTGTTTGCGCCAGTCATGCACGCAAGTTTTGGGTAGTCCGAACGCTCCTGATGCGGCCCGATTTCCATCCGTCTCTGCGCCCATGATGTCTTTCCTTTTAAATGTGGCATCATGATGAACTTGACACTTCGTGCTGATTGAGCAAACGCAGAAAATGGGGAGACTGACAGTAGATGCCTAAGCACATGTATTACAGCACATGGAGGAAGCAACGGCAGCGAGGCTCGAATTGCGTACGAGGCGGCCATTTTGAAATGCAGATGACTATATGGTAACACAGATTTAGGGTCGTACGCAATTCTAACACGCACACAATTTTTGAACCCGGTTTATCGGGGACCAAGTGCGCGTTAGATTCAAGTAAATATGGTATGAGTCTCCTGCACCCCCCCGCCACTCCCACCCTTCGAGTTTGTGATTGGCTGCTGTTACTCCTGGCTTCTGCTCGCCCCGCAGCCTCCACACTATCTTTATCAACACTACATGGCGCAGCAGTGTTTCCTGCTTACCGCCCGTTGAATAATGCAATTATCCTGCTCACACGATGGCGTTCTCGCCGCTTAAACTATTCATGCGGCAAAACATAGGCAAATGACTGTGCGACATTTTTATAAGTTGTTTTGTAGATTTACTAGCCACAGAGGCTCCAGGTACATGTTTGAAATGGCTGATAACTTCGTTAGATCAAAACCATGTAATGAAATTACTTCGTTAAATAGCAACAAGAAATACATGGTTTTTAATGGAACTAAGATCAGGAAAATAACTTAGTTATTTACATTGTGAATTTCATTAAACTGAGGTTCCTTATATCAAGGTTTGACTGTTGTGGTCTTGCGCTACGCTCATGGTGCACACGCTCTAATTGCGCACACCGGATGACCAACACAGGTTCGAGCACTCTGATCTGTCATGCATACATGTAGGACGCCCCACCTGCTCTGGCCCGCTTCGTGTGCGGACGCGCCACTCCAGTCCCAGCTAGGGGAAGCCCTCCGAAAAGAACTGCATTGATGAACCTTTTTCTTATTTCCGAGTCGATTTTGATGAAACTTGGGGAGTTTATGTATTCCCATCTGCAAATTTAAGATATACATTCAGTTTTCTTGCATAATAAATATATTGCTAGAAATCTAAAAAGTTCATAACATGCTTGGAAGTGCGCTATTTACTAAACTACAGTGGAATCTCGATACGAATCTCACGGGGTCACGAAAAATATTCGTATTAGCCGAAATTTGTATCATTGAAACACAATTAAAGCTAGCTAAATTAAAGAGTTGGAGGTGAACTCACTCAGGCACTCGCACGGAACAAGCATTTATAGTATAGACCACTTATAACGTAATTGTTTATAGTGCAGAACTGGCTACAACGCGGCCTTTTCCGACTCCCATTTACCTTTCCTTGAACTCCATGTATATGCATACCGCTTACAGTGCAGCTGTGTGAGACGAAATATCGGTTATACTGCGGCTTCCGCGGGAAAATCTCACCGACAAGGGCGGTAGCGAGCACGCTTCTCAACGAGGTGCACCCACCGATGGGAGAGGAGATCAACGAGGGCGATGTGGAGGAGAAGCATGAGACGTGGAGCATGAGTGCAAAGGCGATAAAATCGTCGCCGCGCGCCGTATGGGCGAGTGAACGCATGCGGGGGACGCTCGCCTTCACAGAAAGCGAATGCACAGCAAAGAGCACGAAAGGCTGTTGGGGTATGGGAAGGGGGGGGATCCAATCAAGCAAGAATAAGTGCTCTACACCAATCTGGAGCAATGGGACGCATAAAGATGTTTGGGCCAATTTTCAGCTCCAAAAAGCAGGGTCTCCCCTTAAGCTGGGGTTCGATACAACATAAATTTAATCAACATGCCCGAATCTGAATCTCGCCAAAGGGAAGCCCATGGACAGGATGACAGCCGAGTGTTTTATGACCCGATGCCACGCCCCGTCCAGGTAGAGAGGCGAGGGACATGGAGCTCTCAGAAATGCATCGCAATGGAACGGCGTCGCAAAATCACTGCAAGCGCTCGAAACCCCACACTGTATAACGAGTTCTCGGATATAACAAAGTAAATATAAAATTTGGTTGGTCACACTTTATTTCAGTCGAGTATTCTGCTATAATGAAATTGAAAATGCAGTATCCGACACAGTATCGGTTATAGCGAAGCAAACTTTTGTTTGCATGTACTTCCAAAAGTATATCTGGTAGCAAAAATATCAATTACAATTGCCAACCATTTTTTTCAGAAACCTGGTTTTTCGGACCTGCACGTTTTTCGTGGCACTACTGTATAACAGCAATAATTGAAGTTTCTGAAGCCTCTTGGTTTTTTTTGTCATGGAGGTGCGTGTGCGATGCCACAGATATGGTAGCCATGAACAAAATTGTCGACTGACGAAACCACAACATTGGTTGCCGCCGTGTTGATGAAGTGGCGCTGGTCAGGCCTCACGGTGTAAGTAAGCAGTGCAGCGTCTGGTGACAAGCTGTTGCGGGAAGCTCACCACCGATATGTTTGCACTCCTAAACCTTATCAGCAGTTAAGCGTGAAATCATACCCACGAGCTAGAGTGACGGCCATAGTATTGGAATGTAGATCCATGTGCGGTCCCACTCGTGTTCAGAAAGTCTGTCGGCAACGTGCATGTTTTGGTCAGTGCCATGGCTTGCATCATTGACAGAACTGTACGTGTTGTATTTGGAGGCGCATTTTTGCAGCTGCATTCTTGGGCTCTCATTGTCTACAATTGAACACTTTTATAACGAAGTGCTCAGAGCCTCCAAAACCATTTGTTATGCAGGTCACTTCATTGTAAAGGTCACGCACCTCAGAATAAAATACAGCTCATTTCGTTGTAAGATGCTTGGCTGTGTACTTCAGGGCTGCACAACTCAAAACAAGTGAGGGCCAAAACCAACTTCTCTGGAAGCAACTCAAGCCATACTTTAGTGGGAAACCTTTCGGATCGTGCTTTCGTAAAGGTAGTCTGTTCGATGTCATTTGTTGCTATCCTTGGCGCTTCTTGTAATGTCATGTCGTTTCTACTAGGCAAGCTTAAGTTTTTATGTGTTACACTAGCACTGATAGCTTCCCTTGTGATCAGATTTGTGCATCGACATTTTTGCATCCTGTCTCACCAGAATGGCTGCACACCTGCTGGCGGTGTTGCTGGTAGTTGAATGTTCAATAGAAATCGCGACCTGGTCGTCCCACAAGCCGGGTCGAAGCCATTGGTCTTCCGTGAAATGTCGCAACAGCCTTGAGGACACGAAAAACTTAGATCCGATGGCGACATTATAGATTTCACAGCAGTGAGCAAAGGATAAACAAGCACGGAACTGTCCATGGAGTTATATTACACATTTTACTTTTACTGTGTTTTCTTTTCATACATGTATCGCTGTAAATTGAGCGGCCTTTATGTGTAGAGTAAGCTTTGTGTGCTTCGAATATATGTGTGCTGGTCCCTTTCATAATGACATGCGCTGTAGGAAGATCTAGTTGATAACTTTTGGTTGTGGTTACGTGCACAGTGCAGTCTTTCTTAAACATTGTTAGTGCAATAGTGTGTATTGATGGCAAAGGAAAGGGCATGATCATGGGCATCTTCCTTTGTGTATATGAACAGTCTGCAAGTATTTGAAATGGCTGTGTCTCATCAGAATGGTAGAAGTAGAAGAAATTGGCAATAGTACACAGTTTGGAAGTAGTTTCGCATTAAGCACCACGTGCATATTGTCTGTTGTCATATGCCTTTGCAAGTCTCTGCACTTCTAGCGCGTAACTGCTGTTCAAACAACTGTCATTTATCATTCTGATTAATATGCTGTTCTATTAAGTGACACTAAACGCTTTTTATTGCGATAGCAATTACAGGGACGTTTGAGGCATGATAGCACTTTCGACACCAAGACATCACGCCATAGCCGCTGTGCTGTCTTGGTGTTTACGGCGCATGTGCTGTTGGCTTCCCTGCTGGCATGAGCGTTGTGCGCACACGCATTAAACATTGCTAAGCAGCTGTGTGTTTGTTGCATCGTGGTACATACACTGGTGGGAACAAAATGGACAGTCAACGTCATGCTAAATTTATCTAATGCTTTCATTGGACGCTTTTCTGTCGGTCTTATCTTGTGGGCCATCGAGGTGTGGTGCCTGTAACATTGCTGCCGGCATTCATCGCTGTGCCCATTATGTCACAAGCTTGATTATCTACCAGAGCTCTTTTCCTGCTGCACGTATTGTTAAAACACTGTGCGAGGAGCTCAAGTGTAACACTAAACCTTGCTATCGCTTGCAATGCTTCGCCTTTGGACGAAACTGCCAATTTCTATCTATGCGTAAAAAAAAAGCAATGTCGGGAGCGCTCCATTCAGCTGCTTAAGGTGTGTGTGTGTGAGTGTGTTTTTACACATGCAAGAACATCATGAAATGCACAACAGAAATTCTGCTAATGCAGTTTTACTTGATCACGTATTTGTAAGCACGATGGTTTGTGTTTCACACTGAAATAGGCGTACACTTCAAGCTTGATGTTGTGGAAGAACTTATTGCTGACATGCTAAGCACACTTGGAACTAGTTGTGTCTTTGCCCACATTTTGCCCGTATCTGCTGTTTTAAGGAGGGATATGGTGATTAAAGCTATCCTTACCTATTTTTGAACCAAACTTGATAAATGTTGGCATGCTTATTTAGTTTCTTCTCTTGATTATAAAAATGTGGTTATTTTTTTCTGTACATTCATTATTTCATTACATAATTAAGAAAACAATGCCTTTTGTTCTTACTACAATAGACAAATAACCGCCACACGAAAATATATATATTACATATGGATCAATAGCAGAAAGCTCAAGACTCGCAACATAGGAAACACTTTTATGACTGGGTCAATATTTCTTACTTTATAGTACACTGAACTCAATTGTTTTGAACATGGCCGTGCATTTGGTCGCACAAAAGACTAATTTTAAAAACTTAGAACAAAAAATCATGAAAAGTGCTTCCTATGTTGCGTGCTCCAAACATCTAGCTTCATGCTGCAAAAAGAATTATTATTCTATCTGTGATAGCTACTGATGTATCACAGTAAATGTATTGCTGGGTGTGCAAAATTAGTCTTTTGCAAAACTGAAGAAAACAAACAAATCTCCCACACTATCGTTATAAAATTAATATATTATGGTTTAAAAATGATATACGAGATAAGAAATTTGGTAGGTCAAGAGAGTAATAGATGCAGAATCCGAAAATCAAGAAGTTAGCCATATAAAAGAAAATGACAAAGTGGACAGTTTACTAAATTCTTTCAGTTGCATAAATATTGTTTCGAAGTTGTATTCCGGATAAAATTTGCATAACAGATCACATTTATAGCAAAAACAGCAAGTGCAAGTAGAGAAACACTAACCAGAGTTGTGCAGCTTTCCTGTAGTACTAATTTGTAAATATATGTTGTTATAGCTTGCGATTGAGCAAGTCTCAGTTTGCTACTTTTTAGTAATAAATGTTTTGCTTGGAAGTTAAGGGAAACCTTGGAAAAGTGAGGAAATTCAGAAGCAGTGATTTGTTAACACTTAGATGGCAACAGTTGCACTACCATTGGATAAACATAGCACATGAAAGGCAGCTGCACCAATTCATGTGCATATGCGGTCTCATGGCTGTTTTAGTGCCCCTATGGCATGGTTATTTCTTATGCCATAATGTGCAACCAAGTTGTCGTTAAGTGTCATTTGATGATGCTACCCTTAGTGTGATTGTTCAGATGAGAGTGGGAACCAACCAGCTTTCCTAAGCACGCTTTTTCCACCTTGCTTGCATTATACTGTTGCACGCTTGCTCAGGTGGTACTGTTCAAGCTTTTAAGTGCTTGGTATACTTCTTACTCTGCTTTTGCATGTGTGTTTGCATAATATGTAAATATGCCAGCTGATAGATATAATGTAAATTGCAATTATTTTGCATTGATTTGTTAGGCATTTACTTTTTTAAGGTAAGTAAAGATATTTTTCTATGCCTACATTCTATTTCAATTATGTGGGCCTAGAAAAAAAAAAAAACCAAACCACCACTGCCTATACTTCTTTCATCTTGAGAGAGCTTCCTGCAATTTGTTTTTTCACGTGGGCGTGTAGTGATGTCATTACATTTTCCTGTGCATTTTTGAACCCTTGATCGACATGCTTCTATACTTGTTCAATTCGTGTAGACTCGGGTAATGCCTGTGAAGTGCCCGAAATATATCCGATTTTCGATCATTCTCTTCGGCCATTGTTCGTGTTCCTCTTCAAGGACAACTTCTGTCTGGCTTCGACACATTTTCTCTGTTGTTCATATTATGATACACGAGAACTGTTCCTGACGTTTAAATCAAAATTTTATAGGATATCTTTGGGCCTATTTTCACTTCATTGGAAACTTCTTGGGAAGGGAGGGGGGGGGGGGGGGTCAATGAATCTCTTGGCATGGCAAAGCTTGGCAACACAATGTTTTGATTTAAAGAACTTAAAAAATAAATCTTTAAGTATTTATCAGGTTTATAGCAAAGCACTTTATTCATTGAACTCTTTCATTGCTACTTTTTGTGAAATTTTGTCAATACTACTCAGTCTCATTATTATACCTTGGCCAGTGATGGTTGTAGCAGAGGAGCTTGGAGATTTACTTGGAGAACCAGTATCTGGATTCCCCTAATGATGCAGCAGCCTAGCAGTAATATTTAGCTTGATATCTGGGAGGTTTTCTTTTTCAGTAGCCCTTGTACTGTGGGTAACCTCAGCCTGAATGAAGGTATTCTAAGATGTACTGTTCACTCAAAAGAAACATATTGAAACAGCCCAAATGGCATTGGGTATGCAGACACTGTAATGCTTTTTTTTTTTTTTTTTTTTTTTGCTTTTTGGTAGTAACTTCTAACTTATGTACACAATTTTTGTAATTGTATTGTTTTTAAGCAGCAGGTTTCTGTAACAGCTGTACTTTCTTTCTATAGTTGGGGCCCTTGAAACCTATGAGCCAGAGCCTATAGCTCTTTTTATAGCAAAAGCTGCCTTTGAGGGGCTTACATTGGTTATGTTGTTTTGCACTGTTGCAGCAACCGCTCAGAAGCTCTGATCTGCCCAGCATTGATGAGGAGATTTCCACAATATTCCCTAATGGTTCTGTGAGCCCCATAGCGAACACACCAACCAAGGTGAATTGCCGGTCTAATCATAACTTACCAGTTTGAAGATTTGTATGGGTGGAGATGGGTTTCAAAATTGCATGCAATTCTAATGTCCCTGCTACCTCATCTTGAATTTTGAGTACTCAATGGAGCCGGCATGATTTTTCTAGGTTGTGCGCAAAGAAAAAAAAGGCTTTTTCTTTTTCTTGATGTGGCATTCCCATTGTAAATCACTATAATGGTTTGCAGAGTAGTGTGTTATCGTGTAGTGGTGCTTGGTAGTTTTCTGTAGAGCTGGACAAGCAGTCATTTGTGCTCTCCCCTGCTTACTGCGGAACTTTCAGTGCACAGCTGTGAAGGAAGCACGCTTACCTTCAGGTTGCACCCAAGGCATGTGGCCAGTGGGTCGCACAATGTCAATTTCGTTTGCATGGTTCTCACTCTGCCTGCATTGTTTCCCACTCTCATCTGCAGACTCCTTTTCTGTTTTCTTCCCCCCCCCCTTCCCCCGTTAATTATTTCTGTGATTTGATGTGTTGCATTTCATAAAACCTGATCGGGCAATAGCAGCATTTGAGCTGCTGATGTGGCTTGCTGTTTGCTTTAAACACCCTCGGTTGGCGAGGCATAGTAAGGGCAGTGAAGTTAGCAAACAAAGAAAAGGCTAACAAAATGCAGCAGAAGGGTGTAAGGTGAAGTTGAAAGGCAGTGTCATTCATAGCAGCGTGCTTGTAAAAACATTAATTACACTTCATAACTTTCATCTACATCACTTGCACTTCACCCATGCGCTCATGTGAAATAACGCATGATCACGTAATTACACACAAGAAAAATTAGGGGGCCGTGGAGGGAGTGTTTTACTGCAGCAGTGGAGGCAGTGCTGCTACATGCTTCATCAAATAACCCATTGTCACGTTAACTCCTAAGGAAATCTGCTAACATTTCCTCTAAAAGTGCTTAGTACGGTGGATGCAAAACCAATACTACATGTACCAGCAATATACAATCAAGTCTTTTTTAGCCAAGCCTAGTTTACACACACAGGGAAAACCTTTTGCAACAGTTGTATTGGTGTGGCATTGCATAATCTAAGCATACTTGTTAATAGTGCCACATGACTCGGCTGCCTGCTACGCTCCCAGTTAGAAAACATGAGTGTGCACTTTGCTTGCTTGGTTTTATGGATAAGAGAAATCGTTTGCACCTGCTTCCGGATGCTTTAAAAAAGATCCTGGAGCTACTTGGCCTCTCTGTCTAGTGAAAGACAATGTTATGCTGCTGTTGTAACTAGCATGTCTGGCTTCCTGCATCACAAGTATTGATGAAGGCGTATGTGTTCAGGATGAAACCACAGCAGTAATATGTTGCATATAACTGCAGTATTGTGTTAGCATTTTCATCAAGCATATGCATTAATGGCTATCAATCGGATAAAAGTTACTTTCCTGTTACAGATGGCTTTAAATGCTAGAAGACAGGGCACCTGCATATGTGTTCAGATTTTGATGGCAGCTTCCTTGTGACACATTAAGTGGCATGGAAGATGAATTTTCTATGCATATGCAAGCACTTTATTTGAAATTCATGTTTGAAGATGTATGCGTATGCATGGGCTCTGAACTGCTTTTGCAAATGCAGTCACATTGATAAAGTTTATTAATTCGCGAGCCGATTGTTTCATTTCTCACCCTTACATGTTGCCAGGGATGATTCTACTAGAGCATTCAGAAAACCAGCCTAGCTTTTGCCTCAGGGTGTTGCATCAAGGGCTGTCGTAGATCATGCCCCTATATTACTTATCGTGGAATTCTACCGAGATTCACATGAATGGCTCTATAGCCGCGTTTACATGAATGCGACAGTGGCGCATCACATTTCTAGCGCATCTTCATGTAAACAGTGGTAATGCGCTAGAAAGGCACATCGCATTAATGTGCGAGGCGATGGTAGATTTACGGGCGGGAGTCGACTTACACACGTGGCGCTACCTTCTTGGTAGATTTAATGCGCTACATGTAAACGGCGTCACATCGCCTTTCCCAAATGCGCTTGGAAATGCGATGCGCTACTGTCGCGTTCATGTAAACGTGGCTTATGATGTATAGCAAAGTTACATCGCTAATGCAGTTAGCATATTCAACAAAGTTTCTGTCCTAAACACATCAACCTCGTTTGATTTACTGTGTTCACTTCTTAAATTCAATAAAACCAGTAAGTATGCCACCTGCTCCAAATTGTGAATTTTTGTTTCAAAGCTGCTTCAAGAGCACACTATTGCTTCCATCACTGGTCATGTCCCTTTCTCAGGAGGGCTATATTGTACACAGAGAAATATTTCATGCATCATGGGTTTTCATTCTTGTTATGAAATGCAAGATTGCTTTTAAAGGTCGGGGGGGGGGGGGGGGGAATTGCTGTATTGGCGGCTTCCAGAATTCGCATGAGTAACTTTGTGTTGACAAAGAAAGGAATAGTGGCTTATGTTAATGTGTGAATACTTGCAGAGAGCGAGCGGAACTGTTTCGCTTCCAGCTGTACATTCCTTTTTTCCTGCTTGACTTCGTGAGCTCGCTACAGCATGGCATAATACCTAACAGTTGTTTATTTGCAAGTAACTGACGGCACTTAAATTGCTGCATCAATGTTTTGGCACATACTTGTGCAGTAGCTGTTATGCCCGTTATTTGTGCTTTTGTAGCCTGGTGTGTAAAGAATTTTCAAAGCTACTAGCAAGGTTAAAGAAGTGTACGAAGTGTATTTATGAAAGGGAAAGTTGGCATATACTTGAAAGTAGCAGAAATGGTACTGATTCATCAAAAAGCAAGATGTCTAGTTGAAAAAATTCATCCCACTCCAGCAATCAAACTCTGCATTATCTTTCCAGGGCAGGCACTATGCCATCTATACCAACTGGTGTATTTGACAGTATCAGTGCAAATGAATGGTCGCTTGTTGATTCAAGTAGATGTCAACGTTGCATTTCATGAATATACATCGACCATGTGTGTTCCTGCAGAACTCTTTTGCTTATAAATTGTCCTTAGTCGATTTCGCTAGCGTTTGATGCTTCTATTTTATACCTGTTTAAACCAGAAGTGCCAGACTACTTAGTATGAAGCCTGCCTTGTTAGAGCCGGAAATGATAGTGAGACAGCTCAGCATACACAACACTTGCATTTCTTGTCAACCTGGAAAAGGCAAAGACCACGGCAAAGGCCACTATTCCATGTGACAGCAGGTATTTGGGAATGTGACAGCATCTCGCGGTCATAACTGAAAGATAAAGCAGCTACTGACAGGTGTCATAAGTATCTTAGTCGCCATGTTGGCCCATTCGAGTGCAGCTTTGTTTTATGTACGTTTTACGCGCATCCAGTTTGTTGGAGTTCCCATGTTGCCTCTCTGCGTTTGGCTCAGTGCTACTTATAAAGAACGCCATTTACTTTTCCAGTGATTTAATTAAAGAAGGGTTTATTGCATATTCTTAATGTCAGTGTGGAAATTCAATGCAGTGCACTTTTCCAAACTACTTAGCAGTTGCTGTGTGCTTTATAGGCCAAACATAAAGGGAATAGCAAATTATTATTCAAGCGAGACTTTCTTTTGCATATTATGTTTCAGATGACAAAAGGATGACGCATTGTTAGTTGTCTCCTGAAAAAAATTGGCCGCCATCCCGCCCTGCGAACATTCACGCTGTTATTCTAGTGTGCCTAATTTATATATATATATATATATATATATATATATATAATGCGCTGTATGCCTGATTGCTAAGAAAGGTATGCCGTTTGCCTTCAATTGTTAACCTGGTGTTTACGCCACGAAATTTTCTGACCAACGAGAGGTATACAACTTCACTGTAAAAGGCCTAGTATGCAGGCATTCGTGTCTTAGCTGAGTTGCAGTTAGTGCTGGCATACCATTTAAATGGTCCCTCTAGTTGTAGCCCTTATTATTGTAGACCACTACCAGAATTTCTGCTCTCTGATCTGAATTTAATCTGAGGTTGCATTTAGTTCACGTCCATTCAATGCAAAAGAATATACAGTAAACCCTCGTTAACTAGATCTCTGATATCTCGAAAAAGAAACAATTTTTGCCTGACATGTCAACTTTATGTATTTCTCACCTCTTATCTCGAAATGCTTTTGCGCCTCACTCCGAATATCTTTACTGCGAAAATGACTAGAAAAAGTCGTAACCCAAAGGCTTTCATACTTTGTGCATTGCCACAATATTGTCAAAAAGTGTCATAACCACGCATTTGTTGTAACTTCTGCTTGATTCTACATCACTCTCATCATCAGCTGTTCCCTGCCGGCTGCAATCTTGCTGATATAATAGACCATTTTAGTTGAGTGCCGCATAGTTACGCTCTGATCAGATCTCACGCACTGAGACACTGCAGGGACAATGCGTAGATTTCGCATTTGATAAGTGTGTCTTGCTGAGACGCAAGCGACGCGCTATCAGCTTGGCTGCAAAACAACCCAGAAGCCAAGTAGACGCTCTCTCACGTGCAACAGCATGGCTCTGTGCGAGGATTCCTGTTGCCTGTAGACACCCGACGTGTCAGGTGCCAAGTCGCACAATATCTTCCAAAAGGGGTCTACTGAAAATACCGCTCAAGGTAAATTGAGCTGTTGCAAGAAATTTAGTGGCTACTGGCGCCTGTTTCGAAAGGCTCTGTGCGGTCTATGCACAGCTAGGGGTTATGTTTTCGTGCATTCACTTATCTAGAAAGTTTTTGTGGTTTTTACAACTTCGTGTTAACGGAGCTTTACTTATATATCTGCTGTTGCATTTAGTTCACATCCATTCAGGGCAAAGGAGAAAAAATATATATATTCCTTCGCCCTAAATGGATGTGCATTAAATGCACTTAGTTTTAAGTTATAGATTATTGCAATAATAATACAGTCAAACCACTTTATACTAATGTCGCATTGGACATGAAAATACGTTTGTTACATTTAATATCCCGCTATAAGCATATATGGTGATATTAGTGGAAAAAAATTACAATTTGTAATCACGTCTATGTGAAGGAAACTCAAGTGTGATTTCTTCAACAGGGCAATAAAAAGTTTCCTCTGAATTTTTACAGCTTGTTAGCTGCTTTTCGTTCTGATACTTGGCATGGAAACAACAGTAAATTGCACATACACACTTTGGACCGTCACTAACACACAAGCGTGTGATCTACCCAGCCAAGCTGCGATACAGAATGGGCCATTTCAGCATGGAGGAAATAAAGTTACCCTTTCCTTCGTGCATTTCAAGTCGCACTTGCTAACTAGTCGGTTTCATTATAGCATGAACATTTTCGGAGCATTATAGCACTTTGGTTTCATTATAGCAGGAGAATAATTCAGTGAAATAAAGCCAAAACTAACCAAAATGTATGCTTACTTCGTTATATCTGTGGTTGTTATATTAAGGTTCAGCTTTATTGGTAATAAATGATTGTGAGTAAATCAAATTGGGCACGCATACCACTTGTTTCATTGCTGTTAGCAATAGGCAACAATGTAGACTCTTTTAGAAGCATTTTGTCAGAGGTTATTAATTATTGTTCTGATCTCTCCTGTATCTCATGGCAGAAAGTTAGGATACTGACCACTGCTTTCCCTTTTCTCGTTTCATGAAGGGCCCACCACCTGCAAGAGTGACTGCCTCTGAAGACGAGGTTGAAGAGGCACCAGCAACCCCTGCTGTGACACCAGTCAAGACGCCCAAGACGCCAAAGGAACCAGCGACAACTGACAAAGAGCCAAAGCGGAGAAAAAGAGAGGTGAAGAGCTGCTTAATTTAGATTTTTTTCTCCAAAGTTGGGGGCCACGCTGAAGTCTGAGTTTGTGCCATCTTGGGGGTGCTGTCAGTGTGAAGTCGTCAACTGCACTGCCCATTGTATGGTGCTATGCTAAAGTGACCAGTCATCCTCATTTAGGTAAGACGTATCTTGTTTGAAGATTCCTCCATTAAATTTTCTAAGTCAAGAGGCCTCTTTTCCAAGCTATTGCAAATGTCAGACCCACTTACCTTAAGCTGGAGGAGTGGTTTTATTGAACAGTGGTAGTAGCCCCTTTACAAGCACAAGAAAATAGCACACATGCATTTGGCTCTTATTTTTTATTTATTTATTTATTTACTTATTGATTTATTACAGTTCTTTCAAGGCCCTGGAAGCATTGTTGAAAGGGTGAGGGCAATTAAACAGATCAAAAAGACATAGTCAAACAGAGGTGTTGATGACTTGTTTTAAAAGATGTTTCTTTGGTGTGGGCTGTGGAAGGGTGAAGGCCTTTCCATTCTGATCGGCCGGTGAGCATCCTGTAAGAGTCCACCTAGTCGACTGTCCATTTTGGCTGCCGCTGAATGGCTGGAGCTGTACCAGTGAAGAGAAGACTGGCACCCCCAGTTAGTCTCCTCCTTGCTGATTTAGCACCAGCCAATCGGCAGCAGCTGATATGGGCAGTTCAATAGGCAGACTTTTCCAGAATTTAGGATTAAGCGGTTGCTTTCTCAGACGGCGCCGATGAGACACTGGCGCCCTATGGTGGCACGCACGCGAACTGGTTGCTGCGAAAGTCACTTGCAAAAGTTTCCAGCACAGCGGGCGCGGCCACGCGCTGATTGGTCGGCGCTCATCGAGCCGCTTCCGGCGCCGGCGGCAAGATCTCTGTTGTGTCTTGAGCACGATGTTTCGGCTTGGTGCCTCCCTCAGCGTCGACGCTGAGCGACGCCGGTTGACGAAACGCCAGAAAACGCCGGGAATGTGGTCTGGCCTTAACACCGTATACATAGATTTTGTCTGTGGAACAGCTGTCCAGCATCGGAAGTTTTGCTTTGCTTGCATGCCCCCTGAAGCATGTAACATATGCCAAAGTGCGGAAGTAGGACTTAAAAAGTGCTAGGCTGCTGTACTTGCATAGCACTGTATTTTCTTTTTAGCCATACTGCTGAACTTGTGGACGTTGATAGCCCCTTTGACATTCAGTTGCGTGACACACCATGCTTTTACAGTCGCAGGACCAGTCACATCGGGCATCCAAGCGAACCTCTTCTGAGAGCAGCAGTACAAGCTCGGCACCCACGAAAAGAAACAAGGCAGCTGCGGCTGAAAAGACTTCTTCGGTGGCAGCTGCAACACCAAATAACAATGCAGCTGGCCTCAACAGTGTGTCAAATGCCACTTCATCATCCAAGTCCAGCTCCAACCTTCTCAGGCAGTCTTATGTCACAAGGCCCGTAAGTGCAGCTTTTGGCCTCTGGTTTGACGAGTAGAGTGCTAGGCAAGTGTTGCACGTAAAGAGCAATGGCCATGGCATCTCATGACCGTTATATTTGAGTATTTTATTTATTTATTTTTTTTGGGGGGGGGGGGCATTCTGCGTTGCATGTAAATGTGCTTGCACACAAGCACATGTTCGGTCTGCATCATGGTGACAGCACAGATGACCGGTCAAGAGAAATGCTAGTAAACCTTGATATAAGAATGAAGTTGAAAGGGCAACCCAAAAATAACTTCATTATAACCATTGTTTGTTACAAATGTCTGCCCTCGTGTCAACATCGCCGTTGGTGGGTGTGGGCATAGTTATTGTATTTACTCATGTAAAACCTGCACTTTATTTTTTGTTTTTACTGAGTGTGACTTGAAGCTTATTTCTTGCATACAGTACAGAGTAAAATAAATGAGCAACGCATTTGGATCCCTAGCTTGAGTCTAGTAGGTATCTGTAACAAAATTATGTAGAGGAATCAAAGCAAGAAAACAGATAGCACAGACACATGAGGCAGGCTCATAGCTACTCACTGAAATCTCAAACTGCTATGCAAAATAATACAACCACTAGCGGCCAATTTTTCGGACAAGGACAATGCTGCAAAAATGTCCGAATTAATCGGGCCGTCCAACGAAAAACAAATTGCAATGGCTTTTTTTTTTTTTTTTCTTTACAGCAGGAAATTTGTTTAGACTTGCTCATTGCTGTGCTCCATTAAATAAGGTTTGTCCTATTTACCAAAATCTAACACACAACTTTGTTGGAGGAAGTGGGTCCAAAAATTGCCTTTGCATTACAATTGGATACGAAACCAAAATTGCGTTTGTGGCGTTGGCAGCAGAATACCATCAGACGCTGTGTCATCGCGTGTGTGAAGTGGGGGTGCGGGCCTTACACAAGTAAATACGGAATATAAAAAAGCCAGCATCAGTGTAACACGAAAGAAATATCTATACCTACGGCATAATCTGATTGCTCAGCTTACAATTCCATGGATGTGACAGCAGAGCACTGCAATCCACCAATTTCTTACAGTGCTCGAACCCGGGTGAGCACTTCTAAACAAAAGTTTTGTTACACTGGCATCCAGCAACAAAGGTTATGTAAAACCAGAGGCTTGCAGTGCTGTGACAGCACATTCAAAAAGCGCTGATAAACCAAGTCATTCACGAAAGCATAAGCAGGGTAGGAAGTTGCGAACTTCTTACTCCGCATGTACAGCAGCTTATTGTGGCTGCAATTACACTGCACATGTATCATAAAGCGCATACGTCACTGTTCGTATTTTATTCTGGCAGAGTACACAATGCACTGCCTGAGTACAGCATTTTGTTTGCATAGAATGCAAACCGTGTAGCTCTGACTGCTCTGACAGCAGTATGGCCGCTTTGGTGTGTTGCCAGGTAGCTGAAACCTCTCGGGACTTTTAAACTGCCGCATCAGACCAGTTACTTGCAGCATCTTGTGCAGCCAGATTTGAGCCTGAACAGTGTTCGATGATCAATAAATCTTCATTCTAAACTAAATATAGTTTAGTATGTCCATTTCTGTAAAATTTCTCATTAAAATTACATTTGAAATTCATCTGTTTATATAGTGATTTCAAGGTGAATTCCAATTAGTACATTGTTATATCGATTAGTTCAATATGATCGATTTCATTACAGCCAAGGCAGATGCAGTCTTGCTTTTATATCTCTCTTGACCAGTCACCTGTGCATTGTGCGTAAATGCAGTTTTTGGCGTTTGGACAGTGTTTAAAGTGCTGGTGCAAGGTATGCGTGACTTCTTTCATGTAGCAAGCTTACAACTCCAGTAACATGTTGACTTTACACATGGATGACAGGTGACACCACCCCTGGATGTGGAGAGGATATCGGATGTCTTGCGGTCGAAACATGTCAGCCCATCGCCCCTCAAGTTTGGGTTTCTGGGATTGGGCAACATGGGCCAGGGCATGGTCAAGAACCTCCTCAACTCGGGTCACCACATCACTGTATGGAACAGGACACCCTCCAAGGTCTGGTGCACCTTTTACCTTCACCTGAGCTGATGACTTGGATTTATCAGAGGCCCTTGCAAAACAAAAACAGTAGAGCATCCAGGACTGAAGGGGGTGTGTACTGGAGTTGTTGAGATAAATGTGCCGCAGTAAATGAGAAAATGGTTTATTCACAATGCCGCAGTTTAATGCAATTAGCATTCTTAGTCTACTTCAGGAACTTTGTGTCTATATTCAGTGGAACCCCGATTATACGACTTTCAGGGGACCACGCAATGCCGTCGTATAATTGAAAAATTAAGAATATAAGCAGTGATGCTCAGTCTTGCCCAAAAAACAGGTACAGACCGCCTGAATACGCCCGCGGCACGAACCTGCACTGCTCCAAGGAAGGTAAATTAAATTATAAAGAAATTACTGTATTTATTCATGTAACGTGCATATTTTTCATGATTTTCGTAGCTTGAAATCAACCCTCGCGTTACAGTCGAATAACAGCAAAATTGACCATTTTAAAACAAATGCTCTAAATCCCGCGATTTCTAGCGCTACGTTGGCAACCTGTAACTTTACGACTAGATCCCATTAATTTACAAGTCGACCGAAGTCTGAACTTGTTTTTGTTTGGGAATCGACGCTGTTTTCACTGTGCTTGTGCCTGGTTACGATGCCGCAATACCCTACGGCCTTTTGCGATTCGACTCCGTTCATTCGCGACGTTATGGCGATGCAGCGCATTTGGTATGACGGCCGCTTCGAGAGACGAGCAATTTTGATCGCCGAGGAGCTGGGAAAGTCTGCTGCGGCTCGGTGTCTCGACGTTGCCAAATTGCGGATGGCGGGACCAGCGGCAGGCCCTCTTTAAGTGCGAGGCCAGTCGGAAAGGCTCTGTGGAACCTGAAGTGGCCTGGTACTGACCCCGAATGAAATGTTTGTGCGGTCTTTGAAGTACTTAAATCTCAAACAAGCTCGACAGCACGGAAGATGACTTGATTTTCGGGCAATCACTTCTGAGTTTCTGTTTTGCGAGACTCTGCGCGTCCCGGCACCGAACCTCTCGAAGTATATGGGAGACAGCGCTGTTGGCGCTGATAGCGTGCTTAGGACAGCGCCAGAAACACTTGGTGCTTGCCGTGCCGAGTCGCGCGAAATTTCGCGACAGTGCAACTATCAACGAAAGTGCTCGCCTGAGAATACAGCCCAAGGAAACCTCCGTCTCCTCTTCAGACGGCGATGATGAGTGAAGAGAACACGTTTCTGCATTGCCATTCCTTGAATCAAGGTACCATTTCTTTTTCTGTTCATGTTGTGTTAAATTCGAGCTTTTATTTTTATTATTTCGCATGACTGGGAAGTCGCCTCTCGCGTTGTAATCGCGGTCACGTTAAATTCGGGTGAGTACGGTACTGCACACCTGTTATCAGCCGGTTGCAGTGTGCTCACGCACTAGCCTGCGTCTGCTTAGCGCTTTTTTTTTTTTTTTCTCTCTCCCTCGGACAGTACCGAGAGAGGCATCGTACGAAGCGGGGTTGGCGTAAGGTTGCGTCATATAATCGATGTTTTCAATACATTATTTCTATGGCCGTGTTTTGCCCCGACCAAACCAATTCGTCGTAAAATGCGGGGCGATGTATAATCGAGGTTCCACTGTACTGTCTGTCTAGCCTCTTTACGCCACTCTTCCCAGTGACCCAAGTTGTCTACAAGCTTAGGCCACTAGTTACGGTAGAGCCCCTCTTCTCTACTTAGTCCTGCTGTACCTAGTACCTACTGCACCATTTTCCAGGGGACCCTGAGGAAAAAATTTAAACAAACCTAATGCTCAGGAAACATATTTTGCGGACACACTGTTAACAAAGACACTAGCACGGCTCAACCTCGAAAGGATTTACAGTCGCCAACTGGTAATGAGAACTTGGGAGGACTGCCTAAAGGTTTGCAATATCGGATTTGGCAGGTCATGAGCGACTTAATTCACAAATGGCCGAAAGAGGTGTGTCATACTTAAATTGTCACTTTCGGGGATACCTCCTCTTTCGCAAGATTTTGCATGACTAGTGCCAGACACATCGGTGTCTACCAGTGATGGTATTTTTGGCACAATGCCATGCACGCTGCTTTATCACAGTGCCAGGATCGCAGTGACACGTCAATGTGCCCAATGCTACAAAACTGATAGGATCTTCGAAAGTGATATTCCGAGAATGCGCCCCAAGCTTGTTAATGCATTGCTACAGGCAGATATGCTTGCCTGCATGGTCAGTCCATATAGCCATGAATAGACAAAAGTACAGCCAATGCATGCACCGCATCATCATCTCCTGGCAACATAAATGTCCATTGAGTTGCATTGGTCGGAAGTGCGCAGCTGTCCGTTAGGCGGTAATAGGATGTCTAGCGTGGTCAACGTGTTTTAGATAATGCGTAAACAATGACTTATCAAAGGAGACTCTAATACATAAGTGTTTGTAAGCCCTTTGCTGGAACTGGGCTTTACCGATGTTTTACCTGGGAAAATGCATTAAGATATGAGCAGGGTTATGGTGTATATATTGGTTGATGTCTTGCGGAGCAGACATCGGTATTCTGGACCCAGTAGACAACTTTGGCCACTAGAATGTGCCCAGACACACAACTTTCACTCCGTAATTACATAAAATAAACGCAGTGATGCTACAGCTGCGCCAATTGCGTCAAAGTGCGCCGAGAGGCGAACCCTGCTTCATGCGGCTACATTTCGGCAAAATATGAGAAATTTGTGCCCACTCGGCGCCAAAAGGGTTGCTCGTGCTTTCGAAAACGGAGCTAAGCTCTCAAGCGCCATTTTACTGCATAAATGGCATGGCGTGGACCAGTGGGCTGCATTAGCTCTGCGATGGATAGAGTCAAGTCTGTCCAATTAAGCCTGGATCGTACGGCTGTTTCTTCCGTAGGTCGTCCATATTCAATAGCTTCCACCACAACGTGTGTGGGTTGCTTTAGCAACGGGACAGCCTTGCTTTTCAGGCGGCAGTGAGAATCGCACTGCCGCAGAGCCAGACCCCGCGCTCCTTCTGTATGACCATCGTAACACAGTCACCAAAATTTTGGACGCTGTATGGCGCCTCGCTCGATTTTTCGAACATAACACGCAATTTTCCACTATTCAATTTATCGCCTATCCCCCACTTTTCTTGGCGTGGCGATTTCACAGCGTAAGTATGGTGTACGGCCGCTACTAAGATTTTGGTCGACTTGGCAACAAACAGCAACTTTCGCTGCTGGATACAGATGAAGCACCGTTCGTTAGGCCTTGCTGTATCGTACAACTGTGGCAAAAATTCACTACCAGTTGACGCGGTGGCAGGCAGCAAGTGTCGCGGCAAGATGGCCTCCAATGTGTTCGCACTAGTCAACCGCTTCGGTTACAGGGCGCGAGATCCCGGGCTAGATTGGTGGCCGGAAGCCAAGATTGGGCCCGCGGATGACATGCCGGCATCTGCGACGAACGCTTTTTCGAAGTTTGTTTTTGTGCTTACTAGATGGAATGGTGAAAGTTTGCATGTAGGCAGAAAGCTCCAAACTGAATTCGCTGATCGCAGCCTAATTTGACAGGGTTACATGTGCACATTCAAAGGTCACACATGTATATCTGTGCTTGCAACGGTGCACAACACACATCGAGTGGCACGACAAGCTAAAGTGAACCGCTCCGGCAGTATTTCAAGTAGGTGGTTATCGGTGAATCACAGCAACAATAAGTACATTTTTCATACTGCTGGCGGCACCTTTTTTCTTTTTTTCGATGAGTGCTCTATTTTAAAGGATGCATTTATAGGAGTGAGATCACGTTGGAGGTTTTTAAAACGCTTCCGAATTCTGTATGTAGCATGTCCAAGTGCTTCCGTGCTTTTTTAAGCCACTGAAGTGCTCTTTAAGCACATCTTAGGACACCACCGCTTCGTCAATTATCGAGATTCGACTGTACAAAAACTGTACCACGGAACAGTGGTAAAGTGCTGCATGTCAGTGTATAAGCAAATTAATGATGCAGTAAAGAATTGTGTGTTAAAGGCATTCCGCATCGCCAGTGAATGACCAGCAGTAAATCTTGTGGTGTTATCTGATGGGCACATAGTCCACGGGACACACCAGCACAATTATCTTTCCCTTTGCATTCCCAGCTCAAATTAGCCACATTCGCTCAGTGATCCGTAATTTCCGATACAGTGCTTCAATGATATGGTGCAGCTGCAGACCGATAATTTGGACAGCTTCGAGGAAATTCCAGACACTGCTCGAGAATTTGATTAACTCTTTTCAGCTTCACCTGCATAATCGAGTGCCTATTTGGCCATTGAGTCTAGCAAAGAAATAATTTTTATACGTTGCCGGCGCCCCCTTGAAACTGAAGGTAATGGTCTGCCCGTGCCTAGTCACCTGGTCTTTCCAGTTGTAGCCGACTCCGCCCAAACCGCAGCACAAGTCCATTTAAAAGCAGCTGAGTGAAGGACTGCATTTGCTCTTTGTCACACACGTTCTGCATGCCCAGGTTTGTTTCCTCACGTGTTAAATTGCAACGGTCTTCGGCGACTATGACTGCTGTTTTGAATTTCAGACTCGCAATCATCAAGTAGCTTCAAACTGTGCCAACTTTACCCTCTATGTTTTCATTGAAGAGACCAGCGATTAAGTGAGGAAACTGCCGGACAATGAATGTTGCAAAGAAACCTGTGGTTATGCGGCAATTGGAGCATGGTCAGCCTAAGTTGCTGGGGATGAAAGTTTGTTGCATTTGTAAACTGTACTTTCGTTTGTCTGTAGCGACAGCCATGACTATGGTCAAAATAGTGACAAGGTCGCATGCAAGCATTCGTGCAGCAACACATTGGCCAGCTTTTCTGGCCGCTTGTGGGACTTGTTTTCTGGTGAATTTGAGATTTCGGGCACAGTTTATTCTGACTTTTAGACAGCCCCCACTGATTCCAAATTGTCGGTCATTGACTGTATTTCGCGCTGTACTGTGTGTCAAGTTCAAAGGAACTCTCCTCTGTTCTAACTCGGTTTAATGTTCCAGTCTCCTTGGGGTCAAAATTAATGAGGTCCTGCTGTACTGTCTTCGACTGTCTTACTACATTGCAGGGTGTAGTGTGATACTTGGCCCAACTACGGTCCGCAGAGGGAATGCCACGTTTTGTTGAATTTGCTGCCAGTGTTAGGGTCACTGGCTGTCCTTTCTGAAAAAAAAATGTATATATATATATATATATATATATATATATATATATATTGGTCCATTCTTGGGAAGCACTCGCCGAGGTCTACTAAATTGTATGTGTTGTTTCCTGTGAATATTTACTGCCATCTTTGGCACCCAGACAACTCTGCACTTATATTTTACAATCTTGTCTGTAAGCAGCCAGCAGGGTTTTGTGAAAGTGCATAAGCACCTTCAAGTTAAGCTGTTTCTTCGCCATTGCTTAGCATGATGTTTTCACCGTGCACATTTTAATGAGAGCAACAGTGATGACTTTAGCAACAAAGAACATTGTATTCCTCCATCAGAAAGGGCAATAACCTTGACTTCAGTGGTGGTTTACCTGCAAGTGCCTTAGTCATACCCAATTACCGAGAATGTTTACCACTTTTAATGGTGGTTACGTGTGCCCTTTGTTAGTCGGATACAATGTGCAATAGACGGACACAAAAATGGTAGCTGTGGTTCTCCCATGTGGGGCACCGGGGAATCTTGTCTTGGGCTACTGGCTCCGCTCTAGGACAAGTGATTTCTTGGGCGGGACTTTAGTTTACAAATTGAGACCGAGCATGCCGAACAGTTTAGTACTATGTACTGTCAGCGGGATTGACTGCAATCGGTTCGATTGGCTCATCTATTTTATTGCTTCACAGCTGCGTTCATCATTCATTGTCCACTCGGTCAACAGTGAATCGTACCCAGAAAGTGGCAATGGGTTCGGTCCTTCTTTTCAATTTCTTTCTTTAGAAACATAAGCTAACCAGAAGGCTAGCAGGTAGCAGTGCGAGGCCTGATTAACAAATCAAAGGGCAGGAACATTGAGTGAGCAGATGTCATCCACCTGAAAGCGGTCTAATGCTGCAGAGGAAACCCATACAGGTTTTTCAGAAAGCTACACATTAAAAAAAAAAAAAAAACTTATCTAACACATGACAAAGTAATTGGCTTTAAATTAATTGCAAATTTCTGCTTACTGCAATTCAGTAAAATCTAATTCAGTTTTCATGGTGCCAAAAATGTGTCCTTATTATCTGAATATAAAATTGAGTTATCTAATGGACCAACAGAACAATAGACAAATGCTAAGCGGTTCAACATTTCGTCATTGAGTAAATGAATTTGTTAGTCATTTTTCATAGCAACTGCAATTTATTTATTTATTTATTTTTTAATTGTGTGCAAGTTGTAAGTGCTTGCAACTTATTATGGAACTTCTGCACGATGGCAAGAGCCTCCACTTCATCCACAGTGCATTGGCAGCAACTGCACTGACACATGCGTCTTTATCCTGACAGGTGAATTTTTGAATACCGAGTGTACTGAGCGTTGTGCAGCTGCCAACTAAACTTCCATAGCGGTATAGTCAGGGAGTTTGATGCTAGCACGCAACCCACGGTGAAGGGTCTTTCATCGTGCATTTTATGTTATGTCATGTTGCAAAGCGTTGCACCATTTCAAAACAAAACTGCTTACCATAACTGCTGTCACCAACCATGGCAGATGAATCTGTGGTAACAGAGGTGTGCTACCAATACAAGGTCGTGCGCAACACAAAACTTGAAAAGGGAACAAAGCACGGTACGTAGCAACAAATATTTTGCTATTCTGTTTCATGTGATGATGCCTACCACCCAGGACATAACACCACTTTTCCTTTGCACAATGCAATGTGTTTGTTGCTTTTTATAGATTTTCTGAATTAAAAATCTTGCGTTTGCATAATTGGACACAGTGGCTCGAGTATTTAGTTTTTTCTTGCTTGATAGAGATTTTGTAAATAATTTATGAGCATTAAATTTTGCAGAAATTCATGAACAGAATTTGTATTTCTACACGTGCAAGATTTTCAGCACACCAACTTTTTGTGCCACCATTCAATAAAATATTTTGTAAGTGGCTTACAGTAAACACTGGAGGGGGAAAGAAGCTAGTTACTTTTCCATGCTCTCATGCATGGCAGGGAGAGCTAGTATAGCATCTACGTCAGCAGAAAGTCTTCGATGTTTCCACCACAACATTAGAAGTCTAAATTTATACAGAAGAGCCTTGCTTTGGTATGTTCTTAGCATGATGTGCCAGCTTTGTACACTGATTAAATGAAACATTAGTGCTAAATGTCAGAAATGCAAATTGAGCTGGGTTTCACGAAATATTTTTGGTAAAAGCGTGCATGATCTTGCTCAGTTCTGTATTTTGTTTCACTTTAGTAGGCAGTACAGCTGAACCTAAGCAAGTAGTGCAGTCGTAGAAGTCTGGCTCTGCACATTTTTCAGCGAGTTCGTTTTTGATCTGTGATGATCTTTATGGAATTAGTTCATATAATACAAATTGTGGACTTAACCTTAATGTCAAATTACGTATAGTTTGTTCAACCTTTGTGCCTCCATTATACAGCATATTATGTTTTGGTGGCAAACGGTGCACAGTGGTCACAGGAACTTGTCACTCCACGTTAAATAGGTTCAAATCTGCAACGCCTTCTGTATACTAATAAATGTGTCATATTTTGGTACATAAAAATGAGGATTCATGTTGTTTTATGATAAATACATATATTTTTCATTCATGTGCGTTGCACAATTTCTTGTGTGAGCGGGCAGTCTATAGCCTTTGCAGCAATGCCTGCTATGTATGAAACAGAGCATAGTCATGCTGCAACACAATAGCATAAGGCATGCAGAAGCACTGTGGCTGTTTGTCCATGCCTGGCTACCAGTGTTTTGTGCTTCACAAGCTCAAGCCACAGACATGCAAAACAGTGCAACATCTTTTGCACTTGGCTGATCATTGTCACAGGTGTTCTTGCACAAGCGAGTTTTGAGCACCCTCGTGTTTTGCCCAAGTTCATCGTGCAGATCTGTAGAGACTTCTGAAGCTTTGTGTGAGCTTGCATGCAAGTGTTCATTGGTGTGAAGTTGCTTTTTGATGTTGGCAAGTTACATGGCCTGGTGGGACTAGGCAATTTTGCAGACATTAGATGAAGTTGGCTGAAAGAGGCCTCTGTCCTTCAGTAAGCATGATAACAATGTGTGAAACATTGAGCAGTCTTGCATATCTTTTCACAGCCTCCTTTGTGTAGTAAATGTTTCAGTTGAGGTACACCGCTTGTTATCTTTTCTTCCTCCACATAGTGAAAATTAATCTGAAGTTCTCCACTGTGGTGTCCTCGTTGTATTACGTGTTGCCTTGAAATGTTAAACGTCACCAATCATCATTTCGAGATCAAATTTTTTCAGTGTGCTATCCCTCCACAAACAGTTATGTCAATGTTGTCAACATCCACGCACTTGCAAATTGAAAAATTTTGTCACACATTTTCTAAAACAACTGCCTCAGGTATAACACATTTGATAAAAATTGGTAGATGGTTTCTTTACGCAGTCGTGCGGCGCTTTTTGAACATTGTAACTTGCCTAGCCACTAAATAATGCAAAGTGTTACTCCGGTACCCACAGCAGGGAGCCTACATTTTTGTTCAAGGGAACACCTGCTTTATCGTTTAGTTTCTTAAAATTCGTGCCACTTCCCTTGTTTATCTTCAAGAGTGTGACAAACACAACAGCTACTGGGTGGATTTCTTTGTGTTAAGATTAATCAGTACTTCCAGCTAGCAATGCAATTATTGCTCAGTGCAACTTTGTCAAAGCAAGTAAAAAAAGACTTTGCAGTTCTGGTTTTCGGCAATGGTCATCTGCTTAGTTTAGCTGTCATTGTTGAAGTTCCCATGTTTAGCCTTGTGAATTCTGTGCAGGGTGAAGTCGTAGCATCTCCATATAGACTGATTTGTTCTCTTAACCTGTGTTGGTCATTATTAGTAATTACTAGTAGGAAGTTTGATGTGTATTTCACTGAGTTTGCTCATGCTCGAGTGAAACACACAAAAAGGGGGAATGTGGTTTATCAGCAGCATTTGTGTATATCGAGTCTGTATAGGCTAGAATAAGCCAACAAATATGCATTGGGTGCACATTAAGAATTCCATGTGGTCAAAATTAATCCGGGGTTCCTCACTATGGTACGCCTCATAATCATATTGTGGTTTTGGCACATAAGACCCCAAAATTTAATTAATTTCATTAGCCAACAGCTGGGCTTGGCAAAGCAAAATCTTATCAATGATAAGGTGACGGCACCTTCTGATGGCAGGAAGCAATATCACTTGCTTCAAAAATAAAGCTGCAAACAAGAGCTTTACTGGCTGTATGCATGAAGCCTTTGTGTGCAATTGATCAACGGTGATCTAACAAGAGATGCCTTTTAAGGCAGAGCCAGTTCTTTTTCGACCACTGTCAATCATTTCGCTCTTCCTGTGAAACAGTCTTGTGTACAATTTACAGAAGTAGATTGAAGTATAGACTCTTAATCACAGAAACAAGGGGACCACAAACATATGGCAGGAGCAACATTTGTTTTCCAATAACTTTGCTCATACAGGATGTATTCAGAAGGCTTTCGTTCCATAAGGTGATGCCTAGGCATATTCCATGCCTTTCTCAAAATGTTTTGCAGAACCTAATGTTTAAGGTTCAACTGAGTATTGAGGTGGTAAAAAAAAAAAAACTTCTTTGCATAGTTTTTTTTTTTTTTTCTACTTTTTGTAGCAGAAAATACAGTGTGATGTTAGATAGTTACTATGGACATGTTCAAACCAGAATTTGGCTTTACCATGCTGTGTTGTAAATTAGTTGGCTTGTGTTCAAATAGGCTTCATGTGAGCTCGGTTTTACACAGCACAGATCACACTCTGAATATTCAAATGCTGACTGTTGTATTACGCTACTTCTCTGCTTAGGTAAATGACCCACTACAGTGGCTCTGATGTGCACATGCTCGGATGGAAAGGAATATAGAGTACACAAGAGCACGCAAGAATGGAGTGGGACTGTGCTTTGTGATTGCATTTCTCATGCCCTTCAAATCTGGTGTTGTATTTTTTCTTATAGACAAAACATTCTAATCAAAAAAGCAGGTACATAGTTTTATTTTTTTTTTTAAAGAAATATTTGAGAGAAAGAATTATCTCAACCATTCAAAGTCGCAAATAATACAATAACGTAAACACACATGGGAGCAATATAAACATAAACGCACATGGGAGCAATAATTACTATAAAAATTCACAGAAAAAGTTTCTTGCACCATAGAATTCTTCTCAAGTCGACCTTTCAGGGTACAGAAATCCTGCTTGCTAAGAGCACTGGTCTATAATTTTCATGATACAAGGGGCACAAGTGGAACAAGGGGAGTGTCTGAAAGCTGAAACTATAGCCTGGAATATTGAGGATGCCCACTAGTGGGGGACATCCAGTCTATCACAGAAACTTGGCTTCTCTAAAACCTGAAATGTGGCAGCCATTTATTGAGGGGCAGGGTGCCTTCCGGAAGATACATGGACTACTCCATCTTTGCTTACGTGTTTTTCAGCATGATATGTTCATAAATCGTGCTGGTAAAAGCACTTCTGTTGCTACTGCTTTTCTAAGACACCAGTACGAAAATATGCAATGCACCTCACAACCTAAGCAACTGTAAGCATGGTGCAGCCTTCTAGGCAAGGGTTTCAACTGTGAATGTCCCACTTCTAGCAACAAAGATGTATCTGCATATCTGACGCCCCTTAAGCCTAGTTCACCATGCTGCACAGACTGCCAGCACATTTGAAACTGAACAAGTGTTCCCACGTTGCCAGACTAGCATGTAAGAGCTTGGGTTCCTTCACTGCATAACATTAAGCTGGGTCTCTGTGGTTTACAGCAACTTCATTCCTGAAGCATCCAAGCTGCACATGTCTCTGCGAATGTTGCTACAAAGTTCGACTTAAGTACTGTTCTATTCACATTCACTGCATCACACTGCAGTCTCATGGGATGCATTCTGTAACAGCGGCACTTCAGATGCAGCCACATCACAGTCGAGATGCACAGTCACATTTGTTGGCAAATGGCTGGGACCTGCCTGATCTGGTGCCATTCCACACGTCATGTCCGGCATGTGGATGGCTGGAAGCTCTGCAGCGAAATCCGGGAAACAGTCTAGGTCGGGAAAATTTGGTTGCAGAACCACTTCGTCCGGCGACACCTGAGACAGTGTGTCTGGAGTGTAGTAAGCGGAAATCTGGCTCTCAGTGTCTTCATCCATGAACAGAGGAAAGATGGCCGGTGGCGGCAGCATGTCCAGTGGTGGAGGCTCCAGGCCAATCTCGGCAGGATCAAAGATGATGGAGTCAGTGCGGGCACAGACACTCCGGCAGCTCTCGAGGTTGAGGTTCTCCAGTATCTTGTTAAGGTGTTGTTGCTGCAGCTTGTAATTTTCACGTAACTTGTACAGGTGATGGGCACTGAACTTTCGAATTCTGTTGCGTTGAAACACGTAGTTCTCGCGAAGCCTGTCGATTTGCCCAATGCCATAGTCTCGCACCCTCTGTACCTAGAGCAGCAACAAGCATCAGTTCAACTCAACAAAAATTGGCACACGGTTCTACAGCTGTCATCCTACTAAGCCTATTTGAATACCACTGCCTGCTAGCCACTGGTACTGTGCATGTGATAAATGAAGCAGCAAAATGTTAAAAAAGAATTTTTCAGATGTCACAAAAACATTTCTTACCTGTGAATAGTAGTTATCCCTTATGTTGGTGATTTGTGTAGTGCCGTAGTCACAGAAGTCCCTCAGTCGATCTGTCTGGCCGGTGTAACTTTCCCTGATCTTCTCCATCTGCTGGGTACAGTTCTCCTTGATCCTAAGCACTTGAGTGGCATAGTTGTCTCGAAGCCGCTCCAGCTGCTGGCATCGGTATTGCTCGAGACTCTCAAGCATGCGATAGAGCTGTCGTGCACGCGGCGACTCCCCCATCATGCAGCACGGACACTCCACCCCAAATCTTCGTAGTATGGCACTTACTAACATGACCACCATCGTGATCAGCACAAAAGCAAATGCTGTAGCGCACCCCACAAGCACACTCACTATTTTGACATTCACCAGAAAGTCGTAGTCTAGGGTGAGCCGTATTGCTACCGTATGGTGGCCTAGCACATTGGTGGCTGTGCACCGGTAATGACCACTGTCACCACGTTGGACCTCGCGCAGAAACAAGTCACCATTCTGAAGAAGCACAAACTTCGGGCAGTCACCCTTGTCCACGCGTCCATTCAGAGAAGAATTTCCAACAGATGTGCCATATTCTGCTGTCCAGTTGAAGCGGTGCTTGTGTGGTGTGGTCCAGGTTATTGAAGGAGCAGGGCTTCCATCAACACGGCATGAGAGCACTGCTGATGTAAACAACCTAAAATGTGCTTCAGTTGTGTGCTCTATCACGGTAGCCTTGCGGCAGACCATGTGCTTATCCACAGCATCCAACACTGTGATGTCAGTAAGGTTGGATGGCTTGGCACAGAGGGTGTTTGAAGGTGACAAAAGGTGGGCTCGCACGTTGTCACGTAACCACAGTAGCAGCCAGTAAAGGCGGCAGTCGCAGAACCACGGATTGCCATTGAGACGAACCCGTTCCACTTGTACCAGAGGGTCAAACAACCCAGATGGGAGAGTCGTGAAATTGTTAAAACGCAAGTCCAGCTTGCGAACAGCTTTCAGTGGCCAGAGAGCATCACTCTCTACTGTCTCTAGGGCAGGGCAGTTGTTCATCAGGACTTCTTCCACACTGTCCAAGTCTGTAAAGACTGCCTTTGACAAGTGAGAGAGATTGTGTAGGTGAGATGCATGTAGTTTGCGAATGTTATGGCCATGCTTAAATGGTTCATGAAGGCTTGTCATTGGGTTATAGCTCATGTCCAATACTTCAAGCTTTGGCGTTGGTCGTAGTGTGCCAGTTTGTATGGTCGTGATGCTATTGTGGCTAACATTAAGATACCTGAGAGAGTCGAGACCCTTCAGGCTTAAGAGCCCCACAGAACTGATTCTGTTGTAATCCACACACAGGTGCACCAGATGGTGGAGCGACCAGAACACTACGTTGTTTAATGCTTGGATCTTATTGTGCGACAGGTCAAGCACAGTCAGGTTGGAAAGGCCTTGGAACCATTCATGTTTCAGTTGGTCCAAATGGTTTCTAGAAAGGTTTAACACAGTAAGAGCTTCAAGAGAATCAAAACTATTTACATGGATGGCATAAATTACATTGTCACTCACATCCAGCTCTTGGAGAGAGACTAGCGTTTGAAAGCTATTAACATTTATTTCTTGTATAAGATTCTGGTGCAGATTGAGGTGTCTCAGGTAACTTGCATGTGTATAGTTTGCAGAACTCAGCTCGCTTGAGTTGATCCTTCTGATCTTATTCCGTGAAAGATCGAGTGAGGCAACTTGAGGTGGGAGGTCTTTCGGCACAGCTCTGCGCAGCTGACCCACGCAGAGGACACGTTGCGCTCCTGAAGAATCGGCTGAGCGACACTTGCACATTTCTGGACAGTCGATCGCGCCATCTTGGCGGACGGGGCCGTCACCTGAGCCAGCATCCGCATGCGCCAGTCCGCAAGCGAACAACGAGAGGCAGACGTAGAGTGCGACGCCTCCCTGTGGCAGCTTTACTTGCATTGTTTTTCACACCTGGAATCGGGAATAACAGGCGATCATTAGCTGCGTGTGCAGCGCACAACCATTGAGCTGTTTACCGACTCACTCCGGTGTCGCCAGCATGGAGAGTGTTTCTCGACTCTGGCGCGTATGCGAATGCAACGCGCGTACGCTATCTGAACTGCAGTGAAGATTTTGCTGAGGCCATATTCGCGCTGAATCGTTTCACCGGTACATATGAAGCAAATTATTTGCAAAGCACCTTCGGCGCCAGACCGTTACGAAAACAGTTGTCACTAAGACATGCTTGCAAGTCGAAAGTGTTTCATTAGTGATTATACTCGCTTTGAATAGTTACGTACCAGCTGCGTTGTTATTGTAAACATCGCCGACACGGTAGGCGGGTGGGCGCTAACGGGGAACACATTAGGCCTAATGTCGACCGCGCTCGTGAACGCACGCACTAGAAAGCAGCATTGAAGAATTGTCGCGCCCGCACGGTTCCGACCTACACCAGAGGGTTGTCGGCCGCGGTTTCCCTGCCCATTGTCTCGATATTCCTAGGCGCGCGATGCAGCAGGGCGCCGCGCTTCCGAGCGAGCGCGCCCGCTTTTTCGTGCAAGGCCAGCGGCCTCGATTGATTGTCGGCGTAACGAGAGAGCGAGGTTGCCGAGTGGCTCGAGCGGGATTCTTACCGTCACGGGGTCAGCGAGGACTGCCGCTCCCTTTAGCCTGGGCCGCTTTCCTCGCACCGTCGACCGATTGCGGATCATCGTTAACTACTAGTGACGCGACTGTGCGCCGTGAGCATCGTTTCCAAACGCGCAGCGGCCAGAGGTCCGGCGACCACCCTCAGCTCTCGCGGGCTTCGGCTGCACTGCGTGCGCGCGGAGCGCCAACATGTCCGTCCGATGCTGCGGCGCTAGGGGCGAGGAGGCTGCTCCGTTGCCTTTCCCTTTCTATTTCGCTCACCCGGTCTCCTCCTCCGCCTCTATCTCGCCGCGTTCCGGCGCTCTTGCGGCGGCAGGCATTGTTGCACGCCTAGAATGGGGTAACCCTTTCGTTGTCATGTGGTGGCTTGGAAGTCGGCTGTCTTCTTTGGTCGTGCGCGCAGCGTCTGCTTCATTCTATGCAGCTTGCGTGGCGATTCGTTTTTGCTTTGCCCAGCGATACCACACGCACCCCTTCGCTAGGCGAGAAGCACACCTGGCAAATAAGATTGAATCTCAAAAACAAACAGGAGCGTGCTTCTTGTGGACAGACTTCAGTGTTTCTTTTCTCTCCTGACATCAGACGTTTCAATCTAGTTTTGCCTTAAAAGCCATTCCCCCGCTCGTATAACGAAGTGCCGCCGGGAGAAGCATGGCATCTAGGTTAATTAATCATGTAACACCCTCGCCAGCGTGTGTTCATTAATGAAAGTGATGTTGGTTTCGCTGAAAACGTCGCGTAGTTTTATGTGATGCAAGCATTTTGGTTGCCTTGCAGCTGCTCAATTGCATGCAGTTTCTGAGGCCCCGTAGTTCAAAGGTTCTTGTATTCGCACCGTGATCACGGCCGTCAAGTATTGCAAACACAGTTCAGTTGTGGATTGAACGCATTCCAGCGCTCGTGAAGTTGATGAATTGAGAAGCGGTACGCGGTTGCCATGGGAGTTTTCATTCAGTGCTGCTCGAACTGCAGCGGTTGGTGGCCGGGTGCGCTCGTTGGTTGCAGCCGAGTTGCTTATCTGTGCGGGCCTTTGGGAGCCGCCGCGACCGAGGTGAAGAGAGGGAGACGTGACGGTCGTCGCGCCGCATCTGGCGAGGACGGATGAAATAACCGTTTGTCCTTTTGACTCCTCCGGGCCGTTCCTCCCTCTCGGCCTCGTTTTATCGCCGCGGCATAACGTGGTGGCGTTGCTGTGCCCCGCTGTCGAGGACAGAGAATATACGAATAGCAAACGAGGGGAGGGCACAATTTTCTTTATCGTGTAGAATTTTGGCTCCGACGGTTGACGCCGGGTGGTTCGATAAGTTTAGAGGAATTGCTGCGCCCTTTTGAGCCTTCTGCGTGCGTTTTCTGTGGTTTTGCTCGTGTGTAAACGGTTTTTGCAATGCTCGCTTAACCCGAACGAGTCGCCTGAAACGTGTGCTGTGCTCGTGGTTTGGTTATCGGTGCGGCCAGACGCCATCGCCCGCGGCAACAGTCGTACTAGTACGTTCGAGGAGCACACAGTCGGGTGTTAGTGTACGCGACATGTTGGGTCTTGTCGCGTGTTTTGGCTTTGATGACATGGAACCTTCTGTTCTGTCGGCGGTTGGCTAACACGGGACTGTCACTGCTGCTAAAGCGAAAACTGCTAGTCCGTTGTCAGTCTCTCTTGTATGGTATTTCTCGAGGACGATGGGTGATAAAGGCTGCCGGCCGGGTCACGGCACTTGTCTTAAATCTGCGCTTCCCCCGATTAGTCAGTATCCGATGTGAAGGACCAAGAAAAAATAAACAGTGTGAGGTTCACAGCAGCTGATCCACAGCTCACGTTATCGTTTGTAGCATGTCGATTTTTTTTTTTAAGTCATGCTTTCAAGCGCGGCCGTCTTGTCATAATCGTAGACTGGAATCAGCAGTGCGCTTGGTGTACTGTTTCTGCAAACGTGCGGCACATTGGACACTGTGCTTCTGCGTTTTGTTCGTGGAAAGTGACATGGAAGGCCGTGTGTGTACGATGGTGTCATGTGGAACAGCAGTAGTCGCGCCTAGTACAAATGTTGCGATATGATGTGGAAGCCTAAGCAATCTCGCGGCCTTTATGGGAAAGAAATGCGTAAAGAAATGAAAATGCGAGTGATGAGGTATTGGTTTCGAAGCAACTCTTTGAGAGACGCCGTCGTGGAAGTCTCCGGGCTATTTTTGGCCAATTGGCGCTCCGACGCTTTCATTTATCACCTCTAGCGTCATCGACACCGGCCGCTAGGGATGCGAGGAAAATTAGCCATTGAACCAACGAGCTAGCCTTTACCGCTCGCCGGAGTGCTACGCACCAAGCTTTGCTGAGCTGAAACTCTGGAATATTGGCGCTTCAATCGCAAGCACTCCCACTCATACAGAGCATGCGCACTTGGACATTTTCATTCTCGGGATAAGCAATTGTGTGTCAGCAAAATTTTCTCGCATCCCTCCCATTTTGCTTCCACCGCGTGCTAGGCTGTGTGTTCCGGCGCTTCTGTAAACTGTGGGAAAATTCAGCGCAAAGTGCCAATAGAGCCTTACAGCGTTAAGGTTTCATTGGGAGCCAACCGTTTTCGTGGGCCGATCTCGAAGATAGTGCAGTGAGTGGTAAAGACAGCGCGGTGGTAAGGGAAGCTTCCTCGCGTACACGGGGTTCCGAACTGGTCCTTGAGGAAGTGGCGCTCGAAATACCGGTTGGCTACCGCGTACAGGTAAGGCACGGTGGTAAGGGGAACGCCACCCATAACCCATAGGGCAACCTATAGTGCCACAAATAATCACCTCCCGTAGCATGCTAAACGCTTCTTAGATAGCAAATGTACATGTGGTTGGTTCTTTTGTTAACGTGCACCTAACGCGCGGTACCTCTTGCGTTTTGCCCCCGTCGAAGTGCAGCCCCCGCCGCCGGAAATCGTACCCGTTACCTCGTGCTCAGCAGAAGAATGTCATAGCCGCTGAGCCACCGCCGCGGGTGGTTACAAGTCGAGCCCGTGTATAGCGATCCCATCTAGAGCGGTCTCGCGCTACTACGAACAGTTTCTCAGCACCCAAATTGTTTTGCAAGGAGTCGCCCACTTAAAACGACCCTGCTCAGTTACATCACACAGGATCACGATAACGTAAAACTTTCACTCTTATTACTATTATCATTACGATAAATGATTGATTGATTGATTGATTACAAATCCGCAGTTAGCCCTCCCTCCGTGATCGGTCAAATTTTTTTCGGCTGCACGTTGTCCCCACCCAAAATGAACCCTAGAGCGGCAGAGCCTCGACCAGCCAGGGGTAGGGAAAAAGGCTTGGCGCCCCCAAGGATCAAATCGCACAACGCAGCTAATCAGTCGAACGCAGCGCGTCATTTCTATCATTTTGTGGCTGAGTGCGATAAGGGCTTGACCTTACGACCGCGTTGACAGCTTTGCAAACTTAGTGCCATTATCGAGCCGACACCACTTAACTGACTTCAAACACCGGCATGAAGTGTAGCTTAGCAAGAACAAGGACGCATGGAGAAACGAAACACCTACCGAAGCGCTACACATCATGACATTGCGAGGTGATGAACCCCACATTGCCGCCCTTGTTGACTTCATTTCTAGTACAACGGACTCTCTTCAATATATATATATATATATATATATATATATATATATATATGTTCTTTAAAAACACCGATTGCTGCTGATAAGCGCAGTATGAGTCATTTTTGGCAGTAAAGCATCCGCTCAATTGTTTATCGGTAGTTATGAGAGGAAACCCAATTATATAAACTTCTGATGTAGCGATCACATTTTGCGCGATAAATTTTCAATTTCTAAGGCGACTGTGTTCAGCGTGAACGTCTAAGAGCCCCCAGGCGGTCGAACTTAACCCAGCTCATGGGACATGAGCCGTGTTATTAGCAATCTCATGTTGTGTGCTGCAGTGCGTGATAGCTGCTTATACTTTCACTTCTTCTGTCGATAGTCGCACATATATTTATTGAGTGTTTGTGCGATAATACTTTAACTGTGAGTCAGTGGTTGTGTTGCCTGCGCTTCTCTTTACCACGAATACGTGCCAGAAACTCGCTCAACCTTCCATCTTGGTAGCACAGCTGATTATAAGAGCGATTTTATTCCACCATGTGTTTCTCACAGTAGCGCGTCGATGCCTGCGAAGCAGTTTTCCTCTACCGAAGGAACGAGGCTAGTGGTGCTCTGTCGTTACTTTGGTTGCGTCATTATCATCATCCCGTGACGTATCGTCTGAGACGCGGCGAGCAGGCCACGCAGTAAGTGAACGACGTCGTAAGCGGGGAGATTCGGGCCGCTCAGTCTTCGGGTGCTCATTAGCGACCGTATCTGCAACTGCTTGTCCGTGGGGCATTTAGAGCGCCACTTTGCACGATGTGTACGGCGCCACGTGTGGACTCGTTTTGCAGCACCGTGCGCGTTTAAATATTGACGTCTTTGAAGAGGCTTTAGGGGGGTCGCTTGCGGAAACAGATGTAACTAAAACATTATTATATAGCATTATCGCTTATATCATTGCAACCATACTAACCCCGCATTTTCTTACTCTAGTGCCGAAACACCCCTCTGCAAAACAAGCGGGCCCACTACGAATATGGAGCGAGCGCGATTGCAAAATTAAACCGTAAGACACCCACTAGCTGTAACATAAGTTAGGCATGTAAGCTTTCTATTGCGCGAGTAAATGTCATTTATGCATTTTGTAACGTCATTCCTGTACCAAATAGTTTCGCGTACGCCACTGCAGCTACCTCCTTGATGAAGCCTATCTGATTTGTCTTATGCCGGCTTCACTCTCGGGAGAAAAAAAATGAATCATAGAGAAAAGAACGGGCAGTATTTGCGTCTGACTCTACTTTCGGTAGCGAGGAAATGAAGCAAAAAAAAAAAAAAAAAGAATCGCAGTTAGCATTTCCAGGAATCTGGGCGATTAGGGCGGAGACTTGTGCACTTCGATTGACCAACGGTGTACGTACGTGCGCCTTCGATAATGTGCCCTATAGAAGAAAATAGTGGGCTGACTGCTTGCGAACCCGTCGTAACAGTGCAAGGGCAGCATATCCGGAACGCGAGAAGCATCGATAACGCCAAGCAAGCAGGAAAAAAGGAAGTGGGAGAAGAAGCGCTGCAAGTGACGGGGGGGGGGGCAAGTGCATTAAGTAAAGTGCAAGCCCGCTATTGATCGGCGGGATGAGAGCACACGAGTTGTTTTCGTGCCTGCGATCTTTTTCCTCCGAGGTGCGTCTTACTTCGAGGGCGCACCTGCAGTGTGCGTGTAGTTGAGCTTCGCCGGTGAGAGCTGGTCACGCTTGTCTATGGGGAAGGGTCGCTGCGAATGTCATGAAGGCGCCGAGGAAGCGCGAGAGAGAATAGGCACTGTTCAAGGAGTACTTTGCGGAGTGCTCGTCACGGTGATTGCTTATTCACAGGGGGGGGGGGGGGGGGGGGGGGCTGTTCTTTGCGGTCGTGGCTACGTTATCGTTTTGACGTCGGTTCTGGACCTAGTGTCTACTAATGTGGATCGATAAAGAAAAAAAAAAATGCAGCGCGAGACGCGTGGCAACCGTGCTCTCGAAGAACTGACGTGTTTCGATCGGTGTGGTCTGCATATTGCAGCAGAGGTAACGGGTGTGGCCCGCATTGCACTGCTACTGAGAACACCATCTCTGCGGATGCGGGAGCAATTAAAATGCGAGCTGTGTACGGCGCGCCCGCAGGCTACGCCTATTCGAGGTTGCCCCTCTGACGCACCTGACTGCAACGACAACGCGATTATGCTAAATACCTAGCCATAACGTACCTAGTGCCTTGTATGACTTTTCATTTCTCCCCAGTTACTGTTCATTTGCTCGTGCTGTCTTAGTGACTTTCCCGTCGTCATGTGGCCTATTTCGGTCTTGACACACAATGCACGCCCGCTCTCTCACTCTCGGCGCGCGAGAAGGGAGCGTGAGTGGGCGTGTCTGTCGCCGCCAAGCTGCAGTTTGCGTTTTCCCATTGGAGTGGAGTTAGTAAAGCATGAATGCACGAGCTTGGTGCCTGTGCATGTGAGCGGAGCGAGCCGTGTTGTCGCGTCCGCGCCGGGCGAAGCAGCCTGTCGTGTTAACGCCATGGCGTTTAGGGCCCCGTGTCGCAGAAAATCCGGTGTTGGCGTCGTAGCCGGCGTAGGCGTCCCGTGAGCAAAAAAAAAAAAAAAAAAAATTCTATGCGGCACTAAAGTTCTTGATCTATCACTAAAGTTGCTCATACCTTGTCATACATTCTTTACAAGGTTATTCCTCTGAATTTTGAGAATGTCAGCCCACAAACAACAAATGTCATGAAACAAAACACCCACAGCGAATGCTTTTTATGTTAAATAGGCTCAGACTGAAATATTAAAAGTGCGAAACAATAACAGAAACCTGAAAATGGTGCTTTTTTTCTTTCTTTCTTTTTTTTTTTTTTTTTTTTGCACCGCTGTGCACAATCGCCGGTATCGGCCCACGCAAGAGGCCGCGTTCTACGAGAAAGCGCGCCTTCGTGCATAGCGTACGCCGCCAGCGTTTGCCGGTAAACATTACGGTTTCATAAGGTGCAGTTGTCAAGAAGCGTGAGAAGCAGTCATGGAGCTTTGAATGCTATCGCGTTCCACTCTCTCAAGGCGAAGCTTAAGCGTCCTCCAACTTTTTTTTTTTTTTTTCTTGCGCTGCTGAGCGCGTGGTCGCGCGTTCGATACCCGGTCGCGGCGGCCGCATTCCGGCGTGGGCGCAATTTGTCTCGTTCATCGAGTTTGAGAAAGCGCCCCAGAAACTGCTGTCACCATTCCGCGCGCGGTGCGGCTTCGTCTCCTCGAGGAAAGCGACGGCGGCCGTAGGAATGGCAGCGCCCGGCACGCACGAATCGTCTCGCTGGAGAGCGAGACTTCTTCCATCGTAGTTTAACGTGATGCATGTATGAGCTTCTCGGGCGCATTTATGACTTCCCTGCTTGCCGTGTGACGCGCCAGCCGCGCACTGTGATTGCGTTGCCTTTGTGCGGTCATTCTTTTGAGCTCCTCCATTCCTTTAGGCTGAGCGGCCGGACGCATGTCTGTCGAATTAATTCCCTATTTAATATACATCGTTTGGACGGTACTATCTGCGCACCAGCCTTTCGTGACGCAAAAGTCGCTTGCGTGGCTTCGGTGTTCGCTGTGTGCTTAGCTGCCATTTTGCTCTTTTTTTTTTTTTTTTTTTTCAATTCTCGTTCTTCCTCGTTGTACGTGAGCAGTTGAAGCCCGCATGGAGTGAAGCTGACCGTGAAACGCTGGAGGGCAGCCAAGTGGAACCTCGGCGAGCCGCAGCCGTATCGTTCGTTTGGCGCGTTTGTTGACGTCGGTGGTTGGCGTGATGCACTTTCGATGCTGCTGGTGGACTCTGTCGACAACACTGTGGTCGGCGTCGTCGTTGTTGCGCCGGTTGCGTGACAGGAAGCTTGGCGCGGCTACAGTGTACTAGAATTTAGTACGCTGTAGCGCGGCCTTGCCCGGACAAGCGGGCCGAATCGCTGGCGCTCGTCGCGGAACGTGCCTCGTGGTGCGGCTGATTTCAGAAGCCGGGTCACATACCGGTCGTTATCATGGATAGGGTTTAGCGTCCCGAAGCTCGCACTGCGGGCTGTGAGGTGCGACCTTGAGGGCTCCGAAGTTAGAACGTTCGTTGAAATTTCGTTATGCACAAACGTGCTTACGTTCGTGCCCAGTCGGAAGCGTAGAGCGGTTTTTCGAATGTCTGCAACTATCGGGTGCTGCACCAAACGGAAATTTAGCTCCCCTCTTTTGTTTTCTTGAAGTTCTATTTGATGTGCAGCATTTAGTCCTGTTTTCCCATTTTTATTTAGTCACTTCGCAACTGGCGCACTGCTCGGAAAACGTCGGTGACATATGGCGCGCACGTGTGCTTTAGTGCTTGGTGCCGTGTGTTTACGGTGCTACATGCTCTGAACATTCGTACTGCCTCTCTCGCTCTCTCCCCTCGGAAACTTCGTTGTTTGCGTTCGGGCATTTCGCGGCTGTTCGACTCTGTTGCAACTAAAGTAGCCTCGCCGTCTGCGCATGAATATGCAGGTTTTACCTACATGCGTGTACGCCCTTGCATCGTACATTGCGATTAAAAAAAACAAAAAGCGGCAAGAGACACCGTGACAATAGCGGTGCAGGTAGTCTTGTGCTCGTAATGCCATTTCTAGGCTTTTGTTTTTGGCCGGCGCTGATCTTGCGCGTTGTCGGGGCTGTGTGCTGCTGGGAGCTTGTGATCTACGATTTGTCCGGTGTGGCCTCAGCACCCACTCCTGCCTACACTTTACATTTCTGGCTAATCAAAGTGGCTTAGCCTGTAGGGTCATAATGCAGAAGCACTCATGTGCTTTTAGTGCACGCTAATTAATCTTGTGCAGCCGGTCTGAGTTAACTGCGATAGTCCTCGCTTCCGCGTCCCCCTTCGCCCTGGGTATCAACGCGTAATGCTGTTTTCATTGCAGTATCGACCGGAATAGGACGTCGTGTATGGGCTACTGTTATCCAAGGTCGTATTTTATGTTTTGTCTCCCCACAACGTTTCGATCGACGTTACAGTGGTCGTGTTTGCGAAATTTTAGGTCTCGCGAGAGACACGCAAGTCGTCAGGGACGTTAAAAATAGGCCGTAGAGGCTCTCTCCTTGAGGTATACGTCGTTTCTCAATAACACCCATGTACGGACAGTGTCTCCTGGCTGCTACTTCGGCTTTTGATGTCTCTGTATACGCCGAAAATAAACATGAACCAGAATTAGGGAAAACAAGATCACACGGTGCCGATCTTCTTATCCATGCTTTGTGCGCTGTCTTTGTAAGAAAATGCCAAACATCGCAACCATTCCTGCCAGCCCTCCCGAAGTTCTCGTAATGTTTACGAATTTCGGCTCGTTTTACGATTTTACGAAAGTTGCGTCAAGTTTTACGAAGAATAAATTCTGTTTGGTCAAAGGTTCCGCTCGTTGGTCTCCGAACCTTCTGTTGGGAGTCTTCTGATGAGAAAGATAGGCTAAAAGCAAGTGAAATCGGCAGCAGCAAAGTCGATAAAGAAGATATTGTGATCTAAATTTAAGCAATGTGTTGCTCGTAAAGTGTCTGCTATTTCAAGTTTGCCGCTTCTTGTGTGCTGCGTCTAAAGGTAAATCATTGGTAATAAGTGCGGGTATATCTCACAAAAGGCGTGTGCTGTGGGCAAGCTATTAAAAAGTGCATGCTCAGATCTAAACATTCGAGGCCGATCCTCCAGAATTGGGTGTATGCCACCTGAGTACATAGACCAATAGACAAGCAGAACACAAGAGGCAAGGTGTGAAGATGTCGCCAAGAGAAAATTGAGGAAGTCGGCTACAGTGAAACGAGAAGACGTAGGCACCGGAAGCAGCCGAGTGTGGAGAAAGAAGTGAACAAAATGGGCGTGTATTGAGCGAGGAGCGTCGGGCTGTATTGAAGCGAACAAGCGACGGCGTTTCAGTAAAAACCAAGGAAAACTACCTTTATCACCGATCCACACATATGGGTGGGATCTGCAGTTTTTTTTCCTAGATTTATGCTGTATGCGAAGCACCGACTCCTTACGTGATACTCGATTAGAGCCTGTGGCAGTTGTGGGACAGCGCATTTCGCGGTGTTTGATTGCCTAGAAGGCTGCGCGTATGTGCGCCTGTGTGCACCCACTGCTCTTATTACTTTTCCTCCTTTCCGCCTGCTGCGAGTCGCGTGCTATCGGTCTGCGAGCGGCGTAGAAAAGCGAGATCGCTGTTGTTGGGGCCGAGAGGCGCATGGCGACCTGAGGGCGGCGGCAGAGATAACACAGCTCCCGAATGAGCCCTCCTCGGGGAAAGCGTCGTCGTCGTCGCGTCTTTCGCTCGCATCCACTTCCGACCGGCGTCGTGCGTTTTTTCTCGCCGCCCAAAAATACTTCCCCGCGCAAGCTAGTTTTGCCCGCGCTCCCTGACTCGTGTATGTTTCGGTACTTGTTTATGTTTTCTTTATCGTTTTCGCCGTTGTTTTTCCTGCGCCCTTTCCTTGGCGAGTTCCGGAGCCGCGGCGATTCCAACTTCGGAAGGAAGAATCCGCCCCCGATTCCCCCCGGATATCCGGGGTCCCGCGAACGTGCCTGCACGTTCCTCTCCGAATCTCGGAGTTTGCGCCGTTCGCGCCTGGCTTCGCTGTTTCAAGGAGGCACGTATCCTGTCGGTCTTCTTTTCTTCGAGGCGGGGGGGTGCAAATGAACGCTCTCCCTCTCGCTTTTAGGTAGCGCTCACCTATTAGCTTGGTTCGTGGACTTTACGTGATTGCTGCCAGGCAGCTGAAACGAAATAAAACAAATGCACTTCTCTGTTGATTGGTGCACTGCGCATAGAGAGAGGGGGGGGGGGGGGGGAACGTTAAAAAACTTTCAGTTGCTGAAGGTTTAGAACACTCCGAGATGACGCTTCTTGCTTTTGCTTGTACTTTTATGCCAAGATCCCGCCGTCTGTCGGAATGTCCTGCGAATTGGCAACGTGCGCAGTGTATCACGCGTCCAGATCGCCTGCGCTTGCCTTGTGCGCTTTGCTGCCGGTGTTTCGTTTACGGTTGCTTTCCTCTTTCGTTCTGCGGTAATCGTTTTCATTCCCTGGAATTAAGGTGCTCGCGCAAGCTGAGGCAAGGGTTTTTGCGCCCCCCCCTCTTTTTTGCTCGTCGGTTGGCGCGCTTATTGAATCGCCTGGCCTCCCCTCAAATGGAGGCGAGCGAGCGTGCCCGCGCGCTGCTGTGGCGCCGTGGCCTTCACTCGCGCATTGCGCACTCTGGAAAACACAGCTGCTGCCGCTGCCAGCGTTGTCATTGGTGTCGCGTCGCGCCGGTGGTTTTTGCGGTCGGCCGGCCGGAACTGCTGCCTGGCGAACGAGAGAGAGCAGCCAAGGGGCCACCACCAATGGCCTCGTTTATTTTCGCTTCGGCGCGGATGCGCGGCGCTTAGCGTTCCTCGGTGTAACGTCTCTCCTCCTTCCTACTCCTCCCTGTCCGGGCGTTATCGATATCTGCCTTGTGAACACCTGTTCCCTGTTGTTTTGGACTTATTTCCCTTCATACACGTACGACGATGGTTGCTCTAAAATGCGTTTTTTTTTTCTTGTTTTCTTTCTTTCATTTTCGTTCTCCCTCGACAGTCACGTACTACAGTGTATACACACACGCTCAGCCGCGAAAGCGATACCGTTTGTTGCTCGCTCGCGTCTCGTGGTCCGTATCGGGTGGTTTTCGGGAACCTCAGTCACAGATTCTAATCTCGCCTCCAGCCCGCGAGGGCCGTGGGAAAGCTAAGCTTTCTTTGTCGCCGTGTCATTGAGAGTTTGACTTTGTTCCGGCGTGTTTTAATCGCGATACAGTCGATCGTGTCAAACCAGCTGATGGAGCTTTCGCGTTAGATAAACCCCATTAGTACTGCCTGCTTCCCGTCGGCGAATTTGTATTGTAGTGTTCGCTCCGGGTTGACATGGTGAAATTTGCGTGATTTTCACGTTGAATTGGCGGCGGTGCCAAAACAAGATTGACCTAGTTCGCAGTTAGTGCAGTCGGAGTTATTAATGTAGTTGATGATAATTTGCGGTCGGAGGCGCAGTGTAGTCTGTGTAGCACATCAGTGCAAGGGAGTGCTGCCTGTGCGCGCGTTGTAACCAGTGCAGACATCGTCAACTTCCAACATTTGCTTTACGCGCCTTGGTGCGTGAGCTCGCCTGCTTTTTACCGCGTCAATTAGTGCACAAAAATAGAGGGTGGACTTAACGTCACAGCCTATTCGCATTACGTTGCGCAGGGTTCGTACGCCTCCTTGAAATCCTTGAAAACCCTTGAAATGGGGGGGGGGGGGGGGGGGGGGAGAGATTAAGGGTGCCTAAACCTCCTTGAAAACTCGGGTTGTGGTGGTCTTATGAACATTCAAAGTAACAAACGTCGCATAGGGACTATGCCATGAACACTATCCATCGGGAAACAATCCTAGGTATATTTATTTTGAGATAGTGGCTACATGATTGTAATGTGGTGCGCCCAGAGCCACCAACGACAGGCTGTAAGTCGCCGTTGTCATCGTGGAGCTAAACAAAGCCAGATCAATCAACCAAGCCGGGCCACCATGTTGTTTTGCTAGTTAGTTCACACTGCAGCAATCATGACTTAATTTTGGAGCCGTAGGCTCTGGAAATGCTTGCGGGAATGTAAGTTTCACTCATTTGGTTTTAACACGGCGAGTAACTTTGGCTTAAGTCGGACACTACTAGCAATCATGGCAAAATGCGATTGACATCATTATAATAGGAAAGTACACTTAGAAAGGCGACCTAAAGAGCTTGAAGCGTGTGTCCAACTCGGCAACTGCTTAGTTGCAATATACTTATATATTTTTCTGTGTATGTGTACGAATAAGGCTTGTTGCCCCATCCTTGAATTTTGGCCTTCGGCATGCGTAAATTTTGAGGCAGATGTTCTATACGAACCCTGATTGCGGATTAGAGAGAATGGGTGCGCTACTCTAGGTGTGAGCACAGTCGCGTCTCACGAATGCGTGCTGTTGTTTTTTATTAGAATCTTGCGGGTCGCAGACCAGCGGATAAATCGCAAAACTGCCGTTCTCCTCGGAGAAGCGACATAGTTTTCTGGTGCACCGCCCTTCTCGACTTTCTCGCGATAATTTGAATTCGAAATGAAGCAGTGACAACTTTCCTCCCGCCTCCACCGTACACTTTTTTTTTTCCCCTTAACGCCACGCAACTCGCGTTCCACTGCTCGCTCCGTCATTGCCCTTCACTTCGTCCTTGTTGCCTTGCTGGAGCCGTTCGGCTGATCTGAAATGGTGCACGAATATCGTTAGGTGATTTTGCTAACGTACGAAGTACCATCGAAATAGGAAGAAGTGGCCGAATGACAGCCACCGTTGGCAGGTTGTCTCAATCGGAAGAGCTGATTGAAGTCACGAACAGCACATTGGCGAAATGCTGGAGAAAAGAGAGGCCCGAAAATGTCGCTGGAGTGGCCGAACGTCTACGGGCGTTGCGTTCACTGCACCGGACACGGCCCAATCAATACCTGCTAGACGGCACAAGGCCTGCCGTAGCCTCCATTGCCGAGTGTTTAGTGATAAATGCGTCAACGCGATAAGCACTGCGGCATTTAATGTGGTTTAGGTTATCTCCTTGCGTGGACGTAACGGTGTGAAGAAGCGGTGTGGAGTAACGGTGCTAATATTTACAGTCACTTGCCCCCCCCCCCCCCTCCCCCCCGTCAGCAGCTAGAATTTGATCAATATAACCGGTGAAGCTTTCAATATTTTGCGTTTTCATTCATCAGATCCCCGCTGTGGGTGTTCTCTTCTAATTAGTAGGCTTTAGCTTGTCCGAACACGTTTTTTTTTTTTTTTTCGTAATATTCTCTTGCATCAGGTTCGTTTGATTTTTTGATTCGGTAGCCCACGATAGCTAGGTGTAGCGAGCAGGTCTTATTTTACATTGTTTAAACAACGCCCATCCCCCCCATAAATCACTCTTCTGGCCCATATTTTGCTTCGATCTCGTAACACTAGAAGCAAGTCGCCCACGCACAAAATTAGGCGGGACGAAACGTTTCTTTCTTTTGTCGATTTCTTTCTTTTTTTCGTTCCCCTCGCCGTAGTGCCCCGTCGCGTCTCCTCCCCGAGTTGTAGGCCCGAGTGTTACGGCCCAGAAATCGAAACGCTCCGCTGGCGATGTATCGACCTTGCTGCCCACGGCGCCCGTCTTGGCCACCGTGGAGCCGTTCGTCTACCACCGCTACTGCTGCAGCCGACGTGCGCCTCCGAGTGTAGGCGGAGGGGGGCGTGACGGTGCGGCCGCCAAGGTCGTCCGATCGACCCGCTGGAGTCTGCTGCGGTGTTTTCTTGCCGCTGCTTCGTTTCGTTTGCAGCCGCCATCGCCCGCCAGCTGTTTTGCACGCTAGTGCGCGCACCTTTGCGGGAGCTGTGCCGGTGCGGTGTCCGGGTCAACCTGCTGGGGCCAGGTGGCACGTGTCAGCATGCGGCCGCCGCTGCCGCTGGTCGCGTGATCTGTTGACGCTGACGCGAGTGCCCGACGTGCGCGCTCTCTGTCTACGAGGGTTGCCTTTCTTGATTTCAAAATGCGGCTCGCTTGTACTGTGAGTGCAGGCTTCCGTCGTGGACTCTCGTGAGCCGCTCTTTCATTTACCCTCTCCTCCACACTCTACTTTATTGCGACATCGTTACACGCTGAAACAATTAACTCGCGTACTCTTAAATTTTGCGAGAGGTAGAGCGTTGCGCTGCTTGAAAAAGGCGATCTCACGAATTGTTCTTGGGAACAGTCTTTCGCAAATGGCTTTTATGATAGCAACCAAATTAAGTCTTCGTAGAAGTTCCTTACGATATACCGCGTGCTCCTGCTAACGTTAGCTAAGCTGTTAAAATAAAGAAAAAATGCATGGGGCAAGGTACATAATAGCCTCCGGAGCAAAGTAGTTAATTCGTTGACACGATGGGTACTATACCAATCTTGGGGAGGGGTGGCTAAAAAAGCACCGCAGTCAAGGGAGCATGTTCTTTGTGCAAGATCGTTGACTGCAGGCGCGCCACTTAACGCTGCGAGTCTGCGTGTGTTATGTTGAAGCGTGATAGTGGGGGAGGGTGTCATTTAGGGAAACGACACGCAGAGTTCGTTCGCATCCAGTGTCACTGATCTGTATTGCATAAGACGCGAAGGCGCCCCCGGCGTCAACCCCGCGGGCAAGCATCGATTCGATAATGTGCTCGGCGGCACGGAGAGGACGCAGCGTCCTGTCTGCAGCCTCTGGGCATGTCGTGCCCGGCTGCCGTCGACCTTTATCGGAGATGCTTCCTGTGGTGAAAGCGACACACTTTCAGCTGTAGTGGGAAAAGGGGGCGGGGGGGGGGGGGGGAAGCGGAGGCCTGACGTACAAGGGTGGGGTAAAGAACTCGGTCTGGACGAGGAGCTGTCGAAACAAGGCCAATGGTTCTTATTTTTTATTTTACGTTTTCCTCTACGAAATTGTCTTCGGGCGTATTTTTCTTGTGAGGTTCGACCAGGGTAGTGATGTGGGCTTGTTTCGTCATGTCCAGGCGAGTTTCTTTATCGAAAAGAAATCGCTAGGACACAGGGAGGCACGCATTGGACACACACGGCGCTGTGTATGTGAATTGTGTTCGGCTCCCGGCTGCGGCAGGCGCATTTTGATGGAGCAAAATGCAAAAACGCTCGTGTATTATTTATTTAGATTTAGGTGCACGTTAGAGAACCCCAGCTGGTCGGAAATCCGGAGCATTTCACTACAGAGCGTCCCTCGTAACTCACTGCAGTTTCAGGTCGTTCTGGACGCCAGACTTTTCTTCTTCTTCTGCTTCTTCTTCTTTCTTTCTTATTTTTTCCTTCTTTTTTTATCTTAGTGTCCATGGCCACGCAGTTTCTCTTACGTAAGAAAAAAGGCTTGAAGGGATAGAGTGGCTGAGATGTGTTCGAGGTCTCTTTTTTAACCGTAAACTACAGTGCCATTGTTCATTAATCCGCTATTTTTCCGTGCCCTTGAACCTTGCCTCGTGTGGAAGGTGCAACCGGCGATGCGTATAGACTGTCGTGAGCGCATTTCCGGGGATAAACTTTTTTTTTTAAAGGTCTTGCATAATTTTTTAAACCGCCTGTTTAGCTTCATTGCTCAAAGACGGGGTCATTACTAGCACGAAAAATCGAAATGCATGATCGTCAAATTAATAAAATTCGATAACTTAATTACCTTTTAAGTATTACTTTATGGAACACATTGCAATTTACGAATTTTCAGTTGACGCCAGTTTCTTCTCCAAGTGTGCGACGAAATATATGGGCGTTCCAGTTACTTTTGTGCTTCAATGCATAATACGACAGTTGGTTAATAAAAAGGTAAGTGGAACAATAGCGCGTTCTTACAAAGTTTCACGGCGCATATCTTCCTTCTAAGTGGATATTATCGTCTTGTGAACTCACCGGCTACAATTCGTGAATGGCAATTTGTGCCGTAATGTAATTAATTATAAAAGATAATTAAATGTTTAGTTTGTCAATTATACATTTCGATTTCTCGTGCAAATAATGTCCGCCGCCTCAGTATTGCAGCTCAAGAACTATAATTACGCTGTCTGCCACAGGCGACTTTTGGAAATTCTGTGTGGTCTAAAAGGAAACAGCCCATATACGGCTGTCAGTTCTCTTTCGGTGACGTCAGCGTGCCTCTCGTACTTCGCCACCAGCGCCTTTCAGCCGCCATGATTAGTGACAACCGCAAAAACGAGGGCGTTCGTGTGAAAGCGCGGTGGCGCGTGATATTTTATGGACGTCTTAATTACTCCTCTTCGGCGTGTCTATAAAGATTGTAGCCGAGTTGTTTGTGCCAAATCTTCGAGGTAAATGTCACCCATTGCGATGCCAGATTCGGAGCAGCGGCAGCTTCTGGTTCTCGCATTGGTTACGCGATTCACGGTTCCGGCTCACGTGCACTAATGTCCTATTTCTTAGCAGCGACCACTTTCTTATACGTGTCTCTTCTTTTTATTCTTACATTCTTACATACATACATACATACATACATACATACATACATACATACATACATACATACATACATACATACATACATACATGATAGTCGCTGCCGTTTTTAATGCTCCTGTGATTCGCGCTCGGAACAAATTTCCAGCTGTGACTTCTCGCATGTGGAGACGTTGCGAAGCCAGTGTTAATGGAGTAAAGTTAATTTGATCAGAGCATGCAGACTACCGGTTTCTGGCACGCCATTTTTTCTTCTCGGTGGGTTTTTCGTTTTATTTTTTTCGTTACTGGACTGCGTGTCCGTCGTCAAACCGTGGCGTGCGCCCTTCGTCTGTGTGTTCGATCATACCGTGCGGGCGTACGGAGACAGCACGGCGAGCTGTGAGTCAACAGTGTCGCGTGCGAACGCCGGGCAACGCGCACTGCTACAGTGCGCTGTCGACTCGGGTGCGAGATGCCGATGAGACGTCGCCCTGGATGGGCTTGCCCTGCCATTCTAGAATGCCGTTCGTTGCCCTTTGCTAAAGGGCGTTGCGCTCGCAGAAACAGCCGCTCGGGCCCTCCTCCTATACCGTGTTGTGTGCGCGCGCCGACGCGTGCGAGTTTGGACAGCTGAGCGCGCGAATTCCCCGATCACGCCGGCGTTGGCGTGCGTGGGTAAGCGGGAGCTGCTTCTTGCTCGGTGTCGTCATTCGCATCAACGTGGCGGCCCCGGCAAAGCATTGTGTAGCAGGTGGATTGGCGCGTTCCCGTATTGTTTGCGCTACACATTTGTAGAATATGGTGGATTCGTTCATAGGGGGCCATCCGTTCTGCGCTCAAGTACTCTACGACCTTTCGTACCCCGTCTAGATTGCTTCGCGCGTGTGTCCCTCCGCCTTAGAAAGGGCGTAAGGGCTCTCTGTCTGGCCGAGACTCTTGTCTGCGAGCGGAAAAGCAATTGGCGAACGACAATAATAGACAATGTCGTAACGAGATTATTGTCCTCGTGCGATTAATCTCAGCGCTGATTGTGTGTGTGTGTGTGTGTGTGTGTGTGTGTGTGTGTGTGTGTGTGTGTGTGTGTGTGTGTGTGTGTGTGTGTGTGTGTGTGTGTGTGTGTGTGTGTGTGTGTGTGTGTGTGCGCGTGCGCGCGTGTGTTGGGGTAGAGAGGGTACACAAAACCGGACCGTTCCGGGCAAGGCAGGGCGGTCGGGCGGGAGTGTTGTGCGGCGTTCTACTCGGCATTCATTGTTCTCCAGCACTTGTAGTTCCGCCGCGCGTGTTTAACAAAGGAAGCAGCCGCGCAGAGCAAAAGCGATATCGCCGCTCTTGAGCGACGCGAGGCGACTGGCCCATGCAAATAAATTACTGGGGTCTTCTTTGATGCCAAGCGGCTGGTCCGCTTCTAGACATTGAATCTTATATTTCGCCCAAATGCGAACTGCTCATAATTCGATCGGTTGACACATATATCACTGCAATTTCTATGTGATGCGCACTGCGTTGCGAGCTCTTGGACGTCGTCCAAGTGAAGCGGAAAGCGACACCGCAGAGAACGAGCGGCGACTCCGCTGCTCTCCACATGCCCGAAGCGTCGATAAGCATTTTTGTTGTTTTTCGCAGGGCGCTCGCGGTTTAGCGGCATGCGACGAGATCTTATGACGGAAACCGGTCACTGGTGGAAATGATGTGTTTCGGCACGTTGTCGGCACGCGAGGCTCAGTCAATGCCATCTCAACTTGGCGGTCCGAACTGTTCTACACTTCTAAACAGAAGTCGCAAAGTGCCAGGAAAAATGTGTCGTACATTGCGACGGCCTTTCAGGAAACTTCCGTCGAATATTTTCATCGCATATAATTTGCTTTATGTAGTTCGACCATGCGGTCTCGTAATGCGCATGAACAAGAGCTTGCGTTTATATATTGCATAGGTAGTTCCTTGCAAGAGCCCCAGTAGCGTGACGTGGGCACATTCACGCGAAGCGCTCTTCCTCTTGTCTCGAAAACTGCGCTTGGTATGTCGAGTGCGCCCCTGACCACAACGGGCATAGCTGAGGAGCCGTATAGCGTCTTCTGAGCGCCTTCTCTTGGTTTCGGTTTCCAGGCAAAATTTCTATTGGAAGTCACGAAGGACACTCCTCATTAGCGGTGTTCCGTTTGTACTTGACCGTATGGCGACGCCCTGTCAGAGCGGCCGGGTTCCTTTTGTAGCCGTCGGCAAGTCGCCCTGCCCGCCAGCTGTGTTTGCGATAGAGAACACGGGAAATACTAGCGAAACGGCTGGCGAAGACCGCTGTTGGTGCGTGTTTATGCATGCTGCGGCCCGTTCACCGCCTTCCAAACAAATCGAAACAAAAATAAACGGACCAGTTAACGCTCGTGGCCTTACTGGCGGACGCCGAGAGCCGCTGGCGCACGCTCACTTAACCAATTAAGCTGACGACGGACCCTGAGGGACACCGGGGGCGCGGATGAAAGCGCCCCGCCCCGCCTACGCCACAATTCCTGGGAGGCGAGGGCTGGATTCCCAGCGAGGGAATGCGGTAATAGGGTTCGCCGGTGTGAGGCGACCACCGGAACAGCCGAAACGCTGGGTCAGCTCGGAGGGCGCCTTGCTGCTCCGATGTTTCCCGCGCAGGGACGGCGGGCAGTGCCGGATCGCTGCTGCCAGGATAATATGAACGCGTCTAACACATCCTCCCTCGCGCTTTTCCGCGGAAGCGATATATCAGGGTCGGCGAGTTGAGATTCTCCGCTTTCGAGTGCTGGAGTCTAGTTTATAGTTATAGTCTAGTTAGTTTATAACGAGGCTCCACTGCAGTAAAGTGACCACTGCGGGAATCTCCTCTCGCGAGAGTTTTACCGGCGGAGTTGCAAAAGAGCCGCAGTCAGCGTTTCGCCACCTTTGCAACTTCCGTCTCGTAGTTGCTGGCGCAGGTGGTTTGTTTCCCTGTCCGCTGACAAGTCGCTGACGGCGGGGTAGGGTGATACGCCGCCGTTCTCTGCTTGTGCACTCTCGTACGCCTAGCCCTGCTACAGCTGTGTTTAGGTGCAGAAGTCCGCGCGCACGCGCGCTCCTATAGGGTTTTCCCCCCCGCCGCTTTGTCCGCAGCTGATACTGTGTTTTTCGTGAGCTGACGTTGATTGGTGGTGGAAACAAGGAGGAGTCCGGCTCATTGGGCCGGTAAGCTGTCATTGAAGACGTTACGTCAACGAAGGATTACGAAAAAGAACAGTTATTGGCATTGTAATTTCCTCGTGATATAGATATTTGTTATGCGCAGGCCGGTGCTCACGACCGTGATTTCCTACAAAAATTAGTGAACTAGGGTGCTGCGATCGTTCAGATACTGTGGGAATGGTCGCCGGTGCATTCTAATCTCCATGCTTGTGGCATCACACGTTAAGCAGCTGTATTTTCCTAAACGCATGAAATGATAGTCTTCGCGCACTTGCCTTGTCATTTCGAATTGTTGCATTTATAACGCAATGTTATGCTGTAAAGGATCTGTTTGCAAAGTCACCAAGTTGCTTGAAGTCAGAAGGGCGAAGTTTAGTATACCACCTACCGCCGTATACTTGCAGCTCCCTTAGACTCTATTAAAGAACTCCAGGTGATCAAAATTAACCCGGAGTCCCCCCACTACGGCGTCGCTCATAACCCACTGCGCAGTTTTTGACACACACCATACTTTAAATTAGCGCGCCGTCTAAAACGACTTGCGTGTGGCTGCTTTCCGATGCGCTCTTTCAGTTCTGCTATATGCGAGAGCGCCTTCTGTTCCTGTGCCTGTTTTCCTTATAGCTGCCACGGCGCTCCTTCTGGGTAAAAGCCCGAATCTGCGCGCGTGACGGGCAACGGACGAAGGCGGAAAAAAAAGAGCGCGGTATTGCGATATTTTGCGCGCTTGCTACGTGTAGCCGAAGGACGTTTCTTAGAATGGCCATGTTCATCCACAGATCGCGCCGCCCATCTAAGAGCTTAATGCAACTGGCGACACTTTTTCGGAATCAGCGTTAGTTCGCCCCGCCCAAGGACGCAAAGAATAAAGATCGACGAAGTGCACCGTGGTTCAGCATTTCACGCTATCTAACCAAAACAACACCGCAGCGCGCGGCATAGTTAAGAGAGCAATGAGAGAGCGTGATCGTTCCATGATAATTTCTCTTGCAAAAACAAACTACCAAAAATAAACCTGGAAAGTCCGAGCAGATTGTTTGCTTAATTAGCGAATGCTTCAAACATGAATAGAGGAAAAAGCACGTCTGCCAGACCAGTTTACCGTGCAATGTCGACACAATTCGCAGACCGAGCGCGCCTTCACTAGCCCACCCTATTGAAAGCAAACTCGATTGCATATTTCATGAAATGATAAATACCTAGGTACTTCTAATGAAAAGTGACTAGTAGAATGTAAAGGGCAGCTTTCATTTGCGTTACATAATAGCAGTACGATGTAACTATACATCGTCTCAATGTATTTCACACAGACGGGGGTGGTGATGCTCCCTCCCGTGGCATTCGGCAACCACCTGATATCACTTTTCGGCATTGCGCAGTGACCTCGAAGAGTCGTCCGCGCGCGGCAATGTTGACTCACAGTCGGCGACGCACGCGGCCCGCGGGAGGCAAAGGAGACGCGTCCCCACGTCGGGCACGCATTGGCAGAACCCACGTGCGAGCCCAGGGCGCGGCGCCTTGCGAAACGGCACTTGGCAACACCGACGTCGCCGAGCCATGCTCCACCTGTGGCCGACTGACTCACGCGCGAGCCCCGCTCCTCGGCTACACTAAATGGAGCGACGCGCATTTCGCGCGCTGCGACAGACAGCCCGGAGCTTGGCGTAACGGCGGGTGCGCCAGGCGACACATGGTAACGGCAGCTAAGCGCACGCAATTAAACAAGCGCAGTGGCGCGCAGAGTCCAAGATGACGCAAAACGTCGCAGAGGCCGGACGAGCCGGCGTTAGGCCACCCAGTGCTTTCCGTGTCTGGAATGCTTACCTTAGGTCTAAGCACGACTGTTCTGGCGAGCCGTTTGACTCACTGTTTCGTGGTTGATGCGGTTAACGTCCCACAGAAACACCCGAGTTAAGAGAGACGCCGCAGTAAAGGACTACGGAATAATTTCGACCATCCTAGGGTTCATAAAACGCACCTAAATCTAATTACACGAGAGTTTCGTTCAATACGGCTGCTGCAGCAGGGAATAATAGAACCTGCGACCTGCGTGTTCATCCGCAGAACGCCATTCCATACATATCCATTGAGCCACCGAAGGGAATAACGGGCGGTTTAACGACTTTCCCAAACTCGAGAAACGACTAAAGGGATCTTGCAACATGGTAGAGAGACCCGTTATATAGTCAACGGACTTCGTAATGACTGTGTCGCTAACGTTCAAATTTACTAGAGGGATCTTCAGCGCTTTAATGCGCACCTAAATCTCGCACCTGTGTTCTTGCGTTTCACTCCCGTTGAATGTGGCCGCCGCAGTGGGGACCCGCGACTACGTGCCCAGCAGCATAGCGTCATAGCCACTGAGCCAAGCCACCGCGACGAGTGTGGATTTTCGAGAAGCGTACAGTCTAGCCTGGTATAATATGCTTCTGAAACTCTTTGTTTATTCGCCAGAGAACGGTGGCGCAGAAACATTGCGCTTTGAGCGCCGACAGCGGCACCCGCAACGTTGTGGCGTAAAGCTGTATTTGCACTTGATTCCTTTTCGTGCATTGGTGTGTTCACAAATTTAGCCGCGTTTAGGATCTTTATATTCAAAATTCAGTGCATATGTTTGTTAAGAATCAGTTTTAACACGTTGCTAAATGTACGCTGTCACGGGACGGTAGGGAGAGAGTTTTAAAGTAGCGTCATCGTCACCCGTCTTTCGTTTTTCAGCCCCGTCTGGCATACGAAGCCGCAGCTCACGGTAAGACTGGCCTATTTGCAATTCCAGAAGCGTAAGTCTGCCAGTCTAGGCTTATCTCAATTTGGGTTATTATCAAACCGCTGTGCGCATAATTCAGCGTAATAATAAAAGGCGCGTTTTATTTGTGGCACGCTGATTAGGCAGTGTTATCAGGACCATCATTACGGCGCTAAGACGTACGAAACACTAGTCTACGCGAAGGGCACAGGACGGGTGGTTCTCTAATAACATTTAACTTCAATAACGCCAGCAATGAACTGGCCCATCTTTCAGCAGTAGTGGACTCACGCGTAGGTATCCACCTTAATATAGATTAACTGGGCTTCGAATCGCGTTGTCATCTAAATAAATCGAGGCGAGCTCACATGCGGTTTCGCTTTATGCCTTGCTTCTTAGTCGCCTTGCGTAAAACTTCTTTGGCCACATCTGCCCCTTGCGCCAGTAAACCACAATAATCAATCAAATCATCAACCTTGCTTAAAACTATCGCGTCCACGCGCGTCTCACTTGAAGTAGGCACTGTAATTTGCAGTGTTAGTAACAGTTCGACTAACTTGCCAGGTCGTGGCCCAAAACACTTAATCATCATCACTTTTCGCTAAAAAGACGACCTCGGAATCTTGTGGTTTAAAAGATGTGATTGTTCCTAGACCTCATTATTTTTCATAATAGGGGTGCCAATATTCGAAACTTTCGAATAAAGAATCGAATTGTGTCCGATTCGGTCTTCGAATCGAATAGTCACTATTCGTAAATGCGAATATTTTAAAAATCATTTTCGAATATTTCAAAACCTCAACTGTGCCCTGTTAAAGATCAAGTGGCGCAAAAGTACGGTAAATTTTCACCCCCGCCTGCATAATATAGACATAGAAGATGAGAACTTGCGTAATGGAGCGGGCTTTGTTGCTTAGGTTGCCATACTTTATAGGCTATACAGCGATCATTCGCACTCTTGAAGAGTCCTGTGCATGCGAAGAAACCTCCCAATGCTCCATTTATCTTTTAAAGCGAAGCTTTATATGTTTAGGCGAAATCGCCTGTGCGCAGAAAACTACCATCATTAGCATTGGCTCGAGCGTCGTCGTCGTCTTCCTCAGCTGGCTGGTTGGCGCCCCTCGGGTTGCGCTCGTGCCACTGCTCCCGCGTTCGTCGTCGTCGTCTGCTTCCAGAGCTGGCTGCGTTGCCGCTCATCATTACAGCGTAAAATTTCACTTCTCTTCCGTCGTCGTATATAGGGGGAGGCCGCGTTTACGGGGGTATGAGCCATTAATTGTCTTACGTAACGGACAGATTTAATTTTGAAGCAATTTAATTTCGAAGAATCGCAAGCGGCGATGGCGGGCGAATGCTGCTAACCACGTCGCCGAGCAAACTCGAGACATCGAACGCAAGCGACAACGGCGGACTGCGGGCGTACCTATACCGCCAGCGACGACGTTCTCTCCGTCGCAGCCGAACGTGTGTGTAACCTCATAATTGAGAAATACTTAAATGAACCCTCGTGATTAACCCAGTGATAAACATTGGGGCCGCATGTTTCAGCTTCGCTGGTTAACCATCTTCACGGAGTGAAAGGGCCGACGAATTATTTCTACAAACAACGCTTCATAACATACTGTGTAATGACAGACACTTGCTAACTTAATACTAGGCTGTTAACATCGTTTTATATTAATTGTGAAAACGGCTGTTTATTATTCGAAATGTAATCGGTATTCGATTCGCTTCTGACAGTGTTCAATTTGTATTCAATTCGGTTTCAAAAATCCCTATTCGTACACCCCTATTTTCTAAATATTAACCTCGTGCTGTGGCGAGTTAATGGTCGGAATGTGAAAATTTCAAACCCTCAATTTTCAAAACGATATCAGGCCTCAATATTGTGATTTGTCTAGAAAAGCAGCTTTGGTTCCTCCTGGTGACTCACTATATAAGCTCCTTTTTGTAAGTATTGGCAAACGGAGGAGCAAATGTCACCCTTGTGATAAAATGGGAGCGAGACATTGAACTTGAGGAATTTTACCAGTGCATTTGAAGGACTGTCTACGCCACTGAAAAAGAAAAGAAAAAGGCACTTAAAAGTTGCTAACACTTCAAAGAGGCAAAGTTGTTAAGGTGACCAACAACTCTCTAAATTTTTAGCGACTTTCTGGCTATGTTATGGACACAGCTCTATTGTGAGACTATTTTTCATGTTTAGCATACTTCCCTTGCGTGCCTTCCGATAGCGCACTTCGCAGAAGCAGCTGCGTGGGCTGCGTACATCGCTTGTAACAGTGTTGTCTCCGCGGCATCCGTTGTCGGCTGGGCGCCGTGTCCATCGAGGCGGGTGACAGCTGAGACGCATTACGCCTTGGGTCCGCACTTTTTACTGCGTAGTGTTTACTAACAGAGGTGTAGTGTGAGCGTGCACTGAGGCACCTGACAGGTGTTGCTTGCGCGCGGGCAGCAGGTACGCGTAAACACGTGTGACGTTGCTCCACCGGAGGACATGGTTGACGTCGTCGCAAGAAAAATGCTGTACATGGCGCGCGCGCGGCTTTCGCTCTCTCGGGGTCGCTGAGTGCGGGCACATTTATTCTCTGTCACAGTGGGTTGGGGAATCATTGCGGAGAAACATTCTTCCCTGCCTTTATGTCCCCTGGTGGCAAGCTGCGCCGAACGCTGCGTGGACGATAGGCGCAGACTGACAGACAAAGACAAACGAGCGCTGTGTCTTAGTGAAGCTTTCTTTCTGTCCGTGTCGGTATACTGCAGCGGTGACTGCTGCGCGACGACGTCTTTGGCGGGAGCAGTGTGTTTGTTTTGCGCTCGTGGGAGCCGGGTAGACATTCATTAAATAATTAGTGCAACGAAGGGCGGGCGATGCCATGTATCACCGAACACACCCAGGGCCAGCGTTTTCCGGAAACGACGCGGTAGTTCAGTGCTTACGTATTGACGTGTTTTCCTCGAGCGTGAGTCAGACACAGTGGACTGGTGGGAGACGGGTTCCGTGGGGCTGTTGTCGGCTGCTGAATTCGAAATTAACTTCGGTAATGTTCTTTATCTAACCTTGCGCGTTCGCAGTGTGGAAGTAGGCTTCGAACTGGTTTAGTAAGCGCTCGCATTTATCATCGCGAACGCCAGACACGTTTCATTGCACCGTAAGTGACCCCGTTCTATTCAGCTGACTGCGCTGTGAAAGAAAAGACAGGGAGTCCGACGGCAGGCTTTGGATAACAAAAATGCGGGCTGCTCTGCGTCGCCGCCTGCCTTGCGAGCCCTCGCAGGGTGCCCGTTTCGCAAACTTCAAATGAAATGCGTGACCTTCGGAGAAACCGGTGGCCACGAGCGCAGCATTCGCGGCGGGAGAGAGCGTCTCTGTGCAAGCCACAGCTGCTGCGAGCGCGAGGATCTCGCTCGTATCAGGAAAGCCCTATCCAGGAAGGGTCGTTGTTCTTTGCAAGCGGTCATGGACACCGCATTCTGTTCATATCTTGGCTGGTCATGTGCGGATATGATTGTGTGTTTGGAACGAAAAAAAAAAATGTTTCAGACTGTCCGTTTGCCGCTGAAATTGATGTTTTTTTGTTTGTGATCGACGAAACCCTGCGCTGTGTCGCAGTGCATCCCGGTGCAGCAGCCATTCGAACGAGGCGTTCTGTGACGCACCGCGCACTCGCCGCCGTCGACCATTTAACGGCTGTGGTGTTACGTCAGCAGGTCGCAGGCTCGTTACCTGGCCGGGGCGGTTGCGTTCCGATGGTATTGGAATGAGACAGCGCCTTGCACATGCACGTTGGCGCACCGAAGGTGGGCAATCTTTCCATACCCTCCCAAGACCATCAGCACACTAAAGAGAAAAAAAAAAAAATATTTGTTCTGTATTAGTAAACTGTCCTTCGATACCAAACAAGTCGCTCTTAATTTGAGGAGAGGCTTGGTGAGAGAAAAGGTGCAAGAATGAAAGACGGGTAGCGACGCTGCCAGTTCCCATACCAACCAGCCATGACGTCGTGGACTTTTACGGCGTCTGCCCTGGCCTAGTTAGATCTTTTATCGGTACAGATAGACTGCCAGTGTATTCGAAAAGAGCCAAACACTAAACTTTAGCAAGCTTCAAGAACCTATACTGCGCCAAAATGGCCAAAATAATTAGAAATCCGTGACGTGATGGTAGAAAAGCATCGCGTGTCACGATGATTAGCACAGACGAAGCTGTGTTATTTCTTGTATATATATATATATATATATATATATATATATATATATATATATATATATATATATATATATAATATCGTAGTCAACGTTATGTGCACACCATTGCTCGCCGATATTCGTCTCCTCCTCTGAAGCCGTTCTTTTCTCGCACTTTATTGTTTTGTGTGAAGGTCAGCCTATCTCTCAGTGCTGTACTTGTCGCGTAGTTTTCTGTTTGTATTGCTGATAGTGCTTTTACGCTGAAAATGCCCTGACCGATTCGTTATCTGTCCTTACAGTGACGGCTCGCGAGGAATAAGTGCTTGAGGACGCGATTGATTCCTTTTCCACTTCCAGATAAGATTCCTCGACTATTGTGTTTCATATCTTGCCGCGAAGCCATCTGAAAGCGCTTCGCTTATGAGCAGAAAGTACGACCTGCAGTAGCCCTAGAGGCTCAGCAGCACAACGGGTCAAAGGCTTTGTGAAAGGCAGGGACGCGTTTATTTATCTCTCTCTCTCTCTCATCTGTTAAGCACGAGATCGCGAGTTTGGTTTCCGGCCACAGCGACCGCGTTAATGTAGGAGCTAAATACAAGCACTTTTGTATTTTTTTTTTTCGTTGAAATGGATCCAAAGGGCCGCAGTTAAAGTGCGTTGGTATTCTATAAGAACGGATAAAGATGCTAAACTGGACACATACATAAGAAAGGCACATTCACACACAAAATCGTTGTGTGTGTGTGTGTGCGCGCTCTTTTTTTTTTTTTTTTTTTTTGGCCAGATTGCGTTTCTTAAGTTGTCTGTATGAAATTATTCTGGAGCCCACCCCTACCTCACTACGGCGCCTCTCATAGCTTATGTTTCTTTGGCACGTTAAGGCCCATAATGTGACTTTTAACGATATCTTGCAAATACTTTTGTGAGTGCTTTGTTCACATGTCATTACTCATTCTTGAGATGCCGCTAAATGTCAGACGCCTACTTCTAGAAACAGCTGTAGATGGTCGCCAATTATTTTTTCATGTGTCTCGTACGAGTGTGTCTTCAGGGAATCGCAACACCGTATAATTTCTTATGGAGGCTGCGCTTTTTTTCTTTTTTGATGCGGTGCGGCCTTCACACGGGACCGCACCTTTTGGTCTAAATGGTGCTGGCGCGGTCTTGTGGATGGATGCTATGAGCGTCCCCTTTGAAACGGGGTGGTGGGTTGCGCCACCAAGCTCTTAATTTGTGCACATCCTGGCTCTCGCCATCTAGTAGCGGCATGCGGAAGTACGCAGCGCCGATGCGCGCGTGCGCCATCGCTCATGCGATGGAACTTGAAATTCGCCGATGCGCGCGCGCGCGGCATTGGGACACGGTCACACCGAACGCGATTGCTTCTCCATTGGAAATTGTTTTTCAAAATTTTGGGCTACCGAGTTGTGTAAAGGTCGCACTCGAGTCTGTACGGTAGGTTTCTTGTCTCTCCAAGGGTGCGATGCGTTGCCGGCTGGCGGAACGAGCCGTAAATGTATTCCACGAAGGCGGGCTGTGATAAGTCGTGGCTTATCGGTGTCGCGGCAGGACGCAGACTAATGGACTGTTTCTCCAGAGTCGCATAACGTTTGATTCGGAGAAGCGAGAGGCGCGCTCAACGTGATCTGCCCGGGCTCCTGTCTTGTCGCGATTGTGACTGCGGTATCTGTTTGGGGCAAGGCCGACTCCTCAAGGACTGGCAAGTCCTGTGGCGCCACCTCTCAGCGTTGAGATGCACTGTGCTTTCGCGGCAACGATCGGCCTTTTGAGATGTTCATTGCATGCGCTGTTCCGAGCGTGGACACGGCAGGATCCATGGAGCATCGCTCGTACTAGAACGTGCGCGATTGCATTGAATGCTTCGCACAGTGTTTCGCTGCGCAGTCTTTGACCGTTTACGGCTCGCTCGAAATAACGGTGTTCTGAAGAAAAAAAAGAATAACTTTAGTGGAGGCCGCGAATGGCGTGCCGAAGACGTTAATCCAATTTCAAGTGATTGTTCCTTCGAGGGCGTGCGGGGATTGGCCATTTAATCGAGTTAGCGGCCACGTAGGTGTGCGACTTTTTCATCTTCGTCGTGGGTTGCTTTCTGTTCGCCAGTGACGTTTCATTTCGAGAGGACTGCCTCGTCTGACAGCAGCAACGCGGAAGCCTTGGCAGGTGACGCGAGCTCAACGGCGTGCACGTAGTCATTCTCTTGCGCGACCTGCAGCTGCTCTCTGATTGGAACGCGGCGAACGGGCCGTGCACGCAGAGTGGGCAACGTTATTGCAGCAGGCACTGCCTGCAACTTCTACTTTTAAAAGGATAATAAGCGAGCGGACCAAACATGTTCAAACGAGCCAGCTTCGTGTCGGTAGGTGACGCCTGGTTCGCTATGCAGAAAACACCATCGAAGTGAAAAACTTAGAAGTGAGTGAAGCGGCGCAGCCCTCGATTTGTCGAAGCATCCAGGTGTGGTGACAGTGCATCGCATCCAAAGATTTTAATAAATGATACATCCAGTCTGGCAGCATTGAGTGCTTTTCGTAAAGGAAACCGAATCGTTTAAAGGAAACCTGACTTGCAACATGATCAGCGCTGCGTTAAGGAAAATTTGCGAAGGTCAGTCTCCTATCGAGTGCCTCGAAAACATGGCTTGAGGCCACAACAGCAGCAGCATGGATGTCGGAACTGGCCATTCTGGCCGGCCATTTAAAGGTTTCCCTTTCGTATCATTGCGACGCGCATGTTTCGCAGCTCGACCATGTAATACATTGTACGACACCGTTGTCGAATACAAAATCATGCGCTTGTGAAGACGTGCACCCCGTGCAGGCAGATATCACTGTTGTGCTCTTGAGAAAGCAGAGCAGCAGCAAATTGATTTCCGCAACAACGCCGACCATGAAATAACTTGCGAAGGTACGGTCAGTAATTTCGGAGCTCATAACTAGAGGCCGGATCTTTAGGCATTAAAAAAGCGCGTTTTAGGCGCCAAAAATAGGCAGGCAAAACAACGTTTTAGGCCTCCAACGTCGTAAATATAGGCACAATAAATTTTCACGCGAATGCAAATAATTTCAAACGAAGACGTGCGCGGCCTATATCTACGATAGGAAAACAAGAAATGTTATTGTCTATGATGGCACAAAGGCGCCAACAGTTGAACGTAGCCGTGCAATTGTCCCATAAAACTGCTGGATTAATGACGATCAATTGGCTTCATTCAATAAGCACACCGCTCATATTCATGTTCATTGGCCACTGTACTCGAGCGTTGCATATAGTGAAACAGGCATGAAAAAGAATACTTGAAAGCTGTGAATACTGATTAAAGAAAAACGATATTTCATGTCTGCCTGACGCAATTAAATGAAGACACAACAAAAACAGACAAATAACAAATGCAAGAGAGACTACGCATGTTCTTACATGAGGACTGTTAGGTACAACTCTTCGCAATTGTCTCATATACAATGACATAATCCGAATTGTACATGCCAGACGTCCCAGCACTGCCAAATACACTTCCAGCCCATTTGAAGTGCACATGTCTGAATAAATCTGTTTGGAGAGCACGCGGAACGTAGTCTAAGAATCGCTGTGAAGATTGCGGAAACAATAGCAAACTACCACCATCTCCAGATTTTTGGATTCAAAATTGTGCCTCTTGTCACTGAGAATGATCTCGTACGCTGAGAAGGAACGCCCGACGGCGGGGAACACCTTACAAAGTAAATTATAAACAAAACAAAAGCCGCGTGCACATCACATTTTTCTTTCTTGTTTTGCTCTTCACTCTCCTTTCCCCTGACGGCTCTCCGCGGTTTCGCATTCGCCAGCCGCCCGCGCAATGTCAGCGCGGTGGTGTATGCTGGCCGGCGCGTTCCATTTCAATGCTGCTAGCAGTTGTTTTCCGGGAGTTGGTTTAACTAAAGGACTAGGCTGAACCCCATAGAGTTCCGAACAGCCAATGTTCCCCGGTAACATGAATAACGGTCTCTAACTGCACTCGAAAGCGAAACTTGATGCTAAATAGTGTTCGTATAGGCACCGATATTGAAAATAGGCATTTATAGGCACTATAAAAACACTATGAAAGCCCTTCTTAACCTCTAATTCGTGCTAATATATCAAAGTGGGGCAATAGGAGCGCAAGGAACAAAAAAGGCATTTTCCTAAAATCCGATCTCTACTCATAACTGAAGCGACACAGAAGCGAAAGAAGGTTTTCTGTGTACGCAGGCCTGCAACATAACTCACTGAAACGTTCATATTTCTATTGTTGATTGTGTTTTTCATTATTCTGAAGATGCAAGAAATGTGTTAAAACTAATTTTTCAACCTTTAATTGACGGCCTTAGTCCCATATAATCGCATTTTCATATATTACCCATCGTCTGCCACCCGCTCGCTTTGCTCTGTTATTGTTACTCTGTTATTTGAAGCATGTTGTTGCATTATAGTCTCTGTGCCTACAAATTTCCACACGAGAACGTTGTAGTGACTCTTGAAACCATCCTGTTTACGAAAGCTGGAATCGCAGCCGCGCTTCTATGCGTACACGTGGCGCCACCGCCCGTTTATTTTCTTTATTAACGCGCTATCGCGGAATCGTTGTGACCCCGCGTTTGAACCCGCATAATACATATGCCAGAATAGCCTGTCTGTGTGGAAAAACCTCGCATTTTGTGCAGTATAGTCGGGCTTTGTATTTCAACAACTTCAAAATATTTTGCACTTACAGCTGCTTTATTTTAGCTTAAGTTGCGTAGTAACTTCGCGTTTGTTTGGTCCGCAATGTTGAATACAACTTGTGGCATGTTTTAGCTTGCTTGGTTTGTCCACGGAAAAAGATGGGGGATATTAAAATGATAGCCCACCGTTGTATGCGCACTCTCTTATGGGAGAGGCGAGTTGCTGCAGTTTCTCTGCCCGTCGGCAAACAGCGATGCCAGGGCCGCTATTTTGTAGCGATGCCTGTAAAGTAATAATGCCTTTTCGCGCTTATCGCGCTTTGTCAATGGTCAGAGCGACGGTCCGCTCACGATATCAACGTTGATAACGCGAGCGGAGTAAAGGCATCGCTACAAAATACCGGCCCAGGTTTTTATGAACGATGTGAAAAAAGAAAGTATTAACAAGTAATAATATTTTTGTGAAATTTGACAGGGCAGCACAACGGAAAGCGCGAAAATTTTTTGAAGTTCGAATAAAAGCTCGAGTTAACTATACGAGATGAATCCCGAAGCGCCCGTACGGAACTGGAAGGTGCGAACTGTGGTTGAGAGATCTAGGAAATTTTGGTTTAGGGCGCTTTCCACTGGACACGCAGGAGCACTCAGAACTGCCCGGAAAGAGGTTTTCGAGGACCAGAGCCAACGTGGAAACGTATTTTGGAGCGCGACGTTTTCAGGTTGTCAGCGCGCCCGTCTTACGTTGCGCGATAACCGCATTTAAATCCTAGCCAAAATGTGTCGCGACGAAAACTGGCAACTTGAATGTTGACGCTTTTCGTCCATGATAACGGCGAAGCGGTGTAGACCACGCCGAGAATTCGTCGGATGACGTATTCTGTGCGTTTACCGCTTTAGGTCCATCATGCGCGCTACATGTACCGGCGCTAAGTGCCGAATCGAGTGACTTGCTTGAAGATTGAAGGGAACGTTGTTGCCTAGGCCGGTGGCTGAGCCGCTTGCGTCGCACGCGCACTCTGGACGCGGGCCAAGACAAAGTTAATGGTGTTTGTGGTAGTGGCGTCGCCCGTCTTCTTTTCGAGCCGGCGGACGGCTTCACCCGGGCACCGGGGTGGGGGAGAGCGCGCCGCCGACGTCGTTAGTGTCATCGTTGCCGACGCCGGTGGTGGTGCAATCCGAGGTTCTCGAGGAGTCTCGCCGGAATATCGTCGGGAAGGGCCGGTGTGGTGGACGGCACTGGCCATGACCCTGCGTCAGAAGTGGTGCTTCCAACATATAACAGAAAGGGGCCGCCGTTACGCGAATAAAATGAAACGATGCACTGGCACTCGCCATATAACTTTGGGGACCCCACTATCATATGCAGCATTGTTCTGATTCCGTCTATGTGCTAGGCCAAGCTGTTCAGTTGAACTATAGTAGAGCTGGTAAATTGGTTGCTAAGGCAATCATATGCATCATTATCTTGCAAAGTTTGATGGTGGTTGTGTAGGGGGATGTTAAAGTTATTCCTGAGGCTCTGGTTTGTACAACGCTTCATGAGGTTGACACTGAGTATCGGGGCCCATCCTGTTGTGTTGATACAAGGTAGCTATAGCAGCTTCTTCATAATAGCGTAAGACCGAGCATGTGAAATGCATTTGTGCATTTGTTTATTCCTAGTTTCATCTTAGTGTGTCAAAGTAGTAGTAATTTATTTATACTTTTCATATGTTATATTGCAGTAATATGTTACAGTGAGTAATTCACATCATACCGTCTTCTAAAATACAATGGGATGGCTATGGCTTATGGACTAGCAAAATATGTATTTGCAGCTGACAGAAACTGCTAGTAATCAATTCATAATGTTCACACCGTCCTAAGGAAGCATGGCCCCTAAGTTAACAGCGATGGTATTTTCAAATTTGTCCCAAATGTTGTTGACTACAGTGCCGTATTTACTCGCATAATGATCGCACTTCTTTTCCTTGAAAAATTGATGAGAATTGTGTGGCTGGGACAATTATGTGGGGAAAACTTTCCCTCCGTAATTCGAATAAATTTTAAGTTTTGATGGTCAATGTGGGGGTGCGAGAATTCGAGTAAACACGGTAGCTTATTTGCTGTGGCCATCAGTTTCACTGAAATGTTCTGCATTGTCTAAATACCTCTCGCTTCATTTTTTATTTGCAGTGCCGAGACTTTGTAAAGGCGGGTGCTTACAAGGGTTTAACTCCTGCTGATGTCGTCGCAGCATCGGACATCACATTCTGCTGTGTCTCCAATTCTCACGCAGCCAAGGAGGTAAGCAATTTTTAATTTTTTATGTATGTGTGCATGTATGTATGTATGTATGTATGTATGTTACTTTATCTTATAACTTGCGCGTTGTATGTAGAATATAAAATTAGCTTAGCCACCTTGCAAAAGTATCTTGTCAATAACAAATTGTGGTTGGTTTTAAAATGTACCATATCTTCCGGTCTATAAGTCGCACCTCCTCAAAACGGCAATTAAAAGAAAAACGTATATAAGACGCAGCTGTTCATTCGGTAATAAATTTTTAAAAAATTAGTGACGTTTCACTTTGTGAAAGCAGGTCATGCACAATAGTATGGGTGCCTTCTATATAATTGCGATAGCAATCATTGGACACTCAGGCGTATTTCTGCCTGTATAAAGCCCAAGGGCAATAACCTCGTTTTCATGCGCCTTATGCTGTATGTGCAAGTGAAAGCTTGCAAAGGTGAGCCGAATCGCACACAAGGGAAGAAAGTGGGAAGGCAGCGCAGGAGCGATATCCACGAAGTGAATGATGATGAGTGGGCGAAGCACCGAGGGATCATTCGGGTAACCGTGAATCCCCCGTACGTTGCCCACTCGAACATGCAAATGAGTGACAACACATGTGTACAGTATATAGAATGTTGTTTTATTGGTCGTATATGGTATTGAGGTGCGGACTTCGTTTTCCCTTCATTAAGATTGCCTTGTGATCAGTGCAGCAGCACAGCGACGCTGGCAAGCGGAACCAGAGGCGGCGAGAGCGCGGGAAGCGTCGGCAAAATGCCAGAAGCGTTCTCCAGAAGCCGGAGCTTCACATACATATACTATACATATACATATATATACTGTACATGTGTACAGTATATACAGCACTTATATAGCCCTTGTGCACCGCAGCGCCCCTAGCGGGTCTCCATGCAAACCAGAGCTACAGACAAAGGACGACGAGGGACAAGGCTCGGCCCTAAGGTGCTTCACCCCTAAAAATAGGGTTGAAAATGTAATAACCTGTAACACAGTTTGCAAATCAGTTCTGCGGAATCCCGTAAGGTGGAGGAATTGTCATTAAAGGAAAAATTGTAGGGAAGTTGTAGCTGCATGCTACATTTGAGTAGATAACCATTTTTCCTTTCATAGCCTGATGTTGCATAAGCATGCTACAAAATAAATGATCGTGTTACATGTGCATGTTTCTGCAACAGTGCTGCTGTGGAGGCAAGAAAAGTTTCAGATCCAAGTTTCCTTGTAAATCAAGCATGGCAAGCGATACTACAATGTGCAGTTTCATTTGTAGTGTCTTCAATCACGCTTGCCATTTCCTGATGCCCATCCCTCTTAGATAAGCTAATAATCTTACCAGGGCTGATCAAAGATACATTGTAATTGTATCTTGATACAGCTATAAGATACTGCAGCATTGATTGTATTTGATACAATACTCGCTATTTGTGTCTAAAGATACCCAACACATTAGTTAATTGCTTATTATAGCCCCACTGCAGGGTTGCTGCATTGCAATAGTTGGCTTGCAAATTTTGTAGCTCCTGCCATGAGATGGCGTTCCTATCAAATTTCCTATTAACCAGGTAACGATTTTTCAACAATCTAACAAAATACAATATTGTCTATTAGGGGAAGCGTTAGCTCAAGGCCAACTCCAAAATACTTGCACATATACTTGCACAGATATACTAAATACTTGTATTACTTAGTGAACCGATTTGAATAAACTGTGCTGAATTTCGGAGAGAAAGCGAAATTTTACCTACCATAGCAAGCAGAATTTTGACTCAGTGCCTCATACTGTATATAAAATCGTCAAAAGTTGGTTTTAAATTTGAAGCACGATGTTTACAAAAACTGATATTCCAGCTCTGTAATCCGCATTCGATAGAGCATTTTAAGTAGACAGGTGCAATATATTTTATAGTTTATGGGAAATTGTTACAATGCCTACAAGGATTGTAAGAAAGTCTTACTACATTAGTGGTATAATTGAAAGTGGCATATGATCAATACATTATTTTTGTCTACTTTGGATGTCCCAAAATGTTCATTGTACAGAATTGTGATTTTTTTTATTTAATATTTTTGCTCAGGGCTGCAGGTGTTTCATTATTGTTTTTTTTACTTTCGCGATTTTTATTAACTTCAGTAAAAAACTGGTGGTCTTAGTACAAGATGGCTCCTTACATTTAATAAATTTTAGCCATTTTTTTTAAATGCAAGAAATTTTATCAAAACTGCACTGTGTAAGCACAGAAAAACGTTTTCTTCGTACCCTGTATGTAGCTAAGAACTCCTGACATAAAGCTTCCCCATAGTCTAAGGGGCTAGCAACAGTTGCATCAGAGAAATGTAGGCATGCTGCTTAATCAGTGATTTTTCTATGCCACTTTTAATTGGTACGAGGCACTAGTTTGCGGTCGAATCTTAAAGCAGGTCAGCTTGCTTGTAATGTATTCATTTCTGTGGTTTTGTGATCGACATCAACCTTTAGATTGCGCACTGAGTACCTTGGCATGAGTTAGACATATGAGTTTTTAAAAACAATATGTTGAGCTAAGGAGTGTTTGTTTTTAGAGAACAGAAAACGAGTCTTAATGACAACGGCATAGATTTGCACCAATATTAATGTGCAATATTCAATTTTTCTTTCACTCTGTCACATGAAACAGCAGGTCATGCAAGAGCAGATGATGTTCTGTCTAAGGCAGCATGTTGACTACCATCAGCCATGCTGAACTCTTCGATTGAAATTTCCAGGAAATAGGCTCACTAATAGTGGAGTCGATCTTCCCCATCATCCGCATTTGGCAACATTACTGACTTTACTGTAGTACTTTGCGTGCCCATTAGAGGGCGTTAGAAAAACACAAGAAAACTATTGAAAAGCGCTGACTCAGAGTAGAGGAAACGAGCTGTGAAAATAACCAGCAAAATTAGGTTGATGGCGCGTACACAGCAGCTGTGGAAAGGCAGGTCACGGATGGTGAGACAGCTTGGATAGGCACGATGAACAGGAAGCCAATCTATATCGAACAGCAAAGATTGAAATTAAAATAAGCTTTAGGATAGCTCAGAGATTTGAGAACTACTATTCGAAACAGGGTCATTTTGTAATTCTGTAAATGCAGTGCTATAGGCGAAAATGTGACAATGTCTACGTTTTATCCATAACGTGTGGAAACACTGGGGTATCTATTGAACGTCTTTTGTTAACATGTTGGTATCCATTCAAAGCTAAATAAGGATGTAGATTTAGTCACTCTGCCCAAGGTCTTCAGTTCTAATGACACTAACAGAATAAAGGTGAATATACCTGCAGTGGAGAATTGTAAATTACAGCTAAGCTCATATATTTGATACACAGACCTTAAAGAGAAAGTGGACTCTGCATTGCTTTGCTCGCTCTCATACGTTGTTGGCTAATTGTGACGGCAGCCATACTGTTGTGACCCGTGGCATCCAGATCATTCCAAGGTCAAACTGCTGGCTACATTATGTGCAGCTACCACAGAATAATTTGCCAACATGTGTTATATATCACACGACTTCATAGAGCATGGCGGCATGCCATGCTCTTTGGCGTGCCGCCATGCACACCAAAATGTGGTTGTGCGAGAGCAGTAGACAGCAGGACCAGTTCACCACGGCAAGCATAGGAAGTGCTAAAACACATTGTTCTTTAGCATGCGGCACTTGCTTTTGTGGCTTCAAATTCCATTATGGAGCGTCTGAGACATGGTCGTATGTACAGTAATGGGATCTTTGCTCGTAAAATGCACTCAAAGTACTCGAGGTCTGCAGCGAAATGTATTCCTGATGATGTTCCTGTTAAAGTAGCACGCTTCCGTGTGGCGCAAAATGCAGTATGGGAAACTTAAGTTGATTGGTAATGCGTCTTGCAGCACATGGTTTCTACAAAAGGGTATTCTTCGAGTACTGGCCGACTTCAATTCTGCAGTTGCAACAAGCTGCCGAAAAAAGAAAATTAAAACTTGTGGCTTTATGTGCCAAAGCTAATATAATTATGAGGCACGTCGTAGTGGGGGACTTAGAATTTACCACCTGGGTTCTACTTACTGGAGCTTCTTCTTCCTCTTCCTTTGTTTTTTCCATTTTCCTCCATCGAAGCGTAGCCGCCATAGTCATGATCGAACCCGTAACCTCGAGCTCAGCAGTGCAATGCATGCCACTAAGCTACCACGGCAGGTGCCGTGGTAGCTTAGAAAAATTAATAATAATTTTTCCGTGATGACCTAAAAGTTTATTTGATTCGTCATAATATACTTATATAAAACTTTTGGTTTTGTTTCACTGCAATTCTCGTTTTTGATAGTGCCACAGAGCATCCTAATTTAAAAAAAAAAAAAACGAGGTGGCTGGCACTCACAATTTGTAAAGTTCGAAAGTGAGGAGTTTCAAGTCAGCATTATGTTGTAGTTTGTTCATATTCCTGATCAGGTTTGTTTATTAGGAATATGTGTGAAGATAAAATTGGCGAATGTTAGAATAAGCTTTATTGGCGACATTTCATGGCCTTCAAGTGACTGTGGCCGTCTTCGTCCATTTTGTTGTAGGTGTTTCTTGTATCCTAAGATCCACAATACTTCAGCGGATGTATATAAAATACAGATATATTGATACACGGCTTTCTGAATGTGCATTATACAGATACAAAATACTCGAAGAGTATATAGTATCGAAGATACACATGTCTTTAATACTGCCCAGCCCTGAATCTTACCCATGTTTGTCTAGTGCCATTTTTAATCTACTGGTGGCAACACCAACAGTGAAGTACAGTCAGGCCTCGATTTAAGGGAACCGAATTCTATGACATTTTATATTTAATAAAGTGCTTTCCATTCTCTGACACATTCACAGAGCTTAATGCATCGAAAACATTAAAGCAACAAAGTGAAGTGAACAATATGGGTAAAGAAACGAGTCACAGAAATACTGCAGTGCTTAAAATGCCTCAGAATTTATTCACGCATTGCTACAGTGAACACTTCATCTTGCCAGTTTGAACTGACGTCACCTAAGCTGAACAGCAGTCCAGAAGATGTTGAATTAGTGGCGCATAGTATAAGGAGTATGACCATTGCAAACCTGTTTTATTGCTGCCTAGATGGTGTTCGGAAACTGTGGTGTTTTGCAAGAGATTAAAGACAACAAGGGCTACGTGGAGATGACATCCATAGACCCTGACACATCGCAGGACATATCAGAGGTGAGCACTGTGTGAATTTCAAATGTAGTATGAAATACTAGCTAAACCAGGGAGGGGGGGGGGGGGGGGGTGAATATCAGCCATCCCAGCTTGTGCATGTTTGTTTCATTTATTTATTTATTTATTTATTTGCGATACTGCCAGTCTCAGTGAGACCAAAGCAGGTGGGCATTGTATTAGACAGTTTTCAAGAGAAACAAACAGGTCCTACTACATGGTACAGTAAAAAAAGAAAAGGGAAAAGAAAAACACCAATGACGATGTGAAATACAACACTTTTGGTTAGTTTAACAATATCACTTAGTAACAATTATAGTATTACTAGAATTTATATAAAGATAGCGAACATATGACCCTTGTAAAATTAGAGAAGTTATACAGCTAACAGATAAAAGCGCAGTAGTGACCAGTTTGGGGCTTGAAATGCAGAATTTCCACGCTAGGAACAAGCATTACAGTGAATATGTGTGGGCGTGTTAAATGGCGTCTTCTGTGTTTGATGTCTCTAGTTGGTTGATGAACGATGAAAGTGACGGATAGGAAACTATGTCTGAGTTGAGGAGATTCCATTCTTTGATCGCACGAGGAAAAAGTGAAAACTTGAACGTGTCATTATGAACACTGTACTGGTTTAGTGTAAATGGGTGCTTATTTCGTGATAGACGTCATGTAGACAAAGTAACGTACTTGGCTCGGTCTATCTTATAACTGCCGTGCATTAGTTGGTAGATGAATTTTAAGCGGGCTTGTCTGGCCCTAACAGATAGTGTTTTAAGGCCTGCATCAGCTAAGAGGTTTGTAGGGGAGTCATAGGGCCTGTATTTGTTAAAGATGAATCTCACAGCTTTTCTTTGCACTTTTTCTAGTTTTGATATGTTAGTTGATGTGTGGGGAAACCAGATGATGTTAGCGTATTCTAAAACGGAGCGAACAAACGTTGTATAAGCTAGTAGTCTGGTGTGTTTCGGTGCAAGGCGTAAACATCGTCTAAGAAAAAAAAAGGCTTGCGTAATGCGACTGAGGTAATATTATCAATATGTAAGTTCCATGAAAGGTCAGAAGTGAATGTCAAACCTAGGTATTTGTGGTTATTTACTTTGTTCAGGCAAGTGCCACCGAGAGCGTAAGAAAATTCTGAGGGCTTCTTTTTTGTTGTAAGGACATGTCATTAATGTGTAACTCGGCTGAATGATCAAGAAACTAGCGTGACTGCATCCATTTAGGTGTGCAATTTTCAACCGTCATGTCTGCTCTGCAAACTATATTGCAGGTTGTGAGAGGCTTTTTGCTTTCCAAGTCAATCGGCATAGAGTGAAAAAAACTTGCAGGTATGACTGTATTCTTTTACACTAAATGCCCATTTCAGTTTATGTTATTAAGCCCACAGGTGAGGCTTACCTGAGCTAGCAAATAGCATGAAACAGGTACTATTTGCCAGTAGATCAAATTTTACAAAGGTGAGCATTCAGGTGAATCAGTGCTGTGTTGCTCATTTTCGTTTCTATCCAACTTTTGCACTGCTTATGAAAATTAGGCTGTGCCATATGAAACTGAAAAGGTATGATTGGTGCATTGCGGTACATGTTTAACACGTAATGTGGATTTAATGGCATTTAAATCAACTTGGTTCTTGGGCCCCTGAGTTAAAAACCAACAACAAAAATTCACTTTGGCCATAATGTTTCAAACTAGTAGTATATACTGTATTTACACGCATAATGAACGCACCCCCCACTTTTCTAATTAAGAAGTGTGTTTTTTGTGGTGCGTAGTTGTTAATTTGTGGTGCGTATCAAGAAACTCATCATCAGCAATGAAGATATAAATAAAAGGAAATAAACTTTCTTGCCGTGGCGGGATTCGAACCCACGGTCCCAAGGCGAGCATCATAACCACTAGGCTATACAGTCACACTTGCAGAACATGTATTTATGCGAACCATATGATTGTGTTCGAGCGTCCTCGTCTTCGTACACAGCTGGCGCATTCGCAAGCGCTCGTGCCAATGCTCTGCGAGGTGAAGAAGAGGTTTTGGGCGCTATGCTCGAGAGAGAGAGAGATAAAGAAAATAAGAGTGAAAGAGAGAGAGACACATTCACGGAGCAAGTTTGATGGAACGCGTTGTCGGCATTGGAACGCGGTGTCGGTGTTGCAAGCTGCGCTAAGCAACGTGAGGACGTAAGTCCGAGACGCGCGAGAAGACATTATCATCATGTGTAATAAGATGAAAAATACGCACGCACTTCCGGAAAATGCTGGGATACGATCGCCCCGCTTTGCTGTTTCAAGCCTTTTTCAAGCCTTGTGCGGCCGTGTGCCAGGATAAGCGTTCTTTTTTTTTTCCCCCTCTCATAATGATTGTACCCTGCAACTGTGTGGCCGTGCGCGCCTTATCTTGAAAGCGATCTGCCTTGGGGGCTGAGTCTAGGTGAGACAGCAGCTTATACCTTTGTGCGTGGTCCATTCTCGCCGCTCAGTTTGTGTTGAAGCGATACACGGCACGAAGGTCACATCGCTCGCTGTTGCAAGTGCTGCGCTTGCTCACGCCAGGGTTGGACAGAGAGTGTCTGCGGTCATCGAGTGTGATGTGTTCATGTTTGCCTGTGCGTGCTGACACCATGCTTGTTAATCTACATAGTTAGCGAATGTTTGCTAGTTTATACGGCAGATAAAGCTACTATCCTCACTTAGTATCGCTGTCTACACATTTGCTATCGCAATCGATGGTTCGCCTTTCAGGTGAAACTGTGAGGTTTTAGAGGTGGGCCGCAAAAAACAAATCACTCAAAATTTTACCCCACATAATGAACCACCAAATTGCACATATATTCTTTTTTTTTTTTTAAGTGCGTTCATTATGCGGGTAAACACAGTATACTATTAGAGCGATCCTGGCAAGGGTGCAGAGCTGGTAATTGTCTAGTTTTCTTATTAACAGCATTTACATAGCCCCTTTGCAGACGACACGTTCACCTAGTGGTTAGCAGATGCGGTCCCAGCACATCACCTATGAGATTTTCAGTGTGGCGTGAGTGCCACCCACTAGGAGGTTCTCAACCTTTCAGGTCTCGCGTCATTTGAAGCAAACTTTAATCACGCCATTGTCTCTCTCTCTCTCTCTCCAGCTCTAGTATCAAAATCACCTATTTTTGTGATCGTTTTATGATGCATCCACTTGTATTTCAAGCATAAAGTTTTACACGGAGGCTTGTCTGTATCTAGACGTTTAACTCTTTGTGCGGTCCAATATTTTATTGCAGTTGGCCTTTTGAGTGATGAAAGTAAGTGCTCACATGTAGGGTACTCCTTGATTCTAGGCTATCATGCTCAGAGGTGGGCGGTACTTGGAAGCACCTGTGTCGGGCTCAAAAAAGCCTGCTGAGGATGGCACTCTCATCATCCTGGCTGCCGGTGACCGGTCACTCTTCAATGACTGTGCCACCTGTTTCGAGGCTATTGGCAGGCATGCATTCTACTTGGGTAAGGGGATGTTTCAACAGAGTTTTGCGTAAACTGAGATCAGCTTATATTCACAACTTTTACAAGTGGCCAGCAATTTCGGGAAAATTATTTTATCTGTGTTCTCAGCAACTCGCATGACGTAACTTTTGCTTTAGCATGCCCTTCAAGTGGCGTCTGTCCTATAGAATTTAGTATCTGCAAGTATTTTGTATCGAGATGAAAATAACTGCTGTCATTGTCACACTGGAGCAGTGACGTTTACTCCTTTTCACTTGGGGATATGAATATTACGAAATGTTTGAAAAATGAATGTCAAACACAACTAAATGACAATGTCTGCATGTACACAAGGCATTAAAATCGGCTTGTTCATAGTATGATATAAATATGTGGCACTTATAAACACTTTATCTCAACAAATAAGGAGGCCTTCATAAAAATAATGAAAGTCGAACCTCTATATAATGAAGTCATACTTAAAGCAAGAAACTTAAATAGCGTGCTTCATTGAGACCAGGTTTCAGTATTTCCATCAGTAAAGGTTACAAGTTTGTAGAAGATGCATAGCATCTTGTAAGTAATCATTTATGAACCCAGCCCCACAGGAAACTTCGCCAATATTCTCTTGCATGCAATGGTTATTGCGTTGAGTGCAATGCTTTTGTTCAGGACGCATCTGGTTGGTTCACGTACCAAGCGTGGTACCATGTTGCATCATCACATGGTACCACGCTTACATGTATATTATCATAGGCTGTTAGCAATAACAATACGGCTAGATGTCACCGAGACAACACGCATTTCTTTATTTTCGTTCCTTTATTGCGAAGCTCGCTTGCTGTTGGTGTTTTCATTTTTCGATTGGCTGTTGCTGCGTTCGAGGACACATTTGTGAGACGGTCAGCACAAATGATGTGTACCCAGTGCAGTTTCTGTAAGCCAGCATAACAGATGGTGCCGCACTGCTTTCCATCGTCTGCTGGTTGTTATCTTTTGCTGCTCCCCAGCGACGTTTGGACACATGAAAATAAATGAATCATTGATGTAAGTGTATTTTTGTCACAAATGCTCCAAATACATGCATTCAATGTGTGCAACCAATCAATATTCACAATATTCATCAATATTTCCAAGGAATATTACTTGATCTCGGGAAATAATAAAGTCCGTTATACCACAGATTTCAATAAATTGATGTGCAACTTAAGAAAATGAAGAAAGGACCAAGTGTTTGAAACGGTAAAAGAATACTGCGCTGATATCGTGAATGAGCTAAACAATGTACTGAACGTTTCAGCACTTCTGATATCTACTGAATATGTCACTGTTTCAATACCCAGGGGCCTAGAGCTAGTAAGGCCAACATGGATTGGAACTCCATATGTTCCATATGTTGATTGTACCAAAGCCTGCTTGAAGTGCTCAAAGCTCAGTGGACACGGGTTTTCTATGCTGTAAGCATAGAGTGTACCTGTGGAAAATGATCCTCGCAAATAAAAACAGTGAAGCCTGGAGGAAAGTAAGTTTCAGCCATTTGGCTTGAACATGACAAGTATTATTGCTGGGGGAAGCTGGTTACAGCTTACCTTTATCGAGTGAAGTGTGCAATGTGCAAGAAGGCAATATATATCACAGCAATAGATAAGGTGGTTTTGAAAAGCCACCTGAAGAGCTTTAAAGTCTTGTGTCCAACTCAGCGGCTTGCCGCTAAGAAGATTTCAATATTTGTTTGCTTATGTATGTATGAATGAAACTTGTTTTGTCTTTCTTAATTTTAGTCGAATATTGTATGTGAACCCTGACTGAGCAGACTTGTGCAGTTGATGACATAGCATACCTCATGAGGTCTAAATGTCTGAGAAGGGAAAAAAAAAGCAATGAAACCAATGCTTTGATTCTCAAATTGGCCTGAAATAGTCTAGTGTTAAGCAAGCCTTTGAAATTTATGTTGTATAGCTGCCACTGACATGCAGAACCTCGTAATACTCTCAAGGATACAATCAAATCCCTCCACAACAAAATTGGCAATGGGCATGAAAATTTTCAGTGTTGCAGGAATTCATTGTGAAATTTGCAAATAACCATCAAACGTGCAGTGGTGGTCTAAATGCACCATTTTTGCCACAGTTTTATCGAGTCTTACATAAATGGGAGTGCTAGGTGTACGATACTCTTCCTGCTAAACTGCTTTCTTATCTTCACTCAAGTTTCTCACAGAAGTACCATTTGCAGTAATACGACATTCGGCAGCATTACCTCCGCAGTTTCGTCCACAATAAATCTGAAGTGGGTGTTGTCTGTAGTAGGTGGTGTTGCCACTCAAAAATTTTTTTATTCCACTGCAACAGAACGGTGATGTCATCTGTCATGGCTACAATAGATAAACTTTGTTCACTGTAGTCATGACAGATGGTTCCAGCATATCGTTGCAGTGGAATCCACATATTCACTTCCGTCTTATGAACAGGCCCAGCTGCACAATATTCAGAAGGTCACAGCATTCTGCTTGCAGAAGCAGACACAAGCTTTTCTGAAAGCCGCAACATTCCTTGTGGACAACAAGGAATGTGGATGAGCACAGGGTTCATTGGGGTGGGTGTTTGTCTGCAAAATTGTTGATGAAAGATAGTCAACACAGGACAGTGCTCAGGGTAGTAGTGGATGCATTCCATTCTGTCTACCATTGAGCTGTGCCTCTCTTTTTCATTTCAACACTGCAGGGGAGGTTGGCAATGGCTCCAAGATGAGCCTCATCCTGAACATGCTGCTGGGGACGACATTAGCTGGTCTGGCAGAAGCAATGGCACTCTGCGACCGAGCTGAGCTTTCCCAGAAGGACCTACTCGAGATACTGGAACTGGGCGACCTCAACTCTGCAATCATCAGTCAGAAAGGCCAAGGTGGGTTGGATGCTCCCTGTGCTACAAGTGCAAAGTTTCTGGCATTGTCTTTTAATGTGTTTTTTAGGTTACAAACTTTCTATGAAAACGCTTGATATGCTGCCTAAAGTATCTGTGACTTGGTGCAGCATCGTTTAGAGGGAATTAGCCGTTGGCCAGGGGAGGCTAACTGTGTAACCTTTACTACTGCAGTGTTGCAAGAGCACACAAAAGAAACAGTGCAAACATGTGGATACCATTGACTGCACAATTCTTTAAATTAAAAAGTGTACAAATTTATTACTTCAATAAACTTGTAAATTGTAGAAGTACAATTGCATATCTTTTATTAATTTAGTTAATAAATGTCGCATTGCTGTTGTGCTAGGTAAGTTTTTACGGTCTGTGGTAACTAGTTCTGTTAAAATGCAAGTCACATTGTGAAAATATTTTGGTGACTGGAATAACAATTGCCTAAAATCTCCACCTTTACCACGATTTCCTCCTCCTCTGTAAGGAAATTTTCGGCGGTGCTTTTTATATATGTGTAAGGCAGTGCATGGCAGTATTCTGAAAGAAATTGAATCTTGCTTTAACGGGACATGGACACAAAATCTGAAAATTTTACGAAAATGCTCAAAATGAATCCTCAGTGTGTGATTACACCGAAAAGAAGCAGCCACTTAGCTCATTTTTGAGCCGATGGCTTTATTTTTGGCGTTTTTGTGAGCACGCACCTCGCCGCCCGACCCCAGTTGGAAGGCGTGACGTTACAACACCCTCGTCAGGATAGCTGGCCGGCCGCGGTCATTCGAAGCTCGCCGACGCCGGCTTCACGAGCGATGAGTACACGTCTGAAGACAAGGACCATTCCAACTTGGCAAGAAATGTTACCGCTTACGGTTACGAACCTTCCGCATCAAGCGACAAAGAAGAGCAGGCGACCGTGGAAGTGCCGGTCAGGTTTTCGCGAACCATAGCACAAAGATTTCGCTCTGCACCAGACACTTACGCAAGAATTATTGGTCATTTCCTGGTGTAAATTTTCGGCAGTGGCGTAATCGTGTTGCTGCCGAAGATTTACAACAGCAGTGAAGTAGAATACATTTGGTTACTGCAATATTAGCTGTTTTTGTCTGTTTGAGCTCTGCGCCACCTGGTGGCAGCACCATACAGGCCGCTAACGTTTACGGTTCTGCCCGAACGCCTGCGTTTACCCGTTTACCGGCCAAGGCTAAAGCTCTCTAATAGGCTGGTATCTTAAGTTTACGCACCTTCTCGTCTCTGGAAAACGTGTGCGACGGCGTGTCATGACCGACGATGCTGTTATAACAATAATGTCTAGGCATTTCCTTCCGCCTTGACGAACGCGTCAATACCGAACGACGACCGCTGCAAGCCTCATATGTAAGACGCACCACTTGCGTGGAGCGCTGACGGGGATATAGTTTCAGACGGACCACGTGCGAAGATCGCCAAAAGTGGTTAAACAAACGCTACAAGGGACCGACACCCCTGGAAACACTGCGACAGCTGTGGCCGACCTTGGCCGCGGGTGGGTGTTATAACGTCAAATTTCAGCCTCTGCCGACGGCAAGGTGGAACAGAAAATTGTGGGGGGAAAAAAATGTTTCTCGTTCTTTTTTTTTTTTCAAGGTAGCTTGTTGTATTCGTCATTTTCAACAGTTCAACTTTTGTTCCGGCGCAAAAAACCACCCACCAACTTTTGTGTCCGTATCCCTTTAACAGTGGAGCGGCTGTGGTGACCGAAGGCTCACCACGTAGCCAGTGCAGCTAGCGGCTGCCACCGTAGAGGCCATCATCGTGGCCTCTGTGATATAGGTGCCTCTGTCATTGGTAATCACCTGTACTAGTTTGCTGTTGTAATTTCCTTCTCCCTTTTCTTTCTTTCTTTTTGTTAAAAACAGGTTAAATCAACAGGGCTGATGCAATGAATAAGAAAAACCCACCACACGTTTTAGTGTTACATTGCAGTGCCTGACACCTACCCACAGGGTTCTCCCCGGAAAATTGATAGAGGTCGACATTTGAGGACAAGGGGGGGGGGCACAGGCACATACTAAATAATGACAACACAACAGACGTTCGAGCACAATCACACAATGCAAGAGACTTGTCTGCAAATGCAGCTTACGGGTGCTATTCTGGATACTTGTTTAAAACTCAAGGTCGCCTTATCTGATTGTTTGAGAGTGTGGGAGGAGAAAAAGAAAAAAATGACCGGGAGGGGACTTTCTCTCATTTTTATTATTGCGATAGCAATTACAGTTAAACCTGGATATAACGAAATTGACAAATTCCCGAAAAACTTCGCTATAAAGAAGATTTCATTATATGCAGGTTCGGCATGAAAATTCGAAAAAGAAACAAACGATTAAGGAAGCATAAGGGTGTTGTAGCGTCGTATAGTGTCACCTAATGTCAGGTTAGTGAAGTGAAGCGCAGAGACTTGCACAGGTAACCAAAGAGTGGCGCTGCCAGCGCGTTGAAAAAAAGCTTTTATTGCGATAGCAATTATATGGACACTCCAAAGCAGATTTCTGCCGTCGGCGTAGCCGTCACCCGTGAGGTTCCGTATGACGTCAACGGCGATGAAATCGTCGCCGCGCTCCGGACGCTGTATGTGCGAGTGAAAGGGCGCGAGGCACGCGCGCTTTCACGGGGAGCGAACGCACGTCAGAGAGCAAACGCGCGTTCTGCGCCGTTCTCCCTGAAGGGCTGCAGAATTAAGCGTCTTTCCTCCTACCAGGCCTCCGGGGGGGAGGCCTGGTACTACGCCCCACGCTCCTGCCCAGGTGGCTATATCTTGCAAGCCATCTGCGGAGGGGGGCAGTGCCCTTCCTCTCTGCGCTGTGTTTTTGCGGCTTAATTTGCGTTGATGCGAGCGGTGGGAGGAAGGTCAATTCGCTCGCTGCTGCTGCCACGCTTACACTACAGTGTATTGACAGCGACTTTCCGCGGTCATTGAGTGAGATGCGTGACACCATGCTTGTTAATTTCGTTTGTGTGCCTATGTTTACAAGTTTATACGGCCGATAAAACTATTATCCTTACTTCGTATAGCTGTCCACTTGTTTATCGCGATCGATGCTTCATTTTTCGGGCGAAACTGTGACTTTTCTTGTGTTTTTAATTTTATTGCGGAGGCGACGACGCATCGAGTTCTGCCCTTATTTTTGTGCACGCCTCATTCTTTCGCGCTTCTTTCCGCGGCCGTACCAGCTACACGCGCGGTGAAATGCGACTTCCGTGCTCTCGGAGATGTCACATGATCGCATTTTCCTAGGTCTAGTACCACGATTGTTTGCATTTACGGCCAGCTTTCCCGGCCTTTGTTTCTGGCTCATGACCGTATGCGGCTATTTCCTGCCGGCGTCCATGCTTGCCCGTAACAGCGCTCTTGGGGAAACCGGCCCCTCACGCTCGTAGCTTCTATTGCATAGGCACAGAAAGTTGGCCCCGAGTACAGCAAACTTGAAGCCCGAGAGTTGGGCGGTGGTGGGCGGGTGGTCATAGAGGTGGGCGGTCGGCGAGAGTGGTGGGCGGCAAAACCACCGCCGCCCATCGTAGCGAGAACCTTGCCTACCCGTTAAAAAAAAGGGGGCTCCACTTGGACATTATTATCACCATCTAACGCGCATGCGGGAGCCGCAGTGCTTTCGGTTTTCAGTCATCAGGCAACATGTGGTCGTTGTTCGTGTGTTCGTCCCAAGCATGCTGCTCGGTAGATGCAACTCCAATGACATGCTTCAAGATGTTTACAACGTCACAGCTGCTTTGGTCAACATAGGAAGCTTTCCCATAGAAATTTCATGACTGGTACAAATTGTTCAGAAATTGACGATGGCAACCCAGCAGTGCGGCCGGCTGAAGTGGTTGAGCCTTTTGACAATGTGTCAGAGAATGAGGCTTTCGATGGCTTTGAATGAAGTGCAGTAAATGCTGGTTTCCTGTGCATAAGAGGAACGTTGGTTCAAGTTTTATTCAGCTTGAATTTGCAGTACATAAAAATTTTTGTTTATAGAAATTCAGTTCCCTAGAACGAGTGAATACAACATTTAGCGATGAGTTAACATTACAGGGTGCATACAGGTCCTTGAAATCCTTGAATACCCTTGAAATTGAAAAGTGTGTTTTCGAGGCCCTTCCTTGAATATGCTTGAATTTCGGGAGCAGTTCACTCTGATATCGGCATTGGGACCTCCTTTCTGTGGTAGATTGGCCCCGATCTGACAAACTCCCCATTTCAGAAACAATATGCCGGCGCGAGCACACATGCTTTCGTTTTGCAGAACTGTGCAGAAAAAAAATACGACTTCACCGCGTCAAACCGCGAACGGAGCGAAAGACCCGTGCCGCGCTTGGGTGCTGGCTCAGCTGGCAGTGTTAACACTGCTTTCCTCACCCTATCGATCGTTTCACTCTTGCGCGTGACGTGAAGCTAGTGTAAAGAGAGCAACTTTACCACTGATGCTCAGTGCCTTTGGGTGGAGGTTTGTTATAATAATATTTATACCGGACTACGATTCTTGGCTCTATGGAAACAATCATCGAGCACTATTGATGTTCATCGCCGAATCCAGCCTACATTTCTATATTTAATAGTTTATGCCGTTGGGCGAACTTTCGAAATAAAAAAATAATGCTAATATAAGTGCAATAACATTATGCTGAATGTTTTGGAAATATTTGATGAACCAACCCAGCTAATACTTCAGAAGCCTGAGCAGTTGTTGTGAGTGTTTGTTGTGTTAACTTCTAATATTGCGGACTTGAGAAATGATCAAGACAAAACATGTTTTACAAAATTGCAATATACATCTATTTGTTATGATATAATGGATGTGTAGCAAGACTACACTGAATGGTTTGGAAATGTTCGGTAAACTTGCCCAGTTAATACTGGAGAAGTCAGAGTAGGTGTTGGGAGCATTCATTCTGCTTTGTGAGCTGCTTCTTTTTTTTTTTTTTTTTTTTGTTGTTGTGAACTTGCAAAGTGATCAAGGCTATACATTCTTAACATCATTGGGATATACATTTATTTCTTTTTATTTTAGTGCAATAACCCTGTGCTGAATGTTTTGAATATTTTTGGTAAACTTTACCCAGCCTATACTGGAGAAATCTCAGCCGCTGTCGTAAGCGTTCATTTTATGTTGTGATGTTGAGACGTTGTCAAGGCTAGACATTTTTATTATAATTGTAATATACGTTTATTTATTGCAAGTGCAATAAAACTAGTCATTTTTGGAAATGTTAGAGTAAAGAAATCCTACTTTGGATGCCGCTTTGAATCCTTGAAAAACCTGTGACAGGTACTGGAAAGTCCTGGAGTATTCTTGAATTCTTGCCTTGGAAACCTGTACGAACCCTGTAACAAGCATGCGTAGTCATGTTTGATCATGCCGGCCAAGTTAAAATAGGTGCGTCCAGTACACAGGTGCACCTTATACACCAATTTTTTCTTCGAAAGGCATGAAAAGTAGGGGGCCTGTTTTGTACGAAAGTGCAAGTTATACACTGGAAAATTCTTTTGTGTGCTTCTAGCAGTTCTTAATTGAAAGAAGTGTGCAGGTAATGGTATTCACATGAATGTACCACTTTTGTTTTCTCCTGCAACACTGTAATAGTAAAGGTTACACAGCTCAGTGGAATAATACGCATGCAAGTTGGCCTCTGCCCACCAATAGCTAAGTGCCCTCTAAATGAAGACGTGCCACGTCACGGCTACGGTGTATGACATACAAAGCTTTCCCAAGAAGTTTCATGATGAGTAAAAAAATACGTATGTATTAAATATGTTTCAAGCTGACTGGGCGTTTGTTTCGCAAGCAGTGATGTCATGGCTACACAAAGCCTCTTGCAGCCGCTTTTAGTGAAAATTAATGTACTGCATATTACCTGGCCTGTTTGAAGTGCTCGTTTTCACCATATTTATAACATGAAACTAACTATAATTCCACATTAGACTGTCACATCTATGTGATGTGTATTTATGTGAGCATTACCTGTTGGCTTTCTTGAAGGGCTGTTCACCAAGCCCCATCCAAAACTTTGGTTATGCAGTTGCCGACCGATAATTCAGACTTGACAGGGACTGCCACAACGTCAATTATCTGTAGTCCAAAATACCAGATACTCCCAATAATAAGTGACTTTATTTCATAAGTGACCAAAAAAGGCATGCTGTATTCTTGGATCGTTACTTTCGGAGATAGCTATATCCAAATGATTCGAAAGCTCTTAATTCGAATTAACAGATAACTTGAACTGGCTCTGTTGGTCCTAGCAGAGTCCTACTTACTTGAATGAAGAAAAACTCCTGTGAATTCGAACTCTAAAGACGGTACATTTCGAACAAAATTTAACGCTCCTATGGACCACTTTTCGGACAAACCCTAGTCCAAAGGTGAAGGTTTGTTGCTTCGCTAGCTACCATAATGTCACGTGCCGTAAAGAATGATGAGGAAGGACGCCCAGAGTGCTGAGACCAAACCTAGCAAGCTGAGTGACACGTGCCCTCCTTTCCCATTCGGCTTAAAAGAGCAGAAAGAAGCTTTCTAGCATGTGCTTGATCATGTTACTGCACACTCGCCTGTGTCCCCCCCCCCCCCCCTTTTTAGTAGTGCATGCTTGATCATGTTATCTCCAACACACTCCGGATGAAGGAGGACGGCGCATCAAGCCACCATATATATTTCTTGGCTCACCCTCTCACATTTTCTCTTGTGCTTGGACGTTGAACGCTGATGGTGAAAAAATAACACTTTTACAACCCAGTGACGGTTTTCGTTTAGCGCACTGTACCACACAATTTATCGGGTGATATTTTTAAAACAACGGAGGCTCACCTTTGTTCAGACTTTGTTTTATTCGAATAAATTTCCAGTGCCCTTGGAGTTTACGAGATTCTACTGTACCTTCAATTTTCCGTGACCATAGTGCAAGACGCATCACAAGCAATGGCATTCTTGGCACAGTGCCAAGCACGCCATCTTAACACAGTGCAAAAACAGTGCCGTCCGTTGACGCATCCAGTAATAGTCATGCCAAATATAGCAAAAATAGCAGTATCTGTCGAAAGTGATCGTCCTAGAATATGTTGCAAGTTTGTCAACACGTGTAGCTGTGCACATATATGCTTGCCCTTGGCCTAGACATTCCATGGCCATGATTTTCTTGCAATGCCTTTTTTGACCAGTGTCATGCTGTCGCTACAGATACTAGACAAAATTACATTCAATGCTTGCACCGAATTCTCATCGGCAACTGCTAAACCGACTAGGATTTCGCTACTTTTGGTTTCGACTGGCGGCCATGCCAGCGATGCCTCAAAATGAAAAAAATTGCTATTTGTGCTTGACTCATTGGCCATACGGTCATGCAGTCAGAGTCCGAGTTATCACACGACACACTGTAAGGTGTCCGAGATTTCAGTCGTTCTTATACAATGTCTATGGGGCTAGTGGTGGTGTCGTGGGGCTGAACAAATAATCAAGCATGTCCATATTAGTGGTGTCCGAATAATTAGTTGTTGACTGTACACTGCAAGAATCTTGCAAAGGTTTCAGTAGTACGGTCGAACAGTGGTATAACGAGCACGGACATAGTGAATTGTCAGATATAACAAATTAAATATAACATTTGGTTAGTCATGCTTATTTCAATGAATATTCTCCTACTATAACGAAATTGAAGATGCAGGATTCGACACGATGTCAGTTAGACAAAATTACACAGACAAATTACGGTTTAGCAGTTGCCGATGAGAATTTGGTGTAAGCATTGAATGTAATTTTGTCTAGTACATCATGTCGAATCAAATATTTGTTTCCACATCCTGCAAAATATATATTCTGGTAGCAGAAACTACAAGTACATTCGCCAACTAATTTCTCACTCGTCTGATTTCTCGGATCTCCCCAATTCCTGCGGCACTGCCACCTACCCTTAGTGCTGATGTCTAGTGGCGATAACCGAAATTTTGAGCATGAACTGCGTGTGTGATGTCGCAACATGGCCTTCATGAAAAATGTTGCCGCCATTGTTGAGTGGCACAAAACCACAGCAGCCTAAGCTGTGCAGCCAGCAAATTGGCTGGTGACAAGCTATCGCGGGTAGCTTGCCGCCAATATTTTCATACTCGTAAACCTTACCGGCAGTCGAGCGCGAGATCAGACGCACTGGCTAGACTGATGGCCGTAGTAACTAGTAGAGTAGGATCCATGTGTGGTCCCCTCTGGTGTCTGAAAAGTCTGTTTGCGGCATGCACATTTTGGCCAGCAGCTTGGCTTGATTGGACCACAGTCAACAAGCCAACGTCCTAATTTCGCGCGATAACACCGATTGCATGGTTGCTCATTTGCAGTGGTGCAGAATGGCTGTATGTAATTTATTGGTCCTCTGCCTCGCACCAGTATGGCAAGATGTCGATGGGTCATCAAAATCAGCAGGAGACCCTTTGCCGGCACTTCAGAGGCTCCCCCGCTTGTTTCTTTTCGCAGAGACCTGATTGCTTTTTTTTCTCTCTCTCTCTCTCTTTCTCTTCGATATTTCTCCATATGCTTATAACAATGTTTAACTGTAGTGAATATTGAAACGGAAGAACTGTTGCAACATCATGCCACCGTAAAGGGAGCTACACTCCCAGAAGCAGAGTTCTCTCTCCCGTTGCTTTGACCAGTGCCCACAAGTAGTATTCCTGCTCTGCCTTCTCCCGTATCAGATCCAAGGGCCCACATGACATTTATGTCAAGGTCTTCCCAACTTACCTGCCCATTTAACCACTTCAGAAGTTGTGTGCACAATAGTACATGCCAAAATAATGCGTCAAAAGCAATAACACCTAGGAAAATAACATTTAAATTGTGTTGCACACATCTTAAAACACTTATAATAGGATCTGTACTACAAGTTTGAATAATGTGTAATGTAATGTGTCTTGATAAAAATTTGGAGGAAGCTTAAGCTCCGCCTTTAACAGTGGAATGCAATAGCATTCAAAGATCCCCGACTCCTTCTCACGCTTCCCGGCAACTGCAGCTTATGTAACCGTAACATTTACTGGAAAACGCTAGCGGCGGACGCTATGCACGAAGGCGAGCTTTCTGGTAGAAACGCGGTCTCTTGCGTGCGCATATCTCGGAGGTAGTGCAGTGATGGAAGTGCTGCTCCAAAACTGCTCCGAAAGAGAAATGCTGGCACATGCTTCTCCAAACTAATTTTTGTTAGTAACGGCGCTGGGAAAATGAAGACGAGGAGCTTTAACAGTGCGACCAACCGGTGGTGAGCCCTAAAGAAACTGAAAACAAGCTGTATACTATCATCATTTTCGAAAACGCAGTGAAGCCAATCGTAGCATCGGCTGCAGCCGAGCCCGCTGAGGCATTTTTCACAGCTCACGTAGACGCACGGTCTCCACAGTGCCTATGGCACTCATTTCTGACACAAATACTGGTATATTAAATATATAGCTCATTTTACTGCACGTTCGATAACCATCCATCTTCTTAACTGTTTCTTACAATTTCCGTTGATTATGCTTGGGTGATGCTTTTAACTCCAGGAGTTGTATGGCATATTTTGCCATCTGCTTTGAAAACTTTTATGCTCCAAAAAGTAAAATGTCGCTTCCATCACTGGTAGTGCACAACTGCTAAAAAAAATTGCATCATTTTCAGGTTTCTGTTATTGTTTCGCACTTTTAATATTTCAGTCTGAAAAGATTTAACATAAAGGGCATGCACTGTGAGTGTTTTGTTTCATCACATTTGTTTGTGGGCTGTCATTCTAAAAATTCCGAGGAATAACTTTGTCAAGAATGTAAGACAAGGTATGAGTAACTTTAGTGATAGAATGGTGTGGCAATATAACCCGCATGTACCGCATGTCATATAGCAAGGTGTGGCATGTACGTAAACCTAATTGTAGTGGAGAGAGCGTTCATGTTTGCGATGAAGCTCACTGCACTTCAAATATTTCCGTCTGCTATTAATGAACCAATATAAAAATTTCCTGCAGTAGAACACTTCCTAGAGGGCGCGTAACAACTTCCAGCATGTAACCAAAATTTGCTATGTGGCCTGGTGAGGGGCCTTAATGCGAAAAATTCTTTACCTCCGAGGCCTATCCATCAAAAAAATTGCACGTCCAGTGGTTGGTAAGATTTGAACTAGTGCATCATCATAAATCTTTTGCTCTCTGGCACATTTCCAGAGGCAGTTTTGCTGACTGCCTGTCGCAGTAATCACCGAGTTCATGTTGCTGGTGACTATTTGTGCACTGCAGGTGGCATTTGCGATGCAGAGGCAATAGCTGTGATGTCACTGCTGGAAGGTAGAGTGGCGCCTTCGAATTTTCTACTGTTTTCTCAGCCTACATCAGTGTAATACAGTAAAACATCGTTACTTTGATTTCACGGGGCCAAAAAAAAAGTCTTAATTAACTGAATGTTGAATTATCAAAGGTATCACAAAAACAATGAACAAATCCTTTCTGCATCCACACACATTTATTTACTGAATGAATCGTCAAATCCTGCTTCTATTTTGCTCAAGAGCAGTGCGGAAGCCGGAATTCTCATCATCTCGTGACTAATTAGCTCTTGAAGCGGCAAAGGCCTCGCGACTTGCTTCGCAGTGTGGCCGCTATGCAAGACCCAAGTCTTCATCCGAGACTTGCTTTTCACTATCGCGCGCACATCCCAATTGTTTTTTCTCCAGTAAGCTGTTCAGTAATAGCATCGAGATGTAGCCGGTGGGTTTGATGCCGCTGTGCGGCCAAAGTGAAGTTGTTTTTCATCCTTGACAGCTTCCGTTGTGTTTGACATTAAGCGCACATTGCAATGCATCAAAACGAGACTACTGGTTGCTCTGGACGGAACCTGTGTTCGCTGTCAACGCGGTGGTGCGTGGCAACCATGCAGTGTCTGAAGGCATGCTGCCAACATGCGCAGAGTCAAAACGGTACTACTGTGTGCCGTAACTGCTGTGGACGAAACCGTGGTCGCTATTGATGCAATTGAGTTGGTTGTGAAGGAGCATTGCCAATGCGATGTTGTACGTTGTGGTGAACGCAAGAATAAAGGCTGTAAAGGCACAAATGGGCCCGAAGCACTTATTCCTGTACTTCCAATATGGTTTTCACTGATGGCTATAGTGATGCCAACTCCGCCGCTTCGTTTCTGTTGGACGCTAGCGCCACTTTTTCTCTTCGCGGCACACATTTGCAGTGCTTCACACTCGCCACCGAGGGCTCTTCCAATTAACCGGTGTGCGGCCTAATACTTCCGCATTAACAAAATTTTGATGCCAATAAATAATGCATAAGCCTGCCGAGACCAGAGGATGTCCGACTTATCCAGTCCCTGAATTAACAAGGTTTTACTGTACTTTGTAGACATGATCTAGCCACTGCACTTGTCTGTGGTCAATGCCCGAACCTGGTTAGGGGCCTTGCAACTATATATGCATGCCAAGAATGTGAGGACATATTGTTGCAAATGGAAGTGTATTGTAAAGGAATGGAAAGAAAGGAAGGAAAGAAAATGGAAGTGTTATAAAGGTGCAGTGGAGCAGCACCATCAGTGGGACTGTAGTAGTCAAATGGCAGTTTGTGTGCACTTATGCAAATTGAAGTACTTGTGCAACCAACAAGTGCCATCTGTGAAACCTCTGTGCTCTGCAACTTGTTGACTGAAATTAATGCTTCTGCTTCCAGCCATTATTGAAGGCACCTTTGCAACCAACATGCCCCTGCAGCACCTTCAAAAGGACCTCCGTCTTGCCATTGGCATTGGTGACCATTTGGAACAGCCTTTACCAGTCACAGCGGCAGCAAATGAGGTGAGAGTTTGTGCAATGTCACGATAACCCTTCCTCTGGAGTGAAAAGGAAAGGGTGGATTGGTTGATTTTGTAGTCGTTAATGAGGTGCCTAGATAAGGTTAAACAACCAGAATTGGCATAGTGTAAATCATTTTGGACAAGTATTGGTGCTGTGGGCCACAGGCAGAATAAAATTTAGCTTAGCAGCACTGATCCAGGCATGTTTTACACTGTTGAACAACACCGGGGTCCTATGCCTAACGAAGTGAGTGACTATGGGTAAAGAATAGTACGAAAGTGATTGTCCCCATAGTATAACAGTCAAATTGTTTTGTGAGATTTTTTTCTTGCTGCTTTGATGTTTTCAAAGCGGCAAGACTGATATTCCCAATGAAATCACTTTTCTGAAGCACCAGATCTATAGTAGTATGTATTGAAGTATCAAATAAACATTTTTTAAATCATTTTCTTCTTTTTCTTGTTTTGAAAAAGTCAAGCCAGTTCTACACTAGAGAGCAGTCCGTGAATGTGAATGGCATAGCCTGTCATTCGTAAAATGTTCCTAGAAAGATATGCACTATAAAGTGACGCAGGCATTTGTACCTCAAGGGCAGTCATCTCTAAGGTGCAGTGTGCATAGGATTACTGCCACCGTGGATCAGATTACAGTGGCAAGACACTATGCATGGAAGTCTGCTGAACTTAAAACTTGGAACCTCCCTTTGTGATGTGCTTGAATAGCTATGTGTGCATGTCATTTCCTGCATTGAGTTGTACTGGCAGCACTAATGTTATCCTTGGAAAGTAGCACTAGTGAGAACTGAGTGTTAGCTTGAACCTGTGACCACTTCGCCAGTCTTGCAGTTAACAAAGGGTCTGGTAAAGGCAGCTTAGAGGGTCGGAAAATGTTTTACTTTGGATTATTAATATTGTAGCACGACCTAGCATCGCAAAGAGCAACCACAGCCATGTGCTCAGTAAAATGGAAGTGGTGTGCTTGTATACTCCTTAAGCTTCTGCTTGACAGCTTTACATCCTTTTTGTGCTCTCACCATACTGCTGCTGTCACACTACGCTGCACCATATTCAACCTTAGACGTGTGGGAAGTCCACCTGCAAAATATTTCGTGAAGGAAGACCATAGTGTGCATGTATGCAAGAGAACCTTGATTGGCACCACGATAAAATGCACTTTTATGCAACTTATAGAAACGTTAGAAATGGTGCCAATGATAAAATAGGGTTTGTGGCTTTGTTTAGCGAAACATGCCCAAACAATTACGCCAAAGTAATGCCTGGCCATAAAGATCATCACCAACGTGCGCAATGTGTAGTCAATCTACACTCGCGTCTTCCCTCTCTTAACCTATTTTTTTGTCTGCACAAATGGACAGGATGTGAGGATAAAACGGAAAACACAAAAATTTCGCCCAATCGATGATGGTCAAACTTTTTGCAATCCGTTTGCACTGATTTTAATGCTAATTCTTTGTGACATTTGTTATCTTTTGTCAGGGGTCTCTGTTATGCTCAATGATGCACTGTCCAACTCCCTACACAAACCTTCAAATAATGCTTGTACATGGCTTTTAGCATGAGCTGCTCTGTCCCTGCGATATAGGTAATAATTATGTGCTTGAAATTATAGTGCAAATGAATGGGGGCAAGATCAGCACGGAGGAATTCACACAGACTGCGACTTCTTATATCGTCTCTACTATTCTTGAGAAACCGACTAGGATAGGAAGTCTTTATTCTAATGAAAGTGCTCAGTCTAGCATAATTACTGTAGTGCTCACAGCGTAAATTTACGGACAGGACATAAAAAGATGCAGTTTCACCCGAAAGGCGAAGCATCAATTGCAATACTAAATTGGAAGACAGCTATACGTAGTAAGGATAGTAGTTTTATCAGCTGTATAAACTTAGTCACATTCGCTTATAACTGAATTAAGAAGCATGGTGTCAGTGCGCACAAGCAAACATAAATACAGTGGAATCTCGATGATACGAATCTCACGGGGTTACGAAAAATATTCGTATTAGCCGAAATTCGTATCATCGAAACACAATTAAACCTAGCTAAATTAAGGTGAACTCATTCAGGCACACACACGTTCAGAGCATTTACAGTACAGACCACTTATAACGTTAGCGTTTATAGTGCAGAACTGGCTACAACGCGGCCTTTTCCGACTCCCGTTTACCCTCCAATAGAACTCCATGTATACCCATACCGCTTAGAGTGCAGCCGCGTGAGACGAAATACCGGTTATAATCCGGCTTCCGTGGGAAAATCTCGCCGACAAGGGCGGTAGCGAGCACGCTTCTCAACGAGGTGTGCCCAACGATGTTGGAGAGGAGATCAACGAGGGCGATGCGGAGACGTGCAGCATGAGTCCAAGGGCGATAAAATCGTCGCCGCGCGCCGTATGTGCGAGTGAAAGTGCGCGGGGGACGCGCGGCTTCACGGAGAGCGAATGCACAGCCGAGAGCAAATGCGACTTCCGTCGCGCACAAGGCCGTGGGAGTATGGTAGGGAAGGGGGGGGGGGGGGGGCGCTGTGCTGCGGCACCAAATGCGTATCTTGCGCAGTGTAAGTGGTATCTTGCAACCGGGCGCAAGGCTAACTGGCGACGCAATCTCCCACATGAAAGGAGCAAAGCGGGAAGGCAGCGCGGGGGGGGGGGGGGGGGGGGGGGGGGTAGTGCGTGGCGGAGCGGTTCTTCTCTCCTTCTAGCGGCGCAGCCCTGGTGTCGAGACCGACGCATGCGCGTCCCTCCGTGACTGCAAGCGTGCATGTTCCCGCGCTTGCTCTAAGCACCGGCAATATCCGAGTGTAGTCGCGAGGTGGCGGCTTCATAACTATGTGAACAGTGAGCTGGCATGCGTAGCTGTGGCCGCTTTTTGTCGTGTCACGAGCGTGGATCTGTCGCAAACGCAACACCGCAGTTCTTGTTTCTGCGCTGCGCCTTTTCGTGGCCGATCTTCGTTCTTTTTCTTTTTACGAACGGGGCGTTCTCCCACAGAAGAGCGTGGCAGAAAAGGCGCTCTATAGAAAGTGACAGGCAAGATTAAAATAAACCTATTTCCGTTACATCAGCTAAGTTTTGCACGCCGAAGCCGCACCAGTGCCAATCGCAAGAGGGGCACCTCGCGACGACACTGGGATATCGTTGGCGCGCAAGGAACAAGCGCGGAAAAATGCACGCTTGCAGTCACGGAAGGACGCGCATGCGCGCAAGCATCTGTCTCGACACTAGGGATGTGCCGCTAGGAGAGGAGGACCGCTTCGCCACGTGCTCGCGCCCCCCGCAATATTTTGTGGCCGAGTGTACTTTGCGCCTGTGCTGGCTGTCGGTGTTATCGCTCGCACCGTATCTTTAAAGCGATCTCCACACGGCTCTGACCTTTGTATGCGCTGTGCTTACGCTGCTCAGTTTCCGTTGAAGCGATAGACGGCCGCACTTCCCCACGCCTGCGTGGGGAAAAGCACAAAAGGAAAAGCAACAAAAGCGCCACCGCTTCAAACTCTTCACGCCCAGTCGCGGGCTCCGCGCTGTCCGGCGCCACGTCCGCGCCTCCGTACCAAGAGAAAGGGAGAAAGCGCGTGACTGCGCGCTGTTTGTTCTCTCTCGCGGCCGTCGGTGGGGCGGCATTTATTCGTATCAGCCGACACAGGTCGAAAATCGATTCGTAACAACCGTTCTCTAGCACGTTGCAAAGTAATGGGGCTCGGCCGGGACCACAGAAAAATTCGTATTATCCGGAAATTCGTATTAGCCGTGATCGTATCATCGAGGTTCCACTGTACCTAGATCACACTCGATGATCGCAGACAACCGTTGTCGAAACGCTGGCGTGAGCAAGCGCGGCAGCAAGCGAAGGTTCGTGCTGTCTATCACTTCAACGGAAACTGAGTGGCGAAAGCACAGCGCATACAAAGGTAGGAGCTGTGTGCAGATCGCTTTCAAGATACAGTGTGTGCGACCGCTCGCAGCAGCGCAAAGTACAAGTGCGCAGTTGTTGGCAGAGTAGAAGCCGCACCCCCTCCCTCCCGCGCTGCCTTCCCAATTTCCTCCTTTCGCGCACGATATTGAATCGCCAGATCCCCTTGTGCCGGATAGCTAAATGTGCAGTTGGTTCCGAAGCACAACGTGCCCCACCTCCCTCGCTTCCATCTCCCCACGCCCTTTCGCGCGACGGGATGTCGCATTTGCTCTCCACCGTGCGTTCGCTCTCTGTGAAAGCACGCGTCCCTTGCGCGCTGTATGTGCCTCCCTCGCACATGCAGCATATGCAGCATATACTGTCGCGAAATTTCGTGCGACTCGGCACTGAAAGCGTCCCCACTAAGTTTTTCTGGCGCTATCCTAGGCACACTTTCAGCGCCAAGAGCACTGTCGGCCATATACTTCGAAGGATTTGGTGCCGGGACGAGCAGAGTCTCGCATAACTGATTTTTTTTGCATTTCGCCCCCATCTAAATTTGGCAGCCGCGGCCGGGAAACTATCTCCAGAAGTGATTGCCGAGAATCAAGTCATCTTCTGTGCCGTCGATCTTGTTTCAGATTTAAGTACTTCTTAAAAGACTGCACAAACATTTCATTCGGGGTCAGTACCAGGAGCCACTTCAGGTTCCACAGAGCCTTTCCGACTGGCCTTCCATTTAAAGTGGGCAAATCGTCGACTCGTTGACGTCGTGACACTGAGCCACGGCAGACTTTCCCAGCTCCTCGGCCATCAAAATTGCTTTCTCTCAAAGCGGCCATCATACCGAATGTGCTGCTTCACTATAACGTCGCGAATGAACGGAGTCGAACCGCAAAAGGCCGTAGGGTATTGCGGCATCGTAACCAGCCACAAGCACAGCGAAAACAGCATCGATTCCAATCAAAAACAAGTTCCGAGACTTTTATGTGGATTGGATCTTGATGTAAAGTTACAGGTTTCCAATGTAGCTCTAGAAATCGGGGATTTAGAGCAATTGTTTTAAAATGGCCAATTTTGCTGTTATTCGACTGTAACGCGAGGGTTGAGCTCAAGCAACGAAAATCTTGAAAAATATGCGCATTACAGTAAATAAATATGGTAATTTCTTTACAATTTAATGTACCTTCCTTTGAGCAGTACAGGTTCCTGCCGTGGGCTTATTCAGGCGGCCTGTACCTGTTTTTTGGGCAAGACTGGGCGTCACTGCCTATATTCTTAGTTTTTCGATTATACGATGGTTTTGCATGGTCCCCTGAAAGTCGTATAATCGGAGTTCCACTGTACTTGCTAAAGTGGGCAAAGCTAAACTAGAGAAGCATTAAATATCAAGACTCGGGCAGCACAACGTTGTTGACAGAATACTTTCCAGTTTGTGGAGCTTCCAAAAAGCTGCCAGTTTTCCCTAGCTGTCCATTGGCTTGTCTGTAGACGTAGCCATCTGCCCGTCATTTGCTTGGTTCGTTCGGGCTATACAAAATGCATTGGCTGTCATCATCAATGGTTCCGTCAAATTTTGAAGTGAAATTGGCTTGGCCACAGGCTAGACCACACTACGCCTAGCAGCACCTTCGGCCTCGAGCTGATGTCGGTAGACTATTGTAAGCCGCTTGTTCGCCATCCAGAAAATTCGCCATCGCAGTCGACACGTCGTGTGGCACGCTGTTGCGTGAAGCTTCCGGCTAGTGTGTTTGTTCCTTATTTCTGCTCTTTCCACGAATGGCTGGAAAAGTTTCATTCAGTCGCTGTACGTGCCTATTGTGGACAAGAATTTTTGTCTGCTGTAGCCAATAGCTTGTAAAAGTTAGGCCTGTTAAAAGTGGAATTTGTCCAGGATGTCCGATTTCCAGCTACTTCTGCTGAGTACACAATTGCTAACCAATTTTTCTGGCACAGACGCCAGATTTTTTTTTTTTTCTCAAGGAGCTACTGCACTCAATATTTTATGTAATACATAAACAAAAAGCACATTGAATCGAGCAGATTTTATTAACGAGATGTTTATCATAAAAGGTATAAATTGGCAAAATCAAGATTGTGGGATAAAATTGAACAAAGATGTAAAGACACGCTTGTCTACTAAGAAAAGAAACGATAATTATCAGATATAAAATATCTTCTAAAAAATCGAAATTTTTCATTGAACAGGTAATCCACTACAAAAATTTAACTGCAAGCGCTACAGTTGGGCGTGCTAGGCTAAGGCCACCAATGTTGTGGGCTGGTTTGTGTCTTTCTCACTTTCAGACAAGTCCAACGAAAAGTCAGCATCCTCTGACTGTCTGCTGATTGATGCATTGATAAGATCAGCCGCAGAATCGGCAGAATCGTGAGATCTGCGATCTCCCAAAGCACACGCGCCGCTTCAGACATTTTTGCGTTCTGCTTTGACAATCGCGAAACTTCGGAGCGCATTTAAATATCACTGCCTGGTGAGGAAAAAAGCGAACTGCTTAAAAAACAAAAATATAATTCTGCTCCTTCACATCCGATAGCGCAGTGTGTCCTGAGCTGCGCAAAAGGTCTCGAAAGCAGCGTTTCAAACCAGTGATAGCGGGCTAACAATGCCAATGAGCGCGGTACAGAGTTAATTGCTGATGAGGTCTACAATTGATGGCAAGACTCCTGCGTCACCTTGTTGCCACCCATTCCGAAGGTCAGAAAATTTTCATCGCAACCGTACAGCCATTAGGTCTAACCAGCACTGCTTTGTTGGGAGTCCGCAACCAAAGTGTAGGTTTGGTGCAGCGGAGCAACAACTATGTTGGTTCTGGGGGTAGGTGGCGGTGCAGCAGGAATATCCAAATAAGCGCAGAAGTCCGAAAAAGCATGAGTTTGAAAAATCGGTCGGTGAGGGTATGTGACACATTTATACTAGGGGTGTGCAAACAACGAATAGTAGACTTCGAATTGAATATCGAATATTAGAAATCCTTTCACAAAATTTAATACTTACAAGTTTTGGGCAAGAAAACACAGCGCCGCACATGCTTGGAAGTCTTGCATAACAAGAATGTAGCAAGCTATCAGTAACTTATGTACATATATATCAAGATACATGCAGTACGATCTACTCTTATTAAAGGCAACACCAAATTAGTATGCCACTGTTTACAGCTCAGTTCTAGTATATGAAGGGCTGGAAAATATTTTTTTAACAATAGAATTGCTCTTGCATATATATTCAAGAGCTTTTTTTTTTTTTTCCGTCTCAAACCAATAAATTTGACATTCCATTGTACTGAATACCAATTAGGTTCTCAGTTTAAAAGTGGACCTTTGTTTTGCGGCCATATTTTATTTATTGCATGGAAAGTTTTGCTGTCCAGTTTTTCTCTAAAATACAAAAAAGGCTATCCCAACTTTACGGCAGGCGAATATCGTAAGGCCAATCTGCGCGACAAACGAGAGGACCGTGCATCACGTAATCGATCACTGTTCCATGCGTAGCCGGTGCTGACAGTAAAGAGCAAGCGCCGTACACGCCGTTCCATTGTCAGGTTCGGCGTTATTTGCTATCTGTCAGATTCTGCCAGCAGGTCTCCTACAACCCATACAGCCACCGAAAATTCCATTCGCAAAAGTGGGAATGGATTTACGTGGCCCCTTTCCTACGTCGTCGTCAGGAAAGCGATGCATCGTAGTTGCGACCGACTGCCTAACTCGATATGCCGAGACAGGGTCTCTTGTTAAAGGAACAGCCATTGAAGTAGCTGAATTTTTTGTCACTCACATAGTACTACGGCATGGCGCTCCTAAAGTTCTGATCACGGACCGAGAAACCATATTTACTGCCCATTTGACGCAGTCTATTATGAAACTGACACACACCAGTCAGAAAAACCACCGCATGGTGAACTGACTGAACGACTCAACAGAACGCTGACCAATATGTTATCAATATACGTGGACATGGAGCCCCAAACATGGGACAATATCCTACCGCATGGGTTCTCAAAGTGGGTTCCGCGGAACCCTGGGGTTCCGCAAGCCCCTGCTCGGGGTTCCGCGAGCCACTGACAAATTTTTCGTGGTCCCGCGCTAACCAAGTGGTTAAAACGGCGAAAATGAGGTGCGCTCGATCCACAGAACCTCCGTTACTCATGCCCGAGTGTCAAAAAGCACATCACACTGCGTAACGGCAACGCGCGAACTGCGCAATAAATTTGCAAGCCGCTTGTAGCCACCCAACCTTTGAAAACGGGCATTACGCCTAAGCTTTCGAACTTAAATCTCGGAGGCCATAATTTACCAACATGCGCATTTCTCCCGTTTGTAGATAGCGTAGGTGCCGATTGCGTGCGCACTGACGTATACGCTGGAGGAATAAAAAAAAGTGAAGAAAAAATATGCGCGAAGCATCGCAAATACGCGCCGCAGAAGAGCAAGCAAGAACTGCGCTAGCGCCCAACCGAAACGAAGCGACGTAGTCCGCATCGCCATGGTCCTCAATGGAAAGCATGCGCGGCACGTGATTGACAGAAACGCCGGAGCGCTTCGTGCCTAATCGCGCCCTTAAAAGACTTTATTCTTGCTTTTATCGCCGCGCGTAACACCGCGTTAGCGGCATGCCGCGTGCCTTCATAAGTGCGTAGTTGCCATCCATGATCGCGTCGATAACCACCGCAGTTTCGTCCGCAGCAGTTCAGGCAAACCGTGGTTTCGTTTTCACTCGGTGCGCGACGCGGGTCGGCTGCGTGCCTTCACAAATGCGTAGTCGCCAACCATGGTAGCGTCGATAGCGACCGCAGTTTCGTCCACACTTCTTGCAGCGAACGGTACTTTCGTTTTGACTTGGTGCGTGCGTCGGCCGCCTACCTTCTGAACCGCAAGGTCGCCGTCCATGATCGCGTCGATAGCGGCCGCGGTTTCGTCCGCACTTCTTGCAGCGAACGGTAGTTTCGTCTTGACTTGGTGCGTGCATCGGCCGCCTGCCTTCTGAACCGCAAGGTCGCCGTCCATGATCGCGTCGGTAGCGGCCGCGGTTTCGTCCGCAGCGGTTGCGGCAAACAGTAGTTTTGCTTTGACTCAGTGCAAAGCTGTCGAAGATTAAGAGCCCCGGCTACAACGCGATGGACGGACAATTTGTTGGCGAGCAGCTGACTGGCGAAAAAATAATCGGGATGTACGCGCGCGAGGCCTTCGCCGCTGCTAGCGCTAATCAGTCATGAGATGACAAGAATTTCAGCTTCGGCACTGGTCTTGTGCTATATAAATATAAACAGAATTTGCTGATTCATTGAGTAAATAAAAGCGTGTTGACGTAGTTAAGCATTTGGTTATTGTTTTCTTGATACCCTCGATAATTCAACATTTGGTTTGTTTGGACATTTTAATTCGGTTAACTCGGGGGGGGGGGGGGGGGGTTCATTGGCGCATCATGGAGCTTAGCAGGGTTCCCTGAAACGAACATGCTTGAGAACCCCTGCACCGTACGCAACGTTTGTGTACAATACCGCAGTGCAAGAGACGATTCGAATGACACCTTTCCAACTAGTTTTTAGCCGGACTGTCACCACACCCTTAGATGCAATGCTACCTGTAGATGAGACCTCTGAAAATGACCATGATATCAGCGACTTCACAGAAAGAGCTGAAGAGGCACGGCAGCTGGCGTGACACCGCATTCAGCAGCAACAGCAAACCGACACGAATCGATATAACTTGCGACGAAGAGACATCCAGTACGCACCTGGAGACAGGGTATGGGTGTGGACTCCCGTACGGATGCGCGGCCTATCCGAAAAGCTTCTTCGTCGTTATTTTGGCCCATACAGGATAATTTGCCGACTTAGCCCCGTGAACTACGAAATTCTTCCAGAAGGTCAAATAACCTCATCACGACAGCAGCATCGCACAGAAGTCGTTAATGTCGTCCGAATAAAACCTTACTACGACAGACAATAACTGCTTTGGCCAACAAGCATTGCGAATGACAGCCTGGAAACCACCGCCTTCTTTATAAGCATCGGGACGATGCACTCTCAGAAGGGGCACAATGACACAAGGTGCCTTCAAATCTCGCACACCAGCCGTCTCCTGCGCCCGTCCATGTGATGCTACGTACGAAAGATAGCAGCAGCGCAGCTGCCAACACGTGCTCACAAGGCACGTGCGATCGGAGCAAGGTGTCATCAGCGCAGGGCACGAGGAAAAAGATGGGTGGAACTCTTGCGAGAAGACCTGTGTACATTGGAGCAAGACTCTTGCTTAACTGTTTGTCGGGCACAAGTTCGCCCAACGTAAATTAAAGTAACTTCAATCAACTGTGTGTTACAATAGTCTGCGAAAATATTAATGAGTATCGGCTTATTCTGCCAACCTATGGTCAATTCTCATTATTGGGCTGATGCAGTCAGGTGCAGGCTAGCAGTTGCAGAAAACAGGTTTTGTCAGTGTGGTCTCACCCATGCATAGTAGCACTACTGGAAGCATGAAAACTGGAAGCTGATCGTCAGAATTATGGTGGCGTCTGGAAAATGCTTGTTAGATCGATGGCGCATAGTAAATCATGCAAGAACGGTGCTAAGACAGTAGAAAGAGCACCCATGATGTCCGTTTCTCTTGTACTGTTTACCATGTTATGTTGTATCTCTGGGCATCGCAGGTGTCACTGACTTTTTGAGAAGCTGAGGTTGCACACTTGCACAGTGTACAACATCAGCTGTAGCACTTCAAAGTCTCCCAGACTAGTTTCTAGTTTTAAAAAGTAGTCTTATCTTGCACACTACAAAATCTGCTCCTACAAGTGACCTTGCGTATCGCATGAGCGCGAGGCCTTTGTGGGTCTTCTCTTGTTAGCGCCATGCTGAATGTTGTGCAACTGTTCCAGCTTGCTTGCTTGCTTGCAGTCAAATTTCGCACAGAAGTGGCATTTCAGTGTAGTTGTAGTTCGAGTACGTTTTTGTGCATTACTTGCCTGTATCATCCAAAATAAGTTGTATCTTCTGCGATGACACCAGATAAAAATGTGGCAATTTCAGTGTAGCTGAAGAACCATGCCCATTTGTCATTATGATAAAACGGGACAACCACCTCGTTCAGCTATTATTGTTAGGCGGTGCCATCGTTGGTACTTTTTTGGCATTGTGAGAGGTGCTGCATACTTTGAATTTATTCTGGGCAAAGCATATAATTAATGCACCCAACCATTGTATATTTTAAACTCCATGCCTCACAGAATGCCACCTCTCAACAAAATTGCAGTGCCAGCAAGCCAGCAAATAACCAGAAAAGTTGCATATAGCTGGCGCTCCTGTATACTTAAAACTGGGTATTTGTCTCGTGCTAGCAGTGCATTGTTACTCTTCTCTCTCTGACAGGTGTTCAAGCATGCCAAAAAGCATGGCTACGCAGAACACGATGCCTCAGCAGTGTACATCCGAACTCGTCTCTGAAACCACCGGGAGGCTGCCAACCAAGGAGAGAGACAAGGGCGAGGAGTGCAAGACGCGCACACAGCTGCACGTGCTACCAGAGCAAAAGCCCAGAGCCACAATTCACAACATAGGGGGAGGGATGCAGGGCCATCCCGTTTGCCGGCTCTTCCGGCCCACAAAATAGGGGCTGGCATCTGCAATGTGTTGGAGCCAGCACTGGTTAGGAAGTGGTGCCTTTTTATCGGCGATCTTTGTGCTTGCAATTATTTTGCGTTGTTAAAGCTGGGATGCTTAGTTGACTGTTGAGCTTCAGTACAGCATTTTTAGGAGGGAGTGTGAGACAGTGAACTGCTCCACGCGGCACAAGCATGGGTAACTGGTTGAAGAAAGTGGAGCTCACATTGCTTTTAAAAGCAGTTGCAGCCGTGGCAAGCAGAGCCCTGTGTGCTGTAATTTGCCCATCCCATGGAGCATTGTGTGCATGCGCGCTTCCATTTCTTGAGAGGCTAGGCTAGTTGATCGAGCAGGTACCTTCTTGATTTACAATGCACCAGTTTTATGCTGTTATGTTGTTAAATTTCAAGTTCGCTAATGAAATATGCGCTTCAGAGACCATTATGTGTTTTTCCCCCATTGTTTTTGTTATTCTTCATACACTGGTTGCAACATTTTAATCGTACTCTACAGTAATCAGTCCCGACTACTCATTGGCCTTATGCTGAAGTCTCGGTGCAGCGTGATTTTAATAATTGTGTGGCAACTGTTGCATTTTATGTTCTCGTGTTAAGTAGTGTGTGTTGAATCTATTATTGTTCAAGGTGATAATGATGCTAAAATCGTGGTGTTTACCATGCATTGACTTTTCTTTTTTTCCTGAGCAAGAGCAACAGAATAATGCACTTAGAAGGCTATCCTTCATATGTCGCAAGGCACAAACAAAGGGCAGTGTCGTGATTGAATGTGCTGCCTTTTTAAGGCCAGTGCATTGCATGCCTGTTCCTGCTAAAGAGTACAAGATCTCCCTCATCCCTCTCTTTTTCATTGCATTATAAAGGATGGCCAGACATTGTCAGCTGTTAGTGTGGACCACGCTGTTTATCGTGTGACAACTCTGTCCCGTAGGTTGAGAAGTGGGCGACAGACCCAGCCCCATATGCAAGTCAGCATGGCCCACTTTCGCGCTCTGGGCTGCACTGTGTGCCGAGTTGTCCTCCTCCTGCTGTTGTTATACACATTAACTACAACATCCCCATTCCATTGGAAAGTGTCACCATGTCATATACACAGAAGAATAAAACTATCATCTTCACTTTATTTTAACCTGATGCACTTCTTGATGTCTGTGTATGACCTTTTCACCGCTTTTATTCTTGTGAGTTACATGAGTGTTGTCTTATTTTCTTGATTTAACCGAGAAGAAAGAAGCAGCCGATTTAAATGAATGGAAGTTGCTTTTCAATGTATAGTCTCTTTCAGCGTTCACACACTTGGCCCACTGATAGAAAAAAATGTTCAGACAGCCAGAGACTAATGATAGCATCAATAACATATATAGGGAAAAAAGCGCGTACTGGATATTTAAGATTGTTATCATGGGGAAGCATACAGTGCATGTCTGTGGGTGGCACAGGTTCTGCTCATTATAGAGTACTGTGTAGAGCAGAAAATCCACAGGAGTAAAAGGAACCACCACTCTGACATTGCTAATTCTGAAACACATCCTTCTGCAGCAAGTACTCATTGGGCCTCTTGGATTATCCGTTCCTGACAGTCCCAGACTATCAAAGACGGTGCTTTCAGCCAATGAGCGTTGCTAATGCAGTCTTTCGGACAGTCCGGGACTTTCAGAAACGGATAATCGAAGAGGCCCATTCTTGACAGTATTCCAGTGTTTTTAATGATTTTTTTTTTGTCTAAATTGGTGGGCAGCAATGTTTTCTAATTTAGATGGAACTTCAGCAACACTTTACTTGGCTGGGATTGGGAGGATTGTTCTCATTGCTATAAGAGTTTACCTTGTGGGTCGTAACCTTGGCTTTGTCAACAGTCAAGGACTGGCCAAAACAGTCCACCGGTATTGTGCAGAGCAAATTAAATTTGTTGCCGGTCCTAAGGCAGCATCTACATTTTTTTAATGTATGGGAGCAGTCTTAGGACTAATCTTGGAAAAACCTTGTGCAAGCAAATTAATTTGATCAAAATAGGGTGTATGAATGCAGGTGCTGTATGTATTGTAAATAAATACATAATCTCTTGAGGGACAAATGAAATATTGCCCTATTTGGTTCAACCTTGAATAGAGTAGTCATTAATCACAAAATCAGGTATTCGTAGGACTTAGGCAGCCCCACAGGCACCAGGGCCAACTTGAAACCATTCGATTACGCCTAATTAATGCAGGTATTTCTGCTGTGTGGTTGGTAAGGAAACGATCTACTAACGTCGCAGTGACATGTTGAGCAGTGCCTACTAATGCTACGCCTTGCCCGGTCAGATATTCAGTAACTGCAAGGTTTATTCCTTCATTACAGCTCACCTACGTAGGTCAGAAAATACAAGGAGCCACCACAATTAATCCATTTGATAGGCATACATCATGTGGAATTGCTGGTGCTACAGAGTGCCTGCCTATATTTGTATTGTGTGTGTCGTACAGTTCATACCTGCCAACTAACCCGAATTGTCCGGGAGCCTCCCGAATTTTTCTCGCATCTCCCAATTGTACGGACGCGACCTCAAATCTCTCGAAAAGTGGCCGCCACTTTTTCTTTTCTTTGCGGCCTGTAATGTAACCATGCGAAAGAGCGGCGCGGGAGCAGTTCGTCACCAGCATGCACTGTCAATCGTGTTAGCGGCCGCCGGCACCACCACGAACGCGAGCAGCCGACGGGCACAGCCATATTGGATTTTCCGGATTGTCCCGTGAGTGCGCCAGGCCAGCGCCTCCTTGCTTCAGTTAGCTTTGTCAGGTTGTCGAGTGAAGTGCGAATGCCGAACTACTATTTGTTTCCCGAGTTTAGTTGGAACGTTTGATGGTACTTTCAAAAGCCAAGAACAAGTACCGCATTTTCCAGTATATAACTCGCACCTTAGTATAAGACGTGCACCCCCCCCCCTCAAAACTGCAGTTTTTCCAGAAAAAGACGATAAGTTGCACCGGTGTATAAGCTGTTCGGTAAGCGATTTTTAAGAAAAATTAGTGGCGTTTCACTCGGTGAACACTGGTCACGCGCAAGCGTATGTGTCATATACGTATTTCAACTCCGGGCGCATTTCTGCCGTCGTGGCTGCCGCGATGGGCGATAACATCGTCCCCGCGAACCGTATGGTGTATGTGAGAGTGAAAGCCTGCAAAGGTGAGCCGATTCGCGCACAAAGGGAGGAAAGCGGGAAGGCGCGCCAGCGTGGAAGGTAGGGGGGCGGTTGTACTTGCGTAGCAACTGCGTAGTTAGCGCAGCGGCGCGTGCTGTATCTAGATAGCGACCTGCAGATCCGACGACTTCGGGGTCGGTCGACTCGCGGTAGTCCTGCCGCCGTTTGCGTTGCTTCTCTGTCCTTCTCGCACGGCGCTCGGGAACTCAATCACGAGAAGAACCTGGAACCCCGATATCGCGCACAGAAGTCTGAGCAGTTAAGTCAACCAGCGCGCTTCGCGTGGCCATAACATCGAATCCGATTTTGACGGCAGTTTTTCCGGAGAAAAAGACGTACACATGACGCACCGACGAAAAATGCAGGAAAAAAAATTGCGTCTCTTACACCGGGAAATATGGTACTTGCAAGTATTCCTGAGGTCATACACGACCGAGTTTTTGTGCTTTGTCACTTCAAGGAGTCGTGGCAAGTATGGACTGAGTACCACGAGTGCCGTTTCGCACGGCGGCAACATTTTTTTTTGGGGGGGGGGTGAAATTTTTTTACCCCCCCCCCTCGCGCAGCGGTCTCCCGAATTTTCATTTTGTGAGGTTGCTAGGTATGCATACTTTACATTGAACCAAGAGCTTGCAAGACGGCCCTCGTTATTAATGGTTTAGGCCCCAACTCGTGTTGAAAATTTAGTCAATGCATTTCTTGCATCATCAGCATCACGAAGAGTGGACAGCAATCAAACATTAGAAATGCATATTTTTTCGGTGGCTTTCACTGCCCTGCAACTGTAAGCTTTGCACCTGAACTCTGAGGATTTTTCAGGTACAGGAGCAAAATCCATTTCTTTACATCTGTTTACTTGCAAAATGATGAGGCGCATGTTAAATTTAGTACTACTAGCACCTTTATATTATATTTGCCAGAACCAACAAACCTAATGTCTTATGTGTAACCTACTGCCCATTTTTCTACCGCAGTTCACTTATATTAGACAAATTTGCAGAACAAGTCTTATTCAAGATACCCTAAAGGCCGAAACTGGCATTACATAGGGGTGTAATAATAAATCGGGGATGAATTCAGTACGTATTCAAACAGATAATGCATGTTAGAAAAAAACAAGACCACAGGTCTAAGGTCTAATGCAAAAGCTATCAAATGTGCGAGATGCATTTAAGCATCTGTGATGAAGGCAAAAGGTATTGCTCTGCCCCAGGGGCATAATGTATACATAAATGCTTGTGTGTATAGTCAATGTGAGGAGCCATGCTTCACTTGCACAATTCTTGTCCAAACCGTTCTGGAAATTTGGGTTAGTTTACTGCTGAATTGTGTCTATATACTAGAGGTGGGTAAATATCAACATCTTTGTATAGTAGGTAATGATTGTTGAATAGTCAAACACAGATGGCATATAATATATATATATATATATATATATATATAGCAGGAATACTTAAGTTGGTATAATTTGGTACCACGCCTGCACTGATTAGTGCAAAAAAAAAGACTGCTCTCTATTAGGGACAAAGGAGCACTGATTAGTGAAAAAAAAAAAAGACTGCTCTCTATTAGGGACAAAGGATCAGTTTTAAACACAAGGTCACTAATTGTCAGTAAGAGAACTGCAGGAAAAGCTTCTCAGCTACTTTAGAGCATCATTGCAAACAAGCTTTTCAAGATATGATTGCTGTATGACATGCTTTCCAAAAAATGCTAAATAAATAGTAAACAAGAAAAGATAAGTTGAGGGGGAAAAAAAGGCAAGTTAACGGTGGTTGACATCGAAAGACTGACAAGGTCTTTTCAGGTGTACTAGTGTACCATGTGTATTGTTGTTTCGGGCAACGCTTCCGGCGTTTTGCCCGAATGATCCCCCGGTGCTTCGCCCACTCGTCATCATTCACTTCGTGGATATGCGGTGTTTTTTAGTGCTCAGTACATAGCTCTATTTTAACTTGGTGCGTCGTTTTCATTCCAAGCTTCATTTTCATGCCTTTTTTGTTCTATGTGCACCAGATGGCCCAAAATTGTCTAATTTCAGAGATGAAAGTGGCCAGATCCCAGAAACCCGAAATTGATCTGAACTCTGCAAAGAAGACCTATCCTTTAGAAGTTGCTGAAGGACTTGTGTGCTGTAAACACACATAGAAGGGACAATTGCAGGGAAAACATCACCCGTAGCGTAAAAGGTAAAACAGCTACTGGACTAGGCTGCCAAAACACTAAATAACAGACAAGAAAATTGACGTGTAGGCTTCCATTGCAAAACCGTTAACAAAGCTTGCATTATCCATTTTGTTTCTGCATTGCATCGAAGACTTTGGTCGTTCTCTCACTTCTGATAAATTGCGATACTTAGTTCAGTCGATAGAAGAAATTTGCAAGAACAATAGTCACTTGTGAAATATTTAGTTAGTCCAAAATATTTGAAAATATTGAATAGTTCCTTTTAGAATACAAATACTACAGTCGAACCAGAATATATCGAGTCTGAAGGGGATCACACAGAAGTTGGATGTATAAAGTAACAATTGCATTTTTTTTAATTTCAAGGGGATATTACTGCTGTTCGTTATACACAATAATTTGTTATATGTGTGTTTGATATATCCGGGTTTGACTGTAGTTAGTGTGTAATATTGTATTGGTATTCAAAACTCCGAATATTCGTGCACCCTTGCTTTATACCTTGCCTGACATGTTGGCTGTATGAGTGATGTTTAGTCGAATTCGTATTTAGTCTAAAATACCCCTCACTTTTTGTTTACATATTTGCTGTTTTGTGTTCAGCTAACAGAAAATTAATTTTGTAGCACTTTGCATTATATCGTAATCAGCATTACAGAGGTTGCACATAATGAAACCAAGGACAGTGTGGCATAAGTTTGGGGCAAAGGTATCCTAATGTTTACCAATTACCATCCCAGAGATGGCAATTACGGTATTTCAACAATAAAGTGCGGTAGTGTAAGTTGATGAAGTACTCAACTGAGGCTATAGTGTTGTTAAATTCTGTATCAGTGATCAGAGGATGATGATGATAATGAATTGTGGCAGCTCGGTACATTACCACCTCTGATTATGAGTTCTATTCTACTCTGCAGGGCTTACAGTGTGCTTTATAGCCTGTGCATTTTTTTGTTGCGCCGTAGTGCATTTCCTTAGCCATCTGAGCACGTCACATTCTTTGCAAGGGCTCCTGCCAGGCAGAGTAGTTGGAACATGTATAACTGCTTGACCCTTCTCCTGCAGACTAGCTGCAAAGCACACTTTAGGCCCCTCTCACCGGTAGCTGCGAGTCGCGACCCGCTCTAGTTATGCAACTGCTTCTGAGCATGCCACGTATCACTTGCACTTCCACCTCGTCGATGTGCTGGGATGGAATGATGCAACGATTCTATTCGGTATATACTGTCCTTATCCGTCGCACCGTTTGGATAATGCTGGTGATAGCGGCGACACTCGAGCGAGAGATGAAAAAGAACGCATTAAAATGGAATCGCATCGTAACCATGTCTTGCTGGGTGCAGGTTATGTGACGCTGAGAACTCGTCATGCTGTGTGAACCGTTGCAAAACATTGAAGCGCGTTCTCTAGTTTTATTTTTTCGTCTCTCTGTTAAATGGAGGGGGGAACTAGCCTCCTTTAATCGATATTCGGTGTCGCATTCTACCGGAGGAAGTACAGCGGTGCTTCGAGAGCGCGCAATGGTGCAGCGGTATATGCTGCGCCTCGTCTAGCCTGCAGCCACCGATGTCGCGCGGAACGGCAATCGATGCGGGTCGTGTCGTGTCTGGACCTCGGGCGTGATCATCTCGGTTCCGGGCGCGTCTTCATGCGAAGCAACGGTTACGGCTGCGTTGATCGTTCTTTTGCGGCGGCATCTCGCAGAGCCTTGGCCATCGATTTCCAAGTCTGGGGTGTGGGCAGTGGGGTGCGCAAATTGAGGTCGCACCGCGAGGAGACGCCGGCGCACGGCGACGCGTCCTTGTCCCACTTGTTGTTTTTTGAACAACTCGCTGCTTCAGCTGGCGGTGCACACGCTTTTGCTAAACAGAATGAATGAGCGAACGTCGGTTATCGAACGAGCGCGCGCACGTTTACGGACCTTCGGTTGAGCTTTTGTTGATTTGCTCATTTGGACGAACGGATTCGGTAAGTTTCTAGCGCACTGAAATGTAACAATTTAACTTTTAATAGAGAGAGAGAGAAACGAGAAGGGAAAGGTAGGGAGGTTAACCAAGGACGTGCCCGGTTGGCTACCCTACGCTTGGGGAGAGGGAAAGGGGAAGAATAGATAAGGAGCGAGAATACGAAAAAAAAAAACACATAAAGAGTCAGTTATTCACACAGTCAGTCGCAGAGGAAGGTCCACTGTCACAAGCGCTCATATAGTCCAGTCTCCTTCAAGAGCTGAAGAAGAGCTTTTGTGGCCTTTCGCATGCAGGAATGCGTAGGCCATGGTCCCAGAATCTTTTCCTCTGACAGCACTCTGCTATCTAACATGCTGAGTTGAGTTTGAAGAATCCGTCGTTGAGCGTCAAAAGCTGGGCAATGACACAGAAGGTGCTCTAGCGTCTCATCGCAGCCGCACAAATTGCATGCCGCACTGTTAGCCATTCCTATTAGGAATGAATAGGAATTTGTAAATGCGACGCCCAACCACACGCGACACAGTAAAGTTGCTTCACCACGGGAGAGTCCAGGTGGCAGGCGAAGTCGCAATTTAGGGTCGAGAGAATGCAAGCGTGAGTTGCTGAAACCTGGTGAATTCCATCTTTGAAGTGTGATGTGGCGAGCAAGTGATTGAAGTTGCCGCGCAGCGTCCGTTCTTGAGAGTGGTATAGGCACTCGCTGATGTTTTTGATGAGCCGAGCGAGCAGCTTCATCGGCGCTGTCGTTGCCAACAATTCCGCAGTGGCTCGGCAACCACTGAAATACGATGTCGTGTCCTTTCTCAATCGCATGGTGATGAGCTTGTCTTATTTCGTAAACTTTTAATAATTTCTTAAAACAGTTGGCATGTGATTATTTGCTTAATTCCATAATATAGGCGGCGTTTACATGAATGCGACAATTGCAGCGTCGCATCGCATTTCTAGCGCGGCGCGTTTATGTCAACGGCGGCAATGCGCTAGGAAGGAGGATCGCATTGATGCGACAGGAGAAGGTAGTTAGAAACGGGGTAAATCAACAAGCGCGGGGCATGTAAATCGAGAGAGACGGCTGCCACCCTGTGGGCTCTCATCCACTCACTGGCAGAGCTCAAATAACTTGTCTAGGACGAAGGAGAATGCACCACTTGTAAACGCTGTCGCATAGTAATTATACCGCGATGCGCAAAAAAAATGCTACACGGTGCTGTCGTAAACGCAGCCATAGGTATGCACAGTTCCGTACTACTAAAGAAAAAGAACAATCACCGGTGATTGTGATGCTCTCTAATGCGAAATTTGAGCGCATCTCTATAGGTGTTTTCATTTCGATATATTGGCCGGCGCGGACAATCTGTCTCGTGCGGCACGTTGCAAACGGAGCGAATTGTGGCGCGACTGCCTCGCTAATCTGCAGATCGCGAGAGCCAGCGCGTGGGTGACACGTGGGCGCGATTCACAGCAGCCGCCGCCGACAGACCTCTCGGTCGGCGCGCGCTACTCTGGCGCCATCTCGTAGCCATCGTCGCCGCAGTACGCTTTTCTTCTCACGATTTCGCCTACCCTCCTCCTCCGCTTTTCTCCTCCCTCCTTGGCGAGACAACCGTTGGGCTGGCTGCACGACACCAATGACGGCTCTCGGCGTGCGAGGAGGAGCACTCTCGAACAACTCTGGAAGCGCTCTTGCGAGAGTTCTTCCTGTCTTCGGTAGTGCTAGGCAAAATTAGTTCCACCCACGGTTATTGCATAATTTTGGGGGCACTTCAAAGTGATCCAGCTTCAACCATAGGCAAAGTGCTTCGTGTGCAAGTTATGTGCGTCAAGTATACGGTGACTATGAATTAAGTGCGATAGCCGTTTGCGCCACAATATGAAGAGGGTCTCGGTTATCAAGCACCACGTATTTAGAATAAACGAAGCCCCTCCCCCGTGCGAATCAAACCAAGTGCATGTTAGTAGCAACCTTGAAGAATCGTCTAGCGTTCTTGTATCCCTAGTTAGTTTGTAATAATTCACATTTGATTGTATATACTTAGGTCATATATGTCATTACTACGTTTTAAAACGCATTCGATGACATTTATTTAATTGTTGCGGCGCACTCTCACGTGGTTTCTCTATTTTTGTTTCCTCGTTTAAAAAGCCCGCGAAATAATAATAATAAGCCGACTCCGCGCCCAGCTCGCGAGCCGCAGCAGTTGCTCTCAAAATCCGGTGGTTGCTCCGCTTTGACTGAGTGTTTATGGTATGGCCGCGAAATGCCTGCTACGCGTCAGACTGCACGACCGCTTGTGACAATAATAATGCACCCTCCATTACCAAAAAAAAAATTAAAAAAATGTGAAGTATATCTTTTTACGTGGAATGGTGTTTGAGCTTTATCGTGTTATACGCAAGAATTTGAGTGTCGAGGCGGACGATGCATTTTTGGTATCGGATGGCGGGTAACAATGGCGTAGCCAGGATAGATATATTTTCTTTGAGAGGTGGGGGGCACTTGAACGGTGACCCTAGTGAGCGATGATTGGAGGAAAATTACACACTGACGGTGAGGACGGCAGGGAAATTTTGCACTGAAGTTGAAGAAGATTGGGTTTCATCCGGCTTCGCTTTTATTATTATTATTATTATTATTATTATTATTATTATTATTATTATTATTATTATTATTATTATTATTATTATTATTATTATTATTATTATCAACTTGTGCGCATGACGTCTCGGTGAATACTCAGGCCCCCCATATCACCGAAAGGATTGGTACCGTCTATAGTCCCGTTAATTCGAACCAGATTTGTATGTAACGAGAGATTTGCATTTAATGACTTTTGGTAGTTTTGTAATTGATCGATAATTCCTTTACTCAGTAATGCTCGCTGCAATTCAAATATTTCTTTTCTGCAATCAAGTATATGTAGCCACTTCTTTATTCACGAGACAAGCTGTTGTAATAGGCGACACAGGTTTTAGCTCTTGAATTAGGCGGCAATCACTGTGCGGTCGTGCGGGTCGTGTCACGAAAATGCGCATGTCCAGACGGGCAAACTTTCTCATCTGAACGCTAACCCAAATGTTGGCCGTCAAAGTGAACTGGCGCTGCAACGGCTCGGTTGCGATGACCACTGTGGAGATTGATCCAAAGAAATAACCTTCGTAGTATTCTGCCAGCTTTTAATTGGCCGTACCGGGAGCGCCTTCTCTGAGCCCCAGCAACAGTAGAACGAGCAAAGCTTCACAGAGGACTACACCCGAGCACCGCGGCGTTCAGTAACCGCAATCTTGCCACATGGTGTTCGTACCTTACAGCACCACCCTTCTCTCTATAGCGCGAGTTTTGACAAGAAAACGAGGGAAGATGACCGGAGAAAATGTTGAAAAGCAGCTGTTAGTGAAGATAAACAACGTGTGAATTTCAGTGTACAGGACGCACTGAAAGAACCAGGCCAGCTCATTATGTTGACTCTATTTGTGCGATGTCGAATAAAATTTTGAGGACAGTAACGTAAAAGTTGTCGGTTACTTTTTGGTAATTGCTCAATTTCATGGAGCAGTAATTTATCACTGTAATCATTAACGTATTTTAATGAAGTAATTGTAATCGCTTACTTTTCTGTAGCGTGTACAGGTCTGATTCTAACGCGTTGGAAAGTCTCGACAAGAAACCATTAATGCATTGCCATGGAAGAAAAACTCGTTTAGTTCGAACGCGAAAGCATGCCGCTGATGTTAACTTGACCTCCGTCGGCGCTTCCTCATGCGTGCAGCGGTTAATAAAAGCATGAAAAAAAAAAAAAAAAAAAGAAATGCAGCAGACGGCCCGCTACTGCTTTTGTTTCTTTTGATAAGTTTTTAAGCGCCGACGACGACATTGTCAGCAGCGTAATAGCCCAACGCAGGTTAAACCTGTCTGCTCTCTTAGCCACGTGCATGCTGGTTCAGTCACTTCAATATCAAGAAGCCAGAAGACATTGCAGATTACTTCAAGCAATAAAAAAAATTGAATTCTTTCGTTTTGCCACCGTTTGTTCATTCGAGCTTTCACATAATTCAATGAGTCGACTGCATTCGGTTCTGCTGCTGAGCTCGAAGTCGCTTTGTTTCCTAGGCGCGGCGACCTCATTTCGACGGGGGCAGGAAGTTTTGTTTTCTAATTAATCATTTTGCAGCTTTTTATGTGTGGTAATGCGGCTGAAGTTATCCCGGGGGAATCGATTAAATTACTCGTCTGGGCTATTTTCAGGCATTTTTGGACATACTTCCCCTGAAACACGTGATGCGAATGCGTATTTGTTTCGAACTTGGGCTGGGTCATACGCCGACGACGTCTATAAACTTCGGATGCACGCAAACGAGCAAGGAGCCCACAACAGCTAAGCTTTCGCAGTCGCTGTCCGCAGCTACACTCGGTGAGTAACAGAATCTGTTTCGGTGTTAAGTCAATTATGACCGGCAAGTTGGCGTCTTGGGGAAGTATGGGAATTTCTCATGGCATCCTTGGCTGCCAGTGGCGCCATTGTTGCCGTGGTCACGTGTCCGGTACGGGACGAAACGGAGTGCATGCTGTCAAATGGCCTCGCAACGTTTAAACAGCTATACATGCAGTCGTGACCGTGCGAGTGATTTTAATGCTAGATGTATTTCGCGCGTGCCTTTCCCGTAATCTCATTCCGCGCATGGTGTATCTACGGCGGTGATTGGAGCCAACCGAGACCATTGTGGTGTTGCCGTGATTGCCACTTCCACGATTGTCTTCCGTCATGACTCATCCAGCATTACGAACGGAACCACTGTCGTTTCCCAGTTAACACCAAGCTTTAAGACTTCGGTGCATTTTGAATTTCATGTACCTTTTCTCATCAGTCAGTTATCAATAGAGTATATTCATTCTCGACGACGGAAGCAATTGTGCATTGAGGCTGTAATCGCAGTAGCTGTGGGAACTTGTTTTACCCCGACAACACCGTAACTTCCGTCTTCGTTACGCTATCGTTCGTAGAGTAGAAATTACTGCCTGGGCCGCATTCACCGGTATACATCGTGAAAGGGCGCGTCCCCCAAATTAATAGCGTCGAAAAGATTGCATGATTCCCGTTTATTTGACCTTGTGTTCACGAGTGAACGGGATGGACTCGTATAATCTGGACTCCCACACGCGAGTGTGATTGCTCATTACGTATTCATTTCGCGCGTGTGCGTCACGCCAGGAGTCGGTTGGTGAGAACCTTGCGGGTCTGCAAAATGGAGCGGGAAAAGCGAATGGCACGCAATACTGTATACCTGCCGCCCGCGTTCGCAGTTGTATGTGTTCTCCCGTTCATTAACCATAGCCGACGAGGGCGAAAGTTCGTTTAAGCCGAACGCGTGACCTTTAAGCTTTACGCATGTTGCCCTGCTCTGGGCACGCAATCCGGATGTGAACAATAGATCCATTATTAACGATACGCTGGCACAATCAGCTATGTACCTTTCTATCACTTTTTTTTTCTTTTTGTACACGCTGTAGTAATATATTGCGCTTTATGTAGTTCAGCATATTGAGAAGAAGGACCCCCGCTTGAAAATTTTGAGGCGTTACGCCATTTTGGGTGTAGTGTTACACACGTGGCATTAACTATGACGCAACTGTACGTACGAGCGGGGGAACCGAGTCTGTGGCGCTCTTCGGCGTTTTCTCGGAGCCGGACGTCTTTTTTCGGCGGGTTTCTTTCAGTCGCCGTCATGCCCGTGTTTCGTCATAACGTCGCCCCCGTCGCAAGGTTGCGCGAGCGCCGTTTTGCGGGCCTGGTTGTGGCCTGACGCAATCGCATACTGACTTGATGGAGCGGCACCGGCTTGGATGAGGCAGCGCACGGCCAATGTGCCGTGCGGGCTGTCGCAAAGGTTCAAGGTCTTGATCAAGACATACGTCCTGTTCACAATTGGCTGCAGCCGCTGTATACAATATCGCATGTAGAACGTTACTTCATATATACAGGGTGTTTCAGCGAACACTTTCAAAAATTCGTAAAGGTTGCCTGTAGCAGGTAGCTCTATTCTAATTAATGAGCTGGTCTACTCGAAGAGGCGGACATTACTTGCACAAGAAATTTGAAATGCTTAATCGACTAATTAACAAAAAATCACTAATTAAGTTTGTAACTAATTACCCGATGTCCCATATTGCAATTTACAAATTGTAGCCGTGGAGTTCGCAAGGCGGATCCACTTAGAATTAATTCTCAGGATGACACCAGTTTCGAGATATTAATTCCCGAACTTTGCGGAGAAATGCATTGGCGTTCCAGTTAGTTTCTTAACAAAACGGCGCTTTATGCATTTAAGCACAAATTTAATTTTTCTTCCTCCATGTTGTGCACACTGCGGCTCTCGCCATCTAGTAGCGGCAGGCGGAAGTACGCAGCGCGCGAAATCGGGACGCCGAACGCGATTGCTTCTCCGTTGGAATTTTTTTTTCTCAATACTTTCGGCTGCCAAGTTGGGGGTGCGGCCCTTACACGGGTGCGGCCCTTACACGAGTCTGTACGGTAAGTCATAACATATTTCAATACCTGGCTCTTTCCAGTTGAAAAGGGTAGTTTGAGTTTCCCGCTTGTGTTCTCTCTACAGTGGCCTCGCCGCCCAACACCTTCAGTGGTCTCCGTGATGTAAATGTCGGATCGAACGCTATTGATTGGACGAAACTCTGGCCAATACAGGCTGGGTGAGCTGGTGCGTGGTATCTGTGTTGGAGGTATACTGTTCACTCATCCCATCGTAAAAACGCGCAATGAGGGCCGTTGCATTGGCCTGTGACACGTTACATTAAAAAAAATGTAACCTATTACAATTGCTTGTTTAAAGATGTAATTGATTCACAGTGACCAGTTACGGGACCGCGTAACTAAATGAGCAATTTCACAGCACCTAGATTGAAAACTCACTCGATGTGCGCGCTGGAGGGAAGGGGGATACTGTCATGCACGAAAACGGGACGAGGGAATTAGCGAACAAAGGTCGGGAACTACATCCAATGAAAATGGAAAAAGCGAAACTTAAACGCACTGAGTATGAGTGTTATGACCTGGTGGCGGTTGTGGCTCATAGAAACTAACGCCTCTAGAAATATAAACTCGAAACCATCGCGAGATTCAGAATGCGATGCCGACAATACAGGCCGCGTGACCTGCCGCGTCTGCCTGTCTGAACGCGTGTGCGTCCATGAGCCTTCCGCATGACTCGACTGCTGGCATTCTACTTGTAGTTTCCGCCAAATTTGAGTTCTCAAAGCTGCGTCGCCTGTTGCCGCTTTTGTCTCCTCAAATAAATGGTTACATGGAATTGGTTACCGAAGCAAGTGAACTATAGTGAGTGAGAGTCACCTAGTAGTCGATCAATTAAAAAACTTCAAAATTTTCATAATTGCAAGTAATTTATGACATGTAATTTGTTATGTACAAGTCTGTATTGACTCGCCGCTGTATATATATATATATATATATATATATATATATATATATATATATATATATATATATATATATATATATATGCGAGGGAATTGGGATTGCGAGAGCACGTTGGATGATCTCGAGGATTACTCGATTTCGTGCCTCGTCCCGATATGGAAACCTGTGTTAAATTGACTTCTAAGTGCTGCGATATCCGTGGCTGTGATAATCTCAAATGTTGACTTTAGTATTCGCGTTCGACATGCACAGATCGCTACGGCTGCGATCTTCGCATTTGCGAAACACCTTGACGTGAGATTCCAGTATTGTTTGGCGTACGTAGGCGTATTAGATCAATTCCTGGTTAAAACAAAGATAATAATAGTACTAAATTAATTAATTAAATATGGACCTCGGCAATGTTATTAATTTCGAACCAATTAATCCATTAAAAAAAGTAATGAGTAGGCAGTTCACCGTGACGTCTTTTGGAAGCCGTGTTGATATTGGTTCTTCTTTAACGCCGGAGCATAATTTCGCAGCAAAGTTCAGCAGGACCGAGCATTGAAATATCGCACAGGAAGTGTTGACGGCTCATTTTTATCGCACTTGGGGCCGTTTTATTTAGAAGCAAAACACGAAAAGGCAATGTTCGGAAAACGGGGACAAGCAAGTAACAAACAATAACAATAACTTTTAAGTGATTCGAACAAGTATACAAATTCGCTTACAATACCCGGGTCTGGCTACGTCTAAGTGTTTCAGAAACTGCAAAACGACGGTTTGCCTGAAGTTAGACGCATTCTCGTGTTCAATTCGAATTTCGCCCTGCGGTGATATATTCGACTCTCGTCAAGTAAACGCCACTATCCTTCGTGCTCCGCTGTTAACTTAGAGCTCTCTCGCGTGTCTTCATCGCAAGAAATTTAAGTAACAACCCGACGGCAATGTTCACGCACTGTCGTGCAGATGGCTATAGTGATCGAAAGTTTCACAATCATTCAGCAAGAAGTCCACTGAGCTGGAGTAAAATAGTGCCTCGACTCGTGTAAACGGTCTGAGAACGTCCCTCCTATCTTTGCGAGAAGCAAATCGTGTCACATGCGCCCAGACCCGAGCCCCAAGCTCGGAGAACAAAGGGTGATCGGGTATATCAGACATGCCGTGCTCGTGGATTACGAAAATATTGCGCATTAGAAAAGTCAATGGCACATGTCGACCTGCCTATCCGTGGTAAATATTCAAGCGAGAATAAGGGAGGCATTTTGTATTAGAAAGGCGGGAGATAGCTGTGTAAATGCACCCTCTCTTGCTTTATCAGAAAAAAAATAGCCTTTTTGCATGATAGATTATGAATTTTGTCATGCAACAATGGACACGTGGCTGTTCTGGGAAGGATATAAAAAGGCGAGCGATCTTCGAATAAATTCAGTTGGCAGTCAGCGCCAGTTTTGTGGTGTGTGTTTCTCTGTGTGTACTTGTTTATTCGCGCTGTTTCAGATTAGTTCTACAGTGCTTCACGCCGCTCTCATCTGTCACATCAGTGCTTCGGTCCGATTGTGAAGGCAGTGCGACTGCGACAAAAGCGTGTGTCGCCCTAATGCCTTTGTATCCCCTCCTACTTTCTCGCTGCAATCCCGCCTTTCTTTTCCAAGCAACTCGCTGACTGGCTGTCTAAATTTGGACATTGTACTTCTATTAATAGAATTTACACAGTGCTTTATAGGGTCACTGTCTCATGCAGAATACCATGATCGTAGACAGCGAGGTATTGCATTGCGAAAAAAAAAAAAAAAAAAAAAAAAAAACAAAGAAAAAAAAAACGGTGTAGCGGAGACGGGTCGCAATGGTTGGATTAGTGCGCCGGGTGATACCATTACATTGAGGATGTTGTGATGACGTAAACAGCTGGTGAGTATTATTATGCTTCATAAATTGCTTGAACTTTCCGGCGGTTAATCCAGTGCCACGACCAGAAAGAAACTTGTTAGGTTTCCCAGCGGTGAAAACGCTTTTCAGAACCGAGAGGAGTCACAGGTTCCATTCTTATGAGCAAAATCCCAAATGAAACGACCAAATGACTAAATCGCTTTGATGAGCCATATCCTGCAAAACCTCCAATGGTGCCCTTAGCAACAAGGCCGTAAGGTTGCTCTGCTGGTGGTATTTGCTCAAGAGATCCAAACCTATTACTCTTCGTCCTTATGCAGCGTTTTGCAACGTCACAATGGAAAGCGCAATGGACACGTCAGTTATATATCAGGCCAGTAATACTGTTGTGAGAGTAGCCTCAAAGTTTTCTTCACGTCCACCTGGCCAATGGGGTGGGGTCTTGTGCTCTTTGAAGCAGGGTAGGTCGCAGGGCACTTGGCACGTAGATTTTTCAGATTCCTTTACGTATTACGATCGACATACCGTTCTCAAATGTATGTTTGCAAGAAGGGTGGTCGTGATGGTGCTGTTGTAACTCTTGACATGACAGAAGCTGAGCAATGGCGTTGCGGGAAAGTTCGTCGGCTTCCATGTTATTGATGCATTTTTGATGCTTGATATTAACATTGTACAAGGAAAGTTTTAAAGACAACTGAAATAAACGTTCTTGAGGATTTTTAATGTTTTTGAGACATTGCAATGCAGCATGATCAGTTACACAGTGAATGGTGCTCCGTATAAGTAACATTGCTACTTGTGTACGGCATCAACGGTGGCGAGGCACTCGAACTCAATAATGGCATAGTTGATGTCATGTTTTAGGAGCTTTCGAGATTTATCATAGTCCTCTACCTGCTTTTCGATACAGCACCAATACCTTTTCTAGAAGCGTCACAGTATAATATGTGTGGTCTAGAGTTGTTAAATAGGCCAAATAATGCGCGGGCGTTACCGTGACGTCATAGACCCTGTGTCCCAAGTAATCGATTGATGTTTGTGCGAACTGGCACTTCTTGAGTTTTAGCTTATTTCGTGTTCGAAAGCGTAGCGAACAGCATCAATGTGTGTCATACGGTCTTCGAAGGTGTTAGAATAGACAACGATGTCTTCGAAGTAGTTAGTGACATCGCGTAGGCGATGTTTCTCTACAACGGACCTAACGGCACGCTCAGATGTTTGCGGGAGCATTTTTCAACCCGAAGAGCACAACAAGTCATTCGTAATGACCACTGCACGTAATGAAAGCCATCTTTCCTATGATCTGAATGCATTGGAACATGCCAGTAGCCCGAGGTGATAATTGGACTTTCCCATATTTTCTAGTACATCGTCAATGCGAGGTATAGGCTGGTGGTCTGGCACTGTTACTAAGTTTAGCTTGCAATAATCTATGCAAAAGCGCGTGTGACCTTCTGCTTTCTTTTCTGCAAGTATAAAAGGCGCAGCAGATGGTGATAAAGACGGTCTGACCACACCTAGTGCTAGAAGAGCATCAGCTTGCTTGCTTGGACAACCCGATGTCGGTTTGAATTTTAGAAAAAAATTCCATCATACCTGCCAATAAAGCGCTGTAGTGCCGTTCGCTGACGCTCGTATACAGGTGCTCCATATCAGGAGTCGGATCTGATTGCATGTATTCACCTTTCAGTGGTGCTGTTGTGAAGCAGAATGGAGGACCTGGTCGGCGTTGACGAAGGGTCAAAGTGTTGAGACCGAGTGAGAGGCTGAAAAACGAAACTTTTTACAAACCAGTTAACAGCTCAGGGCGCATGCATTCCCGGGAGTACGTGTGCTTCAACGGTCTTTGTCAAATTCTCCATGTCCAGTTTCAGAAATACTCGACACAAAGCTTTAGTTAGAGAAGTTACTTGCCTTACGTTGATGCAGAAATTTTTCATAAATTGCCGTTCTAGTTTCCGGAATACGTACGGATTCATTGATGCACGTGATGGTCGCCCCTGTGTCAACAGGTGCGCTCTAACAGGCCGTCTGTTACAATGTGGTTCGGGGAGCAGGCCTAATTGTGTGAGTCAGAGACGCCTGCGAGGGCAGCAAGGGAGGAAGGGCAACAATCATAGCACACAAACATATATTCAAACATACAAAATGCAAGTATAAATTCACAGGGCATTCGGACAGACCACCACAGCGCACTCACAGATTGGTTGGTGTTGCGTCGCTCGATGAACTGCACGAGCGGAGACGGCAGGCGAGCTCTCGCAGACTCTTGTTCGTCTGCTGGGTGCCGGGAGCGGAAGACGTGTCGTTTAGAGGTCCCCTCGTGCGTTGGCGCTCGACCGGGTCCCTCAGACAGCTGTTGGCCTCCCGAACGTTGACGTCTGACCCAAGCCAACGCGTCTTCCTTGCTCCGATTCTCAGCTACGTCTGTCTATAGCCGACGTGGCTCTTCTCCTTCTGTAGGCTGCATGATCCACGCGTTATTTGCCGATTCGCTGCCTACTCTTTTGTGGCGATTGCTTATTCGTAGCTTTCTTCTTGATTTATTATTTTTCCACGCCACGAGTGCACGTGCAGCGAGGCGCCGTCCTATAGTAAACGGCGCACGTGCTAGCATAATTTCGACGCCACTTCGTCGTCGTCCAGGCGTCTCTTGCCACTTCACCACACCGTTCATCGACGAGAACGTTGAGTAGTAGTACTGCTACAACTACTACTACGTTGAAACGAATTAAAGCTTTAGGTCGCTGTTCCCCGTTTACCCGAGTGTCGGCTAGGGTGGAGAACAGGCTCTGCGTGGACACTCGTTGTGCCAGTGCATCTGACGTAGAAGGCCAGCAAGTGACACAGTATTTACACTCGGTCTCCGGGCCACGGGCACTCCATTCCACTGGAATCAGACGGTCTCCTGCACATGGCTGCACATCACGAGCGATTTGTCGGTGGTCGTATGCGACGAGTATCGCGCTGCTGTTCGCTGAATGACAACTCTATACTTGCGGCGCTGGTGTTAACCACTGCGTCGGAGTGGAGGTGCTGAGCCCAGCAACTGGGCTCAGCAAGGCCATCAATCAATCCTGATATAATGTGGCTGTCTTTCAGTTCTGCGCGGTGGCCCATCTGGCTCTTTCCTTCGTAACAGCTTTTGACAGTTTGTCCCTCCTTGATGTTGCAGTGGATGAATTCGCGGAATACGTCCGCCGTAAAACTAGCGAAGCGTTGAAGCATTCCATTCTTGATCTCCCGCGATTCATCTTCGGTATCGAAAATCTCGGTGATGTACCAGCGTGACGCCTCACCGTCGCCGTACTCGCTGAAGGGTCCGATGATACCACGTTCTGTCCACGAGGCAGCGTCCCTCCTCACCTCGAAGAGCTGTAGCCATTTGTCCGCTGGGATGTCTTCGGGTGCTCCGGTGAACATCGGTATAACGAGTGCCTTCTTTCCTGTGGCCATGGCGTTGATTATCGGCTGTTCAGGTGCTAAGCCTGTCGACTGATGCCTTGTGTGAAGAAAGAGGCCGGAAGGCAACACGACGACACGAGCACTATACTACCCCAGTGTACTAATGAACCGTCACATGCGCGTATTTAAGACTTAAATGACTTAAGTATAACAGCAGGGCCTTCGTGGTTACGACTGCGACACCACTGTTGTCCTAGGGCCCTAAAAAATCACTAGCCTTTATTTGTCCACGTATACCAAGTAAAGCTTTGCTGCTAACCGCGCCGTGGTATAGCGGCGACAGTGACACAGCACTGCTCAATATCATAACGTAGTTTGCACTCGTTGCACAGTGGCAAACTGAGTTACCCAATCTTAAACGAAAATCTACACGAAGTATCGACCGTTGAATGACGACTTCGATGTGCTCCGGGGGATGCTGTATAGGTACACTGAGGGTCGATGCGAAAGACGGACATACTGACCATCAGGCTCGTTCCACAAACCAACGTGCGTTCGCTATCCGATATGCGAGACTCGCGCTCTGATGCACAGAATGGGCCTCCTCGGCACTGGCGTCTGACTTGACGTGCAGGGTGATCTTGTGAGCTTAGATCGCCGCTCGCGTGTGTATACATAGGGTAATTGATAGCACTTGAGTAATTTCATAGAGTAATTGACAGCGCTGATTTAAGCTCCATTTGATGATGTCAAGAGATGAGCGCGAGTCTGTGACACGTACGGTCTTTTCGGTTTAGTGTTGTGTAATCCGCGCGGTACGGTTTATGCCAGATGCGCCTCAATCACATATGATGGCCGTTCTCAGTGAAAAATGTATCGTCCTGTCGGCGTTTCGACATTCCTTTTCGTGTTCCCTTGATAACATTGCTATGATTTGAACCGCAACTACTGTCCCAATGTCTACCCGCATGTGGTTTTAGGTTTCGGTGCAGACAGATAAGCATTTGGCCGCGCGTTGGCTATCGGGCAATTAAAGCCTAGAAAAGGCATTACCCCGGCGTTACGCAAATTAATAAAGCCGTTTCCCAATAGTAGGTGTGCGCATGCGCACAGGCTCTTCTTTCAACAATAAACCAAACCGTGTTGGACACGGCGTACGCTGTGTGGCGAGGCTCGACACTCTGAATCAGGCCGCCCATTCAAAAAAACGTACAAATCTCTGGCTACGTCACTGCCTTGTCCGGAAGAATGCGCTGTCTCAATGGGCGCGCAGCCTCGTTCGCGTACTCGCGCGCGTAGTAGGCTCACACTGCACGCACACGCGTGTCTTCCTCTCACCCAGCGCTCCGGCAGCCGCCCCTTTGTTTCTCCGACAGCGGTGCGTACACCCTATGCATTCAAGAGCGCCCATTGTCACACCGGGCGCCGAAGAGCGGCGGCGCAGCGAGAGAGTCAGCCAGCGCCGGCGTGTCGTTCCGTTCGGTCGGCAGCTCCGGCCCGGTCGGCGCACGAAGCCACCCACCTCCTCGCTCCGTGCTTTTTTGCTTGGCGGCGCAGCGTAATTATGTTTGCAGTTGTCTCAATAAACACGGCCGCGCGCCAGCAGCGCCCGCCTCTTATCTCTAGGCTGCCGGGTGCCCGCCAAGTCGAGAGAGGAGCGCGGAACCGTGGGAAAGTGGCGCCAATCGAAAGGGGAGAAAGACGACGCGCGCCTAGGGCTGAACCTGGAGCTCCCGGGGGCCCGTGTTTTTTGTTGGTATGCTTTCTCTTTCTGTGCGGAAGTAGCGATTGGAGAACGACTTTGACGATCAGAATGCGGACGTGAATGTTCTGGCCGGGAACGAAAAAGTTGGAGGGAGAAAAAACAACAACATAAGAACCCTCGCAACACTGTCCCATGATGCGCGATCAACATCGAGCCTATAGCTGCATCAAATAACCTGTTACCTTCGCCCTTTTGAACCCTTCCTTCCTTCCTTCCCTCCTTGTTTGTTTGTTTGGAAGCTCCATGGAATGGGTATGGGGCCTTTGCTCCCACTGTGGGCACGTCCGCGCGATGCTGCTCTTTGAAAAGCGCTCGGTAGCACTGTAATATAACGAAGCGTTTTACGATAGTGATCGCAGACCTACGCTCCAGCTGGACCGTTCTCGTGCACGGGGTGACAGGGCTTTGTACGTCGCTGCTTTGTCTCTTCTCAAGAATGACAAGCCGTAGACTTGATGGCGATAATGAGATCGTAAGACTAACCACCAAGGTCTGGCCTCTGGCCGAACAAACCAAAAACCTAACCACTGGCCGAACTCTTGCAGCAATTAAGTCTTTCGGCAGCTGTGCTCCATACATCAATGGATAATATGCACAGTGCTTGGAGGTTTAGTTCGAAGTTAACACATGTCGCTTTGTTAGTCACTCTGTTCTTTGAGGAAGAAGTGTTGTTGTTCTCTCGTTTGTGATTGCTAAACGCATGACATTACGTCACTTTTGCAGGATATCTAGTCACGTTGTCTCATCCAGACGATCAAAGATGGTGGCGAACTGCTCAGGGCGAAAATGCACGCTTGATGCAGCGCGCAGTCTATGTGCGCCTTGTTTTTAAAGCCAGTGAACGACAAAATGTTAGGTGTGAATAGAAGCTTCCATTCCCCTATCCTCCGCGAGAGTATTTCCGATCCCTTTGGCTTGGTGTTCGGTAACGCAATCTCGCTGTTGCTACACGCTCCAATCTATTTGTATCGCTGGTCAACGTACATTTATCTATTCATAGAGCCGATGACACACGCCGCATATGCAGTCAGCTGTCCTAGCTTGTCTCGCCCTCTTGCTGTGATGATTTTACCTGTTCCTCATTAAGCGGGGCTCCCACGCAGTGAGGCGTCGAACAGCCCAAGCGTTGTTGAGAAAACAACCGCTGCGCGCGCGTCGGTCGTGCGTAGCGCCAGCAGTGCGCGCTACATGAAACGTCTCCTGCCTCACGCAACGTGCGGACAGATAAACACCCTTTATACATCGCGTAAATAGAAAGCTCGCCCAGAAAAATAAAGCGGGCTGCACGCTTGTTATGATTAGCGGAGCATGGCGTGTATAGTACTATGCATACAGGTGCTGGCAGCTGCTGTCGGGGCCGTTCATCGGCCACTGAACAGCGCTGATATTTCGCTTTGTCTCGCTAAATCTGTGCAACATGGAGTCACCTGGAGCTGGCAGCGACCTAGAGATGCAGAATTAACGAAGTCACTGACGCTCAAGAACTGCTCGTGATTTGGCCGCGCACGTTAACTGGCCAATCACGCCGACCAGCGGTGCGAGAAAGCAAGCACTGGTAATTGCTTGCTTCGGCTTCGTGAAATCGTTCCTTGACTGGATGATCAACGCCGAGCTTTTCTGGCTTCATGCACGCGGCGCGGCTTTAGTGGCGCGTTCCGCGCTCGACTTTACAAGTGTCTTTCTATTTTCGCTCTGCAAATAAATAAAAAAAAAGAATACACACTGACGATGCGTCCGAAAGGTTGTCCGGCACGCGTACGAAAAAAAAAAAAAAAAAAAAACGCACGTGTGCGTGCGCGTCCCGCCTATGCAGCAGCGACCGCGGCTGACACGGGGGGACCAACTCGAGTGGTTCGAGATAAACGACGAGCCAGATCGGCTGAGACGGCCCCGACGATATATACATGCAGCTCTCAAGGAAGGGCAAAGGGTACAGCCTCGGCCGAACTCTATATTGTGGCTTAGTGGCAACCACCCGCAAGCTCGACGCGTGTGTTGCTGGGTCAGCAGGCAGAAACGCGAACTGGACATCTCGAGAGTTTCATTGCGCTTGATTGTAGTCGACTCCAAAACCAGCATCATTATGCTCGAGAAGTCGAGGGAGCGCCGTCTACGTCATTCGACTTAGCAATATGGGCTTGTATTTGCAAAGGTCCTCGAATATACGTATAAGGACCTATCGTCATTGGTCGTCACTCGAGCGTCCACCACTCACGGTAGCGATGCTGGCGTTACCGAGGCCTCGATCGCTGCTGTGATGGCCGACCGCGGACGTGCGGGATAATTTTTGTGAATCCGGGTACATTCTGGACGCTCCCAAGCTCCGCCATGTTGTCGCAAGTTCGCCATCTTGGCAGCACTGATTGGCTCATCTATCCCCGATTGTCTCGAACCGCCAAGATCGCTGAATTTGACGCAATAACACCCCTGGTCTTGAATTCACCTCTTCCCCAGCCAGTTTTGTTTCTGCAGGTATATGGTGCATTTAATTCCCACTTGGAAACACTGCCGTCATGGCAACAGGGAATCCCCGTCGAGGGAGGAAAAGCTTCGCTTATGCGCTCCGGCTCTGCACTTTGTTACCTGCTTGGTCCGTAAGTTGGTTACACTGTTGGCACCTGCCAGGCGATTATTTTCGCGAGACGCAAGGATAATAATCACGATTTACACAGCTCGAGAAGTTTTTTTTTTTTCTTTTTTTTTTCGCGACTGAAGCCGTCGCCGCTCATGGCTTGTCAGCTTACACTTTCGAGACCTCTTGAAATTGAGCAAGCATTGGCGCAGGTTGAGGCGTGACCATGTAGGCGAGCGAGTGTATTAAATGCATGCAGATCTATTTGCAAATTGAGTGCGGCCACTTATGCAATCGTATACTCGATGCCGCTGAGTGGAAGGCTAAAATCTTGTTCATCCTCAATTCGGTCGCTCCGGTGGAGAGCACGCTCGGCCATCTGGCTTGCTGCCAAATGCGAACGCTTTGCAACCTATCGCGTGTTTCAGTTACGCTGGGGAAAAAAAATTAAAAACCCTCAGAAACGCTACAGTAGAAATAAAAAGTTGATGCTTTGAATATTATTCATGGCGCCGGACACCAGGAAACTTATTATCGGCGCTATCAAATAATTTAACCTTGAGGCATTGATGGCTTTTTCTTCCCCTTTAACATTCGCGGGTTGTCACACCGCATGCTAATGTAATTAAATGAAAGGATGCAGGCGTGGCTCTACGAGGAACTTGAAGAATTGGTTCGTCGTTTGATTGCGCCCCTAATTAGCTGCTTATAGAGCGCGTACGTGTTGCAACTCTGCTCGAAGCATGTCCATTTACACCGCATATATATATATTCACACAACACAATTTTCGTATATTATCGTTCCCGAAGGTCTGAGGCCAGTTTAAGCCGCACAAATCTTTAGAACTGACATGTATTCAGCCTTGTAACAATTCGAGGATTGCTAAGATAGAACTATTATTATTATTATTATTATTATTATTATTATTATTATTATTATTATTATTATTATTATTATTATTATTATTATTATTATTATTATTATTATTACAGTATATATTTCCCTCAGACGGGACGGGAGCTTCGCGAAAGGCACTCGGTCTTGGTTGGTGGTCATTTTTGTTGCGGCTAGTGCGTTGCGATCCAACCGAGCCTGGCGCGGCGTGCATTGTCATGCGCCCAAGCAATGGTCGTGCCATGAGCGATCGTCGGCCGCTAGCAATGAACAGAGCTATAGCTGCGCGCGTACGTGACCGGAGAGCGTCGCACACGCTTGGGCCCCGCGTGGACTTTTGCGCGTGTGGCACCATGGGATTTAAAGGATCGCCGCGAGGCGGCCGCGTGCGCATCATTCAGAGTGCGTGTGTCCGTCGCAACTTGAATACTAAACACGGGTCCTCGAGGGGGTCGTCGCCGAGCTTTGCTGGAGACGCCGCGCAAGAGCTCACCGGGAAATTTAATGACCGCCAATTCTGCGTGCGCATGCGCATAACGATGCGTGCCTCAACACCTCGGTGGTATAGAGAACGCGGGATGACGCGTACAAGTACACGTCGGAACCGACAGCTCCATCGAACAAACTTTGGGTGCAAAGGTCATGTTGCTTTATCATTGTCAAAATGCGTCTGATTGTTTGCGGTATCAGAATTGACGCCCCGGATAAATGCCACTGGGACAAGTGGGACGTAGAGGGCAAAAGGTACACAGACAGAATATGTTGCAGTGACAGAGAGGAAATTCCCACATCCAGAGTAGACTTACAACCCGATATATCGAATTCTGTGGCAAAACGTGGCAAAATTATTATTATACGTAGCAAAACCACGATTGAATTATGAGGCACGCCCTATAGTGGCGGGCTCCGGATTAATTTTGACCAACACGGGATCTTTGACTTGGGCTGCTGAGCACAAGGTCGCGGGATCGAATCCCGCGACCTTGTGCTCCGCATTTCGATGGAGGCGAAATGCAAAAATGCCCGTGTGCTTGCGTTGTAGTGCATGTTAAGAACCCCCGGTGGTCAAAATTAATCCGGAGCCCTTCACTACGGCGTGCCTCATTATCAGAACTGGTTTTGGCATGTACAACCCCAGAAAGAAGAAGAAGAAGGACCTTTGACGTGCCTCCGATGCACGGGACACGGGCGTTTTTGAAATTGCGCCCCCATCGAACTGCGGCCACCGCGGCCGCGATTTCATCCCGCGCACTCGTGCTTAGCGGCGCAGCACCTTAGCCGCTAAGCCACCGCAGCGGCGGAACCCGATATATACGCCTCGCCCAAAGAGACTACTAAGCCCGAGCCATGTCGTGTTCTTGAGGTGTAGCAATATGGGCTGCGAATAAGGACATTTGTGTACACTGTTGCCTAATTCGTTTTCTGAACCAGCAGCTGTTCCGCGCACAATAAGCAGTAAGCAAAACGGCGGGCTCTGTTAGTGCAAATACCCGAATTTACAAGATAATAAAGCGGAGAAACGAGGTATACATATAGATCGTAGTATATAAGTATTATCGCGCAATTTCTCAAGTACAAGCTCGCAGACTACTCATGTTCCGTGAGAGGACGTTTCGGCATCCCGACGTTTTCGTGCAGCATCGGTCTGGCGACGCTGTCTCTCGATCCGTCGCGAACCATGACCACCTTCTCGCGATAGATCTTGTACACGCCGCGGACGCCTTATATATCCTCCCGAGACCCGTATACTAATCAAGGTCATAGTCGCTTTTCAAGCCGGTTTGCACTATCGACAGGTTTTTTACGAACGTCACCCCGTCCCCCCCCCCTCCCCCTTTTTGTTTATGTATGTGTGTGTGGGGGATTTTATTCATCCTTTCTTTTTTTTCCTTCTTTTTTGTTTGTTTGTTTTTCTATTTGTTTGTTTAAGTACGACAGTTCAATGCCGTAGGCATGCAACATCTCCATGCTCGTGGAGTAAGTGATCGTCTTCTCGTGTTTCTTGTAGTAAAAATATTAGCGGCGCATCCATTTCGATTATAGCAATCTATCTTACGATGGGTGTGTAATCGGTGTGGATGTTTTATATGTCATGATTATTATTAAGAGCCACACATACCCAGGAACCCAAGTTGGAGTGAAAGGACAGAGGCGGCCTGCCAGCTACATTCGGGGACCCAGCATATGAAGATTTTCGTGCCTAACCCTACTATACTATATACACAATCGCAATGGTGTTATTGTACCTGAAATGCCTACCGTATCTGCTTTAATCAGTGAACGTGCACGCTCAACACATTCCAACCTTAACTTTTAGCGTGGTTATCGCTCTGCCTAAAATTGACGCAGGGTGACGTCCCCGCCGAAAATACGTCGTAAATGCATGCGTGCGAAGTCACTGCCGCGAGCAGCGATAAACCTGCTCCTCTGCCTTCCTATCGTCGGATGCTGTAAAACTCACGAATGGCGGTCGATTTCACATTTTTCTAATGTGTGTTTGGGGCGGCTTTGTGAATCCCAGCCCGTATTGTGTGACGCAGGATGGCTGGCTGTATAGATTCCGCAGCGCTGCTAGTTGGGGGTTTGTATTTTGTTTCTTTATTATTTATAAAAAATCTTCTCGTATACTCTGTCGGCACGTTCGTCGACTAGATTCTCTTCTTCTGCTAGAAGAGAATAATATTTTTTCAGGAACTTTCTTTAATAACATTTATTCATTCTATTTCGACAGCTCAGCCACTCTATCGATTATCGATTGATCGCTTGCTCTGTAAATCTTCCCTGCAGTAGAAAGAACACGAAGAACAGAAAGTGGTGCTACCGCCGCCTCCTGTTTCGCTATCGCCATTATGGACAAAATTGATTCTCGAAAGCATTTTCTCCTGTTTTGAGGGAAATCTCGCGAGAGACGTGATCGCGGCCATAGTATCGGGTTCCGCGTTTCCGGCAACAAAGTAAATTGCCTTGCTCGGGCTCAATCAGTAAAGAAATGAAACACGTCTTTTCTATATAGCGAAAACTAACGCAAGGTCGTACGGCCTCCATCCGGCCGACAATTGGCGTATAGCACAGCATGCCGCTATAGTATTTGGGAAGCACATACAGGGGGACACTATACGTCATAATCAATCATGGTTTTGGCTCGTAAAACCTCCCTAAATTATAATAATAATAATAATTATTAATGCACTCGCCCTTCAACTACACTGCGGTTTCGTATATATAGAGTGTAGAGTGGCAGCTGCACAATCGATGAATCTATCGCACAGTGAGGGTTAAACGAACGGAACTTATAACCATCATGTCCGTAACTATCATTCTGTGTAGACATTACTAGGTCGATATTACATACGTTATGGCATGTTGAGGCTCCTCCGCGCGGTTATATACTGTCAGTGGCGATAATGAATACAAGAGGGAACGAACATCCATCAAATGAATGCAGCTTGAAATGCTCGCCACGTGACGTGACATGGCGGCGTCTTTCCGGCTTTATCATTGGTCGACCTTTGCCGCGTGGTGCGATAATAGAACTCGTGGAGGATAATTGCATGACGTGTTCTATAAGTACAGGTTCTGGTGTAAATATGTATACGTTTCACTAGAGTACGCGGGCAACCATCCGTTAAAATTAGCCTCGGATAGTTTGCAAGCTTTGACGGAAAACCTTGTGAAAATGAAAGCAGCCTTGTTTCATGTTATAATAAAGGAAAGCGTAAGGTTAGATTCCCATTTGAATCACCTTCTAGTTGAAGGTGAAAATCCAGTGAATCACACAACGTACAAAAAGGTAGAAGACGACGGGACGAGTCTGGAACCTAACTGACTTTTATTTTTTAAAAACAAGAAAAACAATCAAGAATTACAAAAAAAACGAATAAATAACCTCTGACAGTCCTCCGGCGCATTCGCAAGAACCATCACAAATCCAACATACAAAACCTAATCTGGAGACGAATCACCACTCAAGAATCGTAATTCCTCCCAGGCACGTATACTTCCCCGCCTCAAGATATACAAAATGTCTCAAATTTCCCCTTCTGACTTTGTATTTTCCCTGCCCAAATCTATGGAACATTCAAACGTCGGGATGCACCCGCACTGCCTTACATGCCTCGGCAAGTGTCGAAAGTGATGCTTTATGCTCTCTCAGGCAATCATTGATACATCGCGGCCAGTTTGACCGACGTATACCTTCTGACAGAATACAATAAATCACTTGCGTCAAACAATAAGCATGTTTAACTATGTGGTTGATACCGCACGAGCTCCTTCTTTGCTTCTGCTGGCCGATGCACCTGCGCAAGCTCTAGCCAGCTTCCGAAAAGCTGAGAAGAGCACGCGTACATCATATCTGCTCGCCATATTATGTTGTACGACAGCCTATGCACATAAGGTATCACTTCAAGTTTTCGGTTTCCCACAGTGACGGCGCTTTATCAAATACAGGAGAGTCGGACCAAGATTTTAGAGGCGAGGCACTTCCAACTATTCAAATTAAATTGTGGGGGTTTACGTGCCATAACCACGATATGATTATGAGGCACCTATACTCAGTATGACTTATACAGGCTACTCTGTAGATTTGCGGTGAAAAAAAGAACAATAACAAGAGCATCACTGGTTGAGGGTGCACGAAGGATATTGCGTGCTTGCGAGCAGCGAAGTTCACACGTGAAGCAGGGCAAATGCGCCGAAAGCATCGTTTTCCTTGTATAGCATCCAGTGCGTGCATAGGCGGGGCCCCCGCTCACGATACACTACAACGTGTCTCCTATATGCTGCGTAGAGTTTCCTACAAAGAATTACGAGAGGGCACCCTATAGCGCTGATATTTTTCAGCAACCATCGGAATGAAGATTATACTATCGCGCTCAATATGAGCTCCGACACGGAAGCCCGTGACCCAAGCGAGTTCGAGGCTGCTTGCTTTTCCAGTATGCGAAAAATTTGTGGACGAGGCATCACTAATTGGAACGGCGTTTAGTTATCCAATTTTTCGTATGTCGGCGTTATCGTGATTGTGGCTTCAGACGTTCTTTCTTACAAAAACAGAAAAAAAAATTAAAATAATTGTAGACATTGTTGTGTTTCTATTGACTTCACATTGCCTTCAATAGGATGTCTGTTGAAATGCTGTTGAATAGCATGCCGTATTTCTCTAAGGCTTGTGGCGCTATTTACTACGCCTTATCGTTCTAAATTTCTAAGCAATCATATATCTTTATATAGTTTTCTAAGCAGAGCAAGACGACAAACCTCTGCGCACATCAAGGTCGTTGGGATTTTTTCGCATCCGTAAGATGACGTTTTGTTGAAAATGCTCAATTTGCAGTCTGAAAAGCGGGTTTGAATGCCGAAGGACGAACTTTAGACAAATCCATCTACCCAAACAACTGCGCCGATTTTATGAGGTTTGCTGCACTTAAATGAGAAGGTATAGTGTAGCGATTGTAGCCAGCGAATTTTCAATTTATGCTATCGATCTTTTTCGAAAATATTATTGAAATTGCTAAATCAAAATAGAAACTCAAGTGTTAAGTTTAGCATTCTTTAATTCATAATAACTAACGATATCACAATTCTGTAAGCTGCACGTATTAAGATACTCAAAGCGGACAAAGTTTATATATCATATACCGCTGTAACATACCAGCGATATGCGAGTAGGACTTTTGCAAAACCCTCGTAAACACTGTAAAAATTTTGCATGTCTTGCAAAATCTTTTTGCAACTTTTCGAGTCATATAAATCCATAAAATAGGTAGTGTGAGTTGATGGTTTATTCGAGTAGTGGAATAAGTCATAAGCGAAGGGAACTGCCTGCAGTCGTGGGCGGGTGAGGGCATGGATCGAGTATAATGAGATGCGGAAATTGGAAAGCGTGGACAGGTTTCGTCTGACGCCGGACAGACTCGAGTGAGGCCTTCGCCCTACGGTCCACTTAAATTATAGTGCTGCTAGTATGATATGTTATCACACGTACACATGTGGTCGCTTCCATCTCGGCCTCAAGTGAGTGGGGCGCCGCGTTCTTTCCCCCTGGGGATTCGATTATGTAATTATCCTAAACAGTCACTACCTGAGCGAGGTGGTATAGTATAAGTGTATTATTATTATTATTATTATTATTATTATTATTATTATTATTATTATTATTATTATTATTATTATTATTGTTGTTGTTGTTGTTGTTGTTGTTGTTGTTGTTGTTGTTGTTGTTGTTGTTGTTGTTGTTGTTATCATGAACATTTGACCTCATTGTTGTTCCCTGGCACGGTAAATAAACTATTATTATTATTATTATTATTATTATTATTATTATTATTATTATTATTATTATTATTATTATTATTATTATTATTATTATTGATCGGGTCCAGAAAAGTTTCTAAGCATTGATCATCACCGTTTTGCCAACACGGACACTGGACCTTAATCTAGCACTGTTGTATTATTGTCATTGCCCTTACTTCGCTGATGACGTAATCGCGCTGACCTTGCTTCTTTTTTACACTCCTTACCGGTACCCTCACCTGCCCTGAACTCCTCATTCGTGTCATGTTTCGTATTCCGAGCAAGATCACCAGAGAACATAGACCTTTCCATGTTCCGGCCTTCATCACAAACACTCAGCCGTCCACAGAAAACTAGAATACTGAGTCCTTATAACGCTTATTTTCATGATCTTGATATTCTTCATAACTTGCTGTCATCGTTCTTTTCCGAGCTTTGTCTTGTGTGATAATTTCTCGCATTGTTCAACTGCATTTCTCCTCCTTTTTCTTTTGTATTCACCGTGCACTTTGTTGTAGTTACACTCTTCCTTTAACAATTGTCCTTTTGTCCATTGCGTGTGTGTTTTTTTATTATATTTTCCTGCAGATTCTTTTGTTTTTGGTTCTTGATATATGCTTGCGCCAGCACTCAGACCTTACGGTCGTTCCTGGGCACGTTAAATAAACATGATTGATTGATTGGATTGATTGTTATTATTATTCTTACACTGCATTGCATTCCCTGCTTTCTGTTAACGCTAAGAACATTTAAACAGATAAACATCATGGCTTTGTATCAGGGCGCTCCACAACGTCGAACTTGGTCACATTTATGACCCTCGCTTCTGGTGTTGTACACAGTAGAGGCCAATTAAACACTCTTTACTTTAACCTAAGTAAATTATTTGATACAGTTTGCCATGAGCTTTTCGTTAATGAGCTCACGCAAATGGACATACATCGTTTCATCACATCCCTGGTATCTAATTACGTAAAGCAATAGATGTTGCTTTGTTGGCATTAATGTACAGAGCTCGGTTAGCTATGAGATCAGCAGCGGAGTTCCTCAAGGTTCCGTTCTTGGCAGACTTATCTTTGTACTGCTCATAAATGATATTTCGTCAGCAATTCAATACTCTTCATTCCTTCTGCATGCTAACGACTTAAAGCTATTTAAGACTGTCAACAGTGTTCACGACTGCGTAGACCTTAAAAAATACATTTTTTTTTAAATTCTCAAACTGGTGCTGAGACAATAAGCTAGTCTCAAATGCTTCCAGAACTGTGGCAGTAAGTTATACGTGGAAAACAAACCACGTGCAATTTTCATACACCCTTCGGGATGCTCCACTGCCCAGGGTCGATGAAATGAAAGATCTTTTATGATGTGTACTATGGAAAAACTCTAAGCTTCCCTTCGCACGCTAAATAGGCGAACCAACGTGCCATTCGCGCTCTTGGGATTCATAGTCTCATGTTCTAGCCTCATAGACTCAGATTCACAGACTCATAGTGTATAGCCCTTTTATGTATACCTCAACTCACTCCTCTAAAATCAAGACCTGTTAAATCAGACCTTCTGTTCCTTTATAAGGTGGTTCATGGCATTATACATTGCCCAAAGCTTCTTAATCATGTGCAAGAGTAAACCAGGCAGCATTCCGCGTTTTCGTCTCGGCCTATTTGCATTGGAGACTGTCCGGACTCCCCCCTCCCCCCCCCCTCCCCCCCCCTCCCCCCCAAAAAAAAGAACGTGTAATAAGTATTCTGCCTGTATTGACATATTTTAGAGTTAATTTTCTGTGTTTTGTATATATGTAGATAATCATGTTGTAGGATTAGCTCTTTTTTACGTCCAACCTCCTCGTTTTCTGTTTCCCTATTTGCTTCTCTACCTCACATTGTTCCGACAAATGTTGCCTTGCGTATTCCTTTTTAGGTGCATCAGTACAAAGGTTCCGTAGTTGTCCATTAGGTACTCTAATAAACACACACACACACACACACACACACACACACACACACACACACACACACACACACACACACACACACACACACACACACACACACACACACACACACACACACACACACACACACACACACACTTTTTTAATTAGTTAAAACCGCACACTGGTTAACCGCACACTGGTTAATTAGTTCTAGTTGTAATACATAAATATCCCGGGAAGTGGATGGGAAAACGGCGCCGCGGTAGCTCAAACGGTGAGAGCATCGCATCAGGTCACGTCAATCCCACCCCGAAGAGACTGGTGGTGCAGTGGGGTGGTGTTGACGCGACCTGATACGAACTCAGACGTTGAATGTGCTCCTGATGGAGTGGGCTTCCGTGCCAGGGGCCAGTGTGCATAATGTAAATTAAACCTTTTCGTTCATTTCCTACTATCGGATGTATTCATCGATGGTCTTGGTGGATTCCTGGCCCAAACGCCACCTCGAGCCGCAACAGCGCTTTCTCGCATTTACATCAACCGAGCCGGCAATCAGTTGATGGTTGCGTCCAAGATTCACTTTCTGTTGCCCTGATTTGGAGAGCGCGCTAGCGGTGCACATCGCACATAGGTTCAACGACCGGCTTTATCGTTCACCTGAACTGGTTAGGAATGTTGTCGTCAGAGCCATGCGAAGCTAAAAATAGTCGACCACACTCCTTCTCGGCCGACATCTTCCTCCTCAGTACCTGTCCTATAGGCAGCTCCACTGGCGGTGCTTTTATTTCCCGCTTCGTTTTCTTTCGATTTGCGGCTCCCAACGAACGTCTTTATACGAAGGCCGTCTGGCGGCGAACCGATATCGCGCGGCCTCGACGCCCTATCTGTCGCTCGATCTCGAAACGAAGCGAAATGTCCGCAAAAGCAGTCGAGCGATTGAAAGGCCTCGACGCCCCCCGTCTGCAAGCAAAAATTAATATTCTCGTTTTCTCCTTCTATTATTTTATATTTAATCGAGGGGAGGTGAGAAATGAAACGAGAAATGTATCTTTGCTTTATACGAAACTCGTTCTACGGGCACTTGGTATTGGCAGCATTACGCGTTCAACTTGGCGTCTCCACTGTTTCCAGCCATCCACCTGCGCACACCTTGCACATCATTTGTCCCGGGCGTTCTTGTGTGCCTCAATTCGAAGCATGAAGATACGACAAGTGACAGTTTTATTTCGGCTTTACATATATGTATACATTGTGGGGCACTGCTTTAGATTGGGAGGCTGTTCACCATGCATGACCCTAAACACGTGCGTTCGCGTGAGTCAGGCAACAGCTGAGAGAGGAAGAGAATGAGTATATACAGAGACATGCAGGGATCAGCGTCTTTGGCGACGCCCGTGATTCATGAAGGATGAAGTCGCGCACCGCCGTGGTGGGTCATGCACGCGCTGCGGCGCAGAACAGAAACGGAGCCTCCCCCTCTTTCTCGGGCTCTCTCTCGCCCCGACCGCTGCGTCGATGCCCGAGCGGGACAGAGATTTTCGCCGGCGGGAACCAGTTTCTTGGAGGAGACCTCTCCGTTCCCTTCCCCCAGCTACCCATTTCGCTCGCGCAGGCGGCTTGCTTTCGCGATTACTCTACGGGCGGCATTTTGTGTTTTGTGCCGTTATCTCGGCCCGGGATCGTCTTGCTTTCTTTCCTTTTTTTTGTTTCTGCGCTGTTCTTTTTTTATTTTTCACCCGGGAAATCCCTGAAACGGGTTTTTTTGTTGTTGTTGCTGCGGTCCGTCTTCCTCCCTCCTCCCAACGGCTCTGCCCCCGCCCCACTTCCCCCTCCCCTCAACTTGGCGCGGCCCGGCACCGGGCGAGGCATATATATTGCGCCGTGCTCGCTGGACCCGAGAAGCAGACGACGCGGCAGTGGCGGTGTTAGCAGACGACGGCGTCGGCGGCGTGGAGCCGAGAAAGAGACGGATTTGTGCTGACCTGACGCCTCGCTTGGCGTTCCTCCGCTCCTGTTTTCGAGCACCATTAGGGCGAAGAAGAAGAAAATGTCGCTTCCGGATGCCGCTATTTAAGATGCCCTACGGAAGGATGGCGATCATAACGTTCTCCCCCCGCCATTCCTTCAGGAATGCTGCAGCTAGCTGCGTGTTTTTATTTTGTCTGCTTTCATCCCCCGCAGGGAAGGTTTACCTCCTTTCTATTTGGCTCCGCTGCTGTGCTGTACCGGTCGTGTCCGTGTTCTTTGTTATTGGCGTGCGTGCTCGCGGCGTGCCGTTGTTGCAGGGTCGTGAACTGGCGGAAAAACCGCGCCTCTTCCTTTTTGCGATTCCTGGAGGACAGCGAGACTTCCGTCCCGTAACTTAACGCGCTTCTGTCAGCTACATTCCGGCAAGCAGTTCTTCGCTGTGGCCGCAGAAGTGCTAAGGGAGGAACTTCTTGTTTAGGCTTAGATGGAGGCCGGCAAAAACGAAAGTGATACGAAGTAGGCCGTAACAGCGCGTCCTGTTTCAGGTGCGCTCGGATAGGAGTAAGCGAACATTTCTAAGAATAATTAATCGAACACAGCCGATTGATTCAGGGCTGGACTCGAAATTTTAAATTCTATTTTTTTTTCTACTGTCTACCCACTGCCCCTTCAAGAATTCGGCGTAAAGCTGAGCTATATACCAAATATATATCGCTATTTCGGATGTGCAAATTTTGGGTAAGAGGATTCATGTACAGTGAAAAGTTATACAATTCGATCTGATTCTCAGCAACGTATATGTATGAATGCATCGGTCTCTTTATGCATGCAAATTTACTCTATGCATGAGATTTTGCTTCCTTGAATCTTGAATCTTCCTTGAACAGCTTGAATCATCGCTGTAGTGTGTGGGATATTCTGGCTGTATTCGAGTCCTCATCTAAACAATTCGAAGCCTCTTTGTATTAAGGATGACCGAACTGGTCAACGTTCCTCTGCACGTTGCTCGAAGCCGACTTGGCAGGCGGGAAGAACACAGGACTGCGCTATAAACTATGTTCTTAGCACTGTCGTTGTATGTTTCGTGTTATCCATGAATATTCATTCACACTTTAGCTTAACATGTGACCAGTGTAACTTTTTGCACGCTATCTAGTCGCGTCAAGTTCTTTAAGCTTGTTCCGTTGTTATCATTTTAAGGATTACAATGACACATTAACTATAATGAACTTTCAGTCTTCGCTTATATATGCACATAGGGCTTGCTTGACCAGACGCTTGCAAGCATGATTACGTGCAATGAAGAGCATAAACCTGCCTTTCTTTTTTTTACATCCTTCTATCCGCTTATATTTAGGGTGTTTGGTTAGAGAAATTATCGAATCGGATACGGCAATTCGAGAACGATGACCTTTGACTATCGAATGTTCCAAATTTCTGCAAAAAGGAAATTGAAACGTTCCATGGTGTTTGCTCGGCTACAGAAGTCTCGTTTACATTATTTGATACATGTAATGCCGGTAACAAGTTGATGTCTGGTAATCTGAGAAGCTTGAACATGTGAAGCAAATGAGAGTACGATCATATCTGGTGCGCGATGACAATCACATTATAATTAACATAAAAGAACGGCACGTCCCAGATGTGTATGGTAGAGTGTAGTACTCGCTGAAGGAGCTGAGTGCAACAGTATACAGTACCTTGCATCGTTTTGAACGAAACCAAACATGGTGAGACATTAACCAAATAATAAATTGCTTTGTCTGAATAGAGATAGCTAATCCGTAGGCTGCCTGAGACGAGACATGTTTACTCAGCGGTTGGTAACTACTGTGCATAAAGGACCTCCTCCAAGTGTTTATTCACGAATTGAATCAGGGGGAAGAGAGAGAGAGAGGGGGGGTCCGCGCAACAACCGCGGTTCTCCTGCACCAATATCATCATCCTGACGAGTCTTCATCGGCATCAGACTGTATTCTCGTAGACTGCGAGAACTGTTGTTGTCCCTTATAGTACTGGACCGAAATGAATATCCGACCCCTTCGAATATCGAATTCCTGAATCGAATACAAATCGAATAGCAGAGACCATTCGATTCGTATTTTGAATTCCGAATATTCGCACAACTCTACAGTTACTTTTATACAATTTGGTCAAGAAGGGAAAGTCAAGAGGGCGGGGGAGATAGGTACTTGATTTTGTATATACTCTGACAGGCAGCCCGAAAGTTGGGGACAACTTCAGAATGGAGTGGCAAACACACCGCTGTCCAACTCGAAGGGAGTTTGTTTTAGATAAACCGGCCGATTAGGTTCGCTCATTTCCGTGACCTCACGGTGGAAACTGCTTTAAATATCGAGTTCTTTTGGGAACTATGTTTTGGAGCGCGGATGTAGAGAGGGCAGTTAGACGCTGTGGTTCTGCGGATAGCGCTTGTACACTGAACTCTTAGGTTGTCGCCAACCATATAGTAAGTTCCAAAAGTAGAAACCTTTCCGAGGATGCTAAATACTACGTGCTAAATGTGTGGCGAAAATTTTCGTCGTACATTTAGCACATATAATGGGATTGAATTATTTATTACCATGAACCCAAAGTAAACGTTATGAGGCGATAAGTTCTGAGCATCGTACAACCTTTTCCGCGATATATGCTATAGACGCGATGCTTTTTGCTATTACTGGATTCGTCTTGAACTGTCTAAAATGTTTTTGTCAAATGCCTCCATTTTGAATGCACTGGACGCACTTTTTACTACGAGCCTTTCTACCATTGTTGCGTGTGGTGGCAAGCCCGCTTTAACGCATGCGTGAAAACCTGAGCGCACGTGTTGTATAGTAGTGCCCGCTGGTTGCAAAATGGACGTAACAGTTACTCAATATATTTTGTATCGTTGCGGGCAGATGCGTTTGCTTCTTGTTACTTTAGTCGCTTCAAGATATTCGCCTAATCTGCCACCACAAAGCAAGGCGCGTGATGATTCATCTGCTACCAGAATCATCGGTTGAAGCGTTCCGCCCAGCGCAATACACACCCCACCACATAGTTTGCCTGTCCCGACCAGGCAACCGTCCTTAATAACGTACAGCTGCTGTAAACACATTAGAAATACGACACATTTATGCCCCAAGGGAATCGAGGCTCGACCTTATCGCCGACGTCCTCGTTGTGTGCCACGGTTATACATAATACATACCGCATTCACACGGCCGTAGCTCGACGCAAACATTCGTCGGCGTTCTAAAGTCATTGCGACTGATAGCCGCGAAAGGTAACACGTGGGGTTGACTCGTTGGGCAAGGACGTCCTGGGCGAGGGAATCCACCTCGCGATTTGGCCAGCTATATAGTATATAGCTTGGATACAGTGCGTTCTTCGCTATTCCTTGAGGTCCGAGCCCGACTGTGCTACGGCGAAGCAATTCCTTATTTTACAAAACTGACTCACGTAAGGAGTTCGGCGTCTCAACAGACCTTCCGCGACACGTATGCAGACTTCACCTGCAAATTGCTGACGCAACAGGTTTTTCTTCAATTCGGCCGGTGCTTTTACGAATGCCTTTGGTAATGAGATTGCGAATGTTTCTTCAACCCTTTATGAATGCACGAGAAACACTCCAGAAATAAATATAGCGACTCGGCTAACAGCTAGGGATGTATATTGGTTGTATACTTCTAAACCAGATGCGCGGACCTTAGACGAATCATTTGCGACAAAATGCAAACATACATCTAATTTTATAGTGCATGTAGACAGACCTCAGTGGGCTTGCGATGATTAGTCTCATACACCAGCACAAGGGCCGACTGTGACCGCGACGATGACTTGAACCTACAGTAACTGTAGTTAAAGATACTAAAGTGAATTGACACTTCTCGCATGGGGAAGTGATTACTGCTTGCCCCACAGTCTATTTTGGAGAGGTATTTACTCCCCGGACAAAGTACACTTTGCTAGTGCCCAGTCCGGGTGAAGGTAATCCATTGAAAGACACTAGAACTTCGGGAATTGGAGCCAAATAGAATACCTATTGGTTCTTACGCTGTATAAAGGTGTACAAAGTGGACTTCTATATGCTATAAAGACTGAAAACTACTTTGTGTGTTGAACTTAAGTGCTTGGTGGGGTGTACTATTATTAGCCATATTTAGGGATTTGCGCGTTGTAACCTGTATACTGCAGTGGAACTTTTATTACCTCTTATTTGTTAATTTTTAATTCTTGAATATAGAATAAAGTGGTGTTCGATGTGTTTGTTATCTCGACCCCTCCTGAACATCTGTGAAAAAGAGGCACTTCCTCTGTGTGCTCAATGCCATGCTTCGTATACCACACAACTTCAACGACAAACTCTCTTCTATTCCTGTTTTCGACACAGAGTTTCGTAAAAAGGAGGTTCGATTACTCTCGGGCAAACACGGTATCCACCTCGTAGCATATCACGCCGATGATCGCGAGAATATTCGGGCAGCGGCCGGTTTCCGATGAGGACAGAAAATCGAGCTGCGCCGCGTACTCACATGCACTGTCATAGCTGTTGCCCCTGTCGATATGACCTCGGATTTCGAGCGCTGATTCGGACCTGCTGGCCTCTGTAAAGGATTCGATAAGAATTAAGGTATGAAAGGCAAATAACCAGTCTTACGTCTGTGTGTTTGCTTCTTAACGCAAGGACGCGCCTTCGCGCCCAGCGATGCCGGAGATGATAGAGAAGCCTACCTTGATTAACCGCTCAGTTGGTACTGAGCCCACGTTAAGTGGTTCAGAGCCATAGTGAGGGACGAAGTTTAGTCAAGTATACAGAAGCGATAGGAACGACAAGAATTGTTTACTTGGAGATCGATATTCGTTCAAGACTCCTGAATGCGGCGCGGCGCTTTATATAGCATCACAAAAAACTCCGACGAGTAGGTTTTTTTTTCTTCTTTTTTTTTGCAGAATGTATCTGAAGAACGTCGTGTTTAAAAAAATCGTTATAATTAACTGTATTCAAGGAGATGTTGGTACCTGTTAGACGGCGCCGGCTACTGCTGTGCCCTTAATTCATAGATGTGCTCGAAAAATGCATTAAACAGAGAACGTAGAAAGAAAACTATAGTGGCAGCAGTGCTAAAGTTCACATAAGCACAACAAAAACAATCGTTTCTGACAAGTTCATAAGCATTTGGGCATTCATGTTGACGTACACATGGCGACCCTCGTTGACGTAAAACAGTGCACACAAACAAACACAGAAGAGCCACATTAACACGATTTCAAGAGTGAATACGGATACACGTATCTGCGAAAGACCTAAAAAATTAAGTCGCTCACTTCGACAAATACAACGCCGTGATCAAAGTTACAATAATAAGATTAAGCTATCTTTAGATATTCCAGATTCTTCAAATAACAGTACTAATGCGCGTGCTGCAGAATGCGTTGCAAGTCTTCTGATGGCCATGCACCCAGGATTTTATCTATAGTGATGTGCACTGGCTTCCTATCCAGGGCATGTATCTTTGCGAAAAGCCACCTTGCGGCATCATAGTTTTTGCAGTGTAGTTTGATGAACATAAACGCTGCCATTTTTCTTTTTTCTTTTTCTTTTTTTTGCGCTTCGTGCGGCCACAATGATCGCAATAGGTCGCAGAAGAATCGATTGAATCTGTCAATTGCTTTTCCTGTCAATTTCGAAACGCAACTAAGCGCATTTCAAATCATTGAGATGCCAGACGTCCATCAAGTGAGGGCAATTAGTGTACGATATACCAGCGGTACTAAACACGCAGCCCGCCATTTCACTGCTCCGCTTTAAGAAGTTGAAGTTTTTGTCGACGTTCTTCGCCTTATACCAAAAAGTCACGGTGTAGCCCGTAGGGCCGTTTGTAACGTATGTGCGGCCAAAACCCGATTAGAGTTTGAGATCCCTGGACAGTAAGACACAGTGGTAGTGATTTCGCCTTTACATAGTAAAATTTCGCTAACAATGAGCGTAAAAGGCGCCGCCACGCGCAGTCGGAGTTGTAATTTTCGCGGCCTAACCTTCAGTAGTATTTGCACTGGTGTGCGAGCCACCTCACACCACTTTCAGGCTGAAGGTGCGCGTTAGCTGGCCCGTCTGATACGAGGACATACTTTGTCCCAGCACTAGAAGAAGGCGAGTCCGGAGACGGCGAGCCCATTCCGGCGGCCTTTCGTTTCAGCACGAGCCCGCATAGCCATATATGCACGTCGAGGCCTTAACTTCGCTAGCAGCCCAATCTACGTTGTGATGTATATAGCCTAAGTGGCCAGGCACGTTTAAACCGCTGCGTGTCTAGAAAAAAAAAACAATTATTAATCCATTAGCATTAGGGATGTCAAAGTGAAAAACAAGTATGTGTGCGTTAAGCGTAGGAAGCCAGTCATGTGGTATACTATATATAGCGGCAGAGAGAGGATGGGAGAACTTAGAAGAGCGCGCGCGCGCACGTATTTGTGCGTGTGTGTGTGTGTGTGTGTGTGTGTGTGTGTGTGTGTGTGTGTGTGTGTGTGTGTGTGTGTGTGTGTGTGTGTGTGTGTGTGTGTGTGTGTGTGTGTGTGTGTGTGTGTGTGTGTGTGTGTGCGTTCGCGTGTGTGTGTGTGTGTGCGTTCGCGTGTGTGTGTGTGTGTGTGTGTGTGTGTTTTCCGAAAGACGAGGTTGAGACCTGATTTATTTTTTGTTCAATCTTGTTCGTCCCGTCCTCTACGACGCACTCATCCGTTTTATGGCAATTGTTCTTACAAACAGCCGTTGGATTCTTTTTTATGCGGTCCCTTTTAAATAGACGAAGCACAAGACATGAAGGCGACACTTATAACACGGATAGTGTCGTTGCTCCTCTTCAGGGGCATTTATGGAAGAGACGGGAATCACCTGCAGCAAAAGAAATTGAAATGTCTAATATCCTAATTAAAGAAATTCACTAATTCACTTTAGGACACATGTTGCAATTGAGAAACGGAAGCCAGGCATTAGTGCTGTCTTGTTTGCATAGCAGAAATCTTAAGGTTAGCACCACTACCGAAATATCCGGCCTTAAAATGTGCTACCAAATAAACTGGCGTTACAGCTTAAGAGTTCCCCAAAGAGTGCGTCAAGCAGTTTGGGGTAATATTAATAGTAACTACAATGCTTTCCTTTAGCAGATTTTGCGGACGGATATTTCGAAAGTGCACCTGTTGGTCCTGGGATTTATGACAAGCGCAGAGAGGACTTCACTACTGCTCGACTTCAATATCGTGATTGAAACATGTGCCCGCCCTAAAATGAACGAATTATTAAAATTTAATTAGTGAATATATTTAACTAGCCAACCAACTTAGCGATTCGTCACCAAGTAACGCCCGCCTCTTCACTTAATTTAACTGGACAGGCCGCATTGTGCTATATGCTCCATGCCATTAAAAAAACACGGTATGCGCAGAAAACCGTACCTTATAAAACAGAAATAAAGAAAAATAAAGGAAGAAGAAAACACGAAGTGGACAAAGGAACAATTTTCATTAACACGGGGTCACCCCGCATCACCGATAACAGCGCGCTTGTATCGATTTTACCAGTATAGGTACCCGGCGCTAGCTCTCGTCTGCCTGCCACAGCCGTGACGGGTGCTCCATACTGGACAGCTGCCTGTGGTTGGACAATGGGCGCCCAGATACCTCACAATCTCTATTTTAAGGTGACAAATCACCGCGCGTAGTCGAGCACCAAGCCGGGGGACTCTACCCATAAAAAAAGAAACGGCGAGTTTGCGGCGGTACCGGGATTCGAACCCAGTACCTATACCGCGTGCGAGGCGGTACGTATACCATTTCAACACCGCTGCGGTAGTGAAATGGTAGGCCCCCGAAGAAAACAAGACAGAGCCGGGAAGCGGACGATGAACGTGACGCTTATTGTGATGCCGTACATTCATGGCATCTCGCGCAAGATTAAAAAAAAAAAAAAGAAGATTGATAATAAAAACCAAGCAAAGTTTGTGCTATCGGTATCCATAAAGTTCAAGGAAATGTGTGGCAATGTAAACAAATGAACCAAAGAAAACTTACAAAGGTTTATCGTGTGGCGGTAAACACAAGGGCAAGTATACGTAGACGGCACAAAAAATGCAGTCTGTACACGGCATCCCTATGTCGCGTGGACAAGCGGATACGTCGGACAGACTGGTCGGTGCTTAAACGGAAGGCCATGCGAGAACACAACTACGCCTGCAAAACCTCATCGGTATGTGGAATCCTCTCTGCGCACTGCTCGAGGTGTGCTTACGAGCCAGAGATTGAAAGAACTTCCGTCATTGTCACGCACAAAAAACAAATGCACCGAGAGATCACCGAAGCATCCCGCATTGTGTCGCGATCTAGCAGCAGGTATACGTTAGCGCGCAGTCTGTAGCGCTAGTTGACGAAGAAATCGAACTTTCTAAAAAGAGAAATTTACACAGATGCGACTTGATGGATAGATAAAAAGAAAGCCATGTGACCGTGCATCTTGCCAACTCTTGCTGTGTATACTTTTTATTGCGATAGCAATTATATGGACACTTCAACCGGATTTCTGCCGTCGGCGTCGCCGTCGTCGTCGCCGTCGCCGTCGCCGTCGCCGTGAGGTTCCCTATAGATAAAAGAGAGTTTTATAATAGGGGCCCCAAAAGTTTGGGGCCCCAAAGAGCTTTGCGGGTGTTAGCGTTGGGGCATGCACGAGCGAGGAGTTTTAGAATAGGGCTTTGCGTTTGCGAATACCGTCTTGCGCTTGCAGCGCCACTACGATGTCAAAGAAAAGCTATTATAAATATTAAAATAAACGATATCATTTTATGATAGGAAGAGTAATTTTGACTTTCGTGGTTTTGCGTTTAATTGCAATTAAGGTGTTATTCTATTAGCAGCAAGTGATTTATTGCGCCTAATTTTGAGTAACCAACTTGACGCGCCTTCACCAGCCAAGCTAATCCACGTTAGGCCTACGAGCCATGAAATCGACAATCGAATTCAGAATCAGCGTCGTCTAATGAATCAATCTTCATTAAACACGTTAGTTGGGAGAAAGCGATAACCGCAGTCACTTCTCCTATAGCTTACTAACTTCACGCGTTACCACGAATCAAGCCGAGTTTGGTACTCGGAGAGCCGCCGCTTCGATGGGTGCCGCCATGTTTGTTGACGCAAAACTTTTGGGGCTGCTTTTGAGGCTCCCGCTAAATCGGCGAAATAGCGTGCCCAACGCAAAACCCAAACGCAGTTAGCGTCTCGCGCATGCGCAGTGGTGTCGACGCTATTTCTTTGGGGCCTCAAAACGTTTGGGGCCCCTATTCTAAAACTCTCTAAAGTCTTCGCCGCGCGCCGTATGCCTGAGCGGAAGCGTGCGGGGACGCGCGCTATCACGGAGAGCGAACGCACTCAATCTCCCACGCGCAAGCAAGGAAGCGGGAAGCCAGCGCCGGAGGGAGCGGGGGGGGGCAGGGGGGGGGGCGCACTTCTACTCTGCCAACAACCGCGCTCGTCGCTCGCTCGCACCGTCGCTTATCTCCACACGGCTCTGACCTTTATGCGCCGTGCATTCGCCGCTCAGTTTCCGCTGAAGCGATAGACCGCACGTACCTTCGCCGCTGCGGCGTATGCTTGCTGCCAGCGTTTTGACAGTCGTTGTGTGCAGTCATTCAGTGTGATCTATTCGTGTTTGTTTGTGCGCGCTCACACCACGCTTGTTCATTCAGTTAGTAATAGTCGGGCCACATTTTCCAACGCACGCTACACATGCAATGCTGCCCGGATCGGCAGTGCAGCGCTACAGGTGTGTCCCTTCGCACGCGCTCCCCACGGGAAGCGCTTCTCATCAACACCACCGTTTCACACGCGCCTTCTCGTGGTCATCGAGTCTCTCTTCATGTCAGTCTACTTACGCCGCAGCACACCTGCTTATTTAATCAGCTCATGTTTACTACAATTCATATTGCTACCAAAGCCGCTCACCTTACTTCGTATGACATTGCTGTGTTGCTATCGCATTCATTGCTTCGCCCTTAGGGCGAAACTGTGACATGTTTTTCCGTCCCTGTCATAAAACCAAATGGCCCACTACAACGCTTTATTATCGCCTAAACCTGTCGCAAAGAAAAGTTTGCTTTAAAAGTACCATCCGCAGTGACTCACTCCAACTACTGACCGCAGCATGAAAACCTAGACGTGGATGAGGAAGGGATAAAAAAAACAAATGTCTTATTCCTCTTTCTTTCTTTTCTTCCTTCCTGCTGTGTGAGAGCATCACCTTCTTTTTTTTTTTTGTGACCATGTTTTGGGGCCACAACAGAACAACAATTGTTTGAGGAAATATCCATGTTTAATCACTTTGAGGGGACCCTTGATTACGATCATATATGCGCCCTCCGAACCGTATGAGTGAGCGTGCGATACTTCCAAAACAGACGCCCGTTATCTCTAACATGCTGTTTTGGCCAAATTGATACGGGCCGTCAATATTGGCTGTCAGAAGCAAGTTTCCTGCTGAACAGAAGAAATAAGCGCGTCGCTTTGGTTGCATGCTCTAACTGGCTCGGGAAAATATATTTCTGTAATGTTTTTAATGGGCAACAAATGTGGATTAGTGATTCACAAATCATGTTCTGCATGCCCTGGGTAAAGCGGCAATAACCTGGTCTTATTTTGCACTGGGATAGCATCGGCCGACGCCAAAAAGTATAGGGTAATAAAACCACGGCAATGATTTTGAAGTTTTTGACCATGCAGCAACAGCATATAGTCATTTTTCATCATTCTTCTCTGTGTAGATTAGTATAATTCACAGTTAATTGACGCGCCTACTAAATGTCCGCTGAATATAAGCAGCTAATTCCACAAGTGGGCAGTATAGAGCGTTAAAGCAGGCGAGGACGCATGTCTGATTCATGGTTTGAAAAGTTATTTAGTCTAACAAAACACAGACACACGAGGGAACGACAAATGCAGGTTGTTCTGTCAACGGGACAAATATATATATATATATATATATATATATATATATATAGAGAGAGAGAGAGAGAGAGAGAGAGAGAGATCGAAAACAGGAGAAAATAAAGTTATCGTAACATTCTTGGAGCAGCATGGATTGCTTCTTATGATTCCCTCAGTATTCTGATCATGCATGCGCAGCGTATAATGTATGATGCATAATCAATAAGCTCTTCGCGAGGTTGATTGCGAAATGTGTGTTGCCGTCAGTAAGTATGAGGCTTGTTGGCACACATATAGTATATACGTATTTTCTGTCACGGACAGCGTAAAAGGGACAAAGTCGACAGAAAGAGAAGGTCAGCTCATGCACTTTTAATTTGCTGCCTGCCTTTTCAGCTCGGTTCCTTACAGATTGTACTTGTCTGCACTCCCCCCTTACTTCCCGCATTTCTTCTTTTATTTCGGCTCCTATTTACTGAACTTAAACCGCCTGTCAGAGGAGAACCACATACGTATTTGTCTTGAGCGGCTTGAAAATGGTTCATTGTAGCAGCTGTCAGGCGCACGGCGGGTGCCTTGAGTCTTTCTATATATGTTTTAAGCCATTTTACTTGATTTATGTATCGTGATAGCTTATCTTGTTGTTTTTCAATTTGCATGTGTGGTCTGCTGCGTTTGCTTTGTCTTCCTCGCGTGTGTAGCTCGGGCTGCACTCCACGCGCACTTGTTATTACAATCCCTCATCGCTCACGCGGCGCTATAAGCTTACTGCGCAGGATTTGCGAGCTGCGAATGTAGCCCCGCGTCTCACATCTAACAGCAGGAGGAGGAGACTCGTTATTATCTCAAACCATTTTCAGAAACCTGATTGATTGACTGAATGATTGATTGATCCGTATGATTTAACGCCCGAAATGAATACGGGGGCTCTAAAAGACGCCACAGTGGAGTGGATAAGCGGGATCGCGACTCATATATTGCATTCTTAGAAAAGAGCGCCTCCGACCGGCCGGTGGAATTTTGGAAGTATATCCGCAAGGCGCTCTAGTAGACGTGGAGAGTGTTTTCGCCTATAGAGGAGTAGAAGTCGAAGCAGTAGCGGATTGTTTTGCTGACCATTTCTCATCCTTATATAAAACTTGACGTTTCAAAGCTGGTGTCAGTCAGCAGCACACGACGGTTCCTGCATCTGATGCTGTTGTTTGGTGAAAAGCTCATCAGCAAATACATTAAGCAAGCGCTTGAAGTCTACCCTATATTGTGGCACTGATGGCATCCTCTCTGCAAATCTCAAAGCTTACAGCAGTATAGTTGCCCCAGTATTGACATCTACTTTCAATAGCTATTCGAATACTTACACTTTCCCTCACATGTGGAAAACTGCTCGTGTTTTTCCTGTACTTAAATCTGGCTGTAAACCGATGTCTCGAATTATCGTCTGATTTCTCTTCTCTGTGCCATGTCTAAGATTTCTGAGCTCGCTCTTCACAAAATATTGTCTTTTACTGCGAATAGTTCATTGATTCCGAATGAGCATGGATTTCTCACCGGCCGCACTACTGTCCGCAAATCTCATAAGTTTCATGACACAGATCTCCGCTCCGGTACTTCAAAGGGAGCAAATTTACACCATTCACTGTGACCTCAGCAAAGTTTTTGGTGTAGTCAGCCGCTGTAGTAGGGCCACCGTCTAATGTACAAAATCACTCAGCACTTCTCTTATCATCATCATCTATCCCAGTACTTTCACTCCCCTTCCCTCTTCCCCAGTACAGAGTAGCAGACTGGAGTGCACTAGCTCAGGTCGACCTCTCAGTCTTTCCTATCAATAAAATCTACCTAATTTATCTGTCAACCACTCAACTCACTGATTCTGATCTAGCTTACGCACTTTGATGTTGACTCGTCAGTTGTCAATCTCTTCCACAGTCATCTTCTTGATAGATCATGTTATGCTAACGTCGATGGCCAAACGTCTTCTTTTTAGGCGGAAACTAGCGGCGTCCCTGAAGGATCAGTATTAGGACAGCTCCCTTTAATTTTTATTAATGATGTTCTTTACGCTATTCGGAGCTCTTCTTTCCTTCTATATGACGATGGCTTCAAGATTTTAAAGAAAATTCACTCTTTGATGACTGTCGCATCCTGCAGTCGGACCTGTTTTGTTTTTCTCAATTATGCAAAGCTAATAATCTCACCTTGAATGCTGCTAAAATCAAAATCATTACTTTCACGTGCAAAGAAGCAAACATTTCTGTTTCTCATTCTCTAGATTCTGTACCATTGCGTAAGGTCTGTGAGATCAATGATCTCGGTGTACTTTTTGATACAACCATACATTTGTTTACTCACACTAAACGCGTTGCAATGCGTAGCGCATACCACGCATTCCCTCGATACCCAGAATTACATTCCCTCGATAATATTTGCATACTATCGAGGGAGTGCAATTCTCCTACAGCATTCCGCAAGTTGTACACAACAATCTGTCTTCCTTAACTCGAATACGCGTCGGTCATTTGGAATGCCATTTCTAGATCCAACAGTGACATTGATCGGGTCGAGAAAAAGTTTCTAACCATTTATCATCACCGCTTTACTAACACGGACACTGGGCCCTGTTCTAGCGCTGTTGGATTATTGACGATAAAGTGTCAAATGGCTCTTTGAGCCAAAAAGCCTTGCGTATGTCGTCTGTTGGCATCCGTTGGACTATTAGAGTCCTACGGATCACTGAACAGAGTGAATGGATACCAAGAGAAGGGAAGCGCAGTCGAGGATGGCAGAAAACTAGGCGGGGTGATGAAGTTAGGAAATTTGCAGGCGCAAGTTGGAATCATCTAGCGCAAGACAGACAAGGGTAATTGGAGATCGCGGCGGCGGCGGCGGCTGCTGCTGCTGCTGCTGCTGCTGCTGCTGCTGCTGCTGCTGCTGCTGCTGCTGCTGCTGCTGCTGCTGCTGCTGCTGCTGCTGCTGCTGCTGCTGCTGCTGCTGCTGCTGCTGCTGCTGCTGCTGCTGATGATGATGATGATGATCGCCGCGACGCCACATCAGTGACATCACCCTTGCTCTCGCTCTCGGAAGCCTGTGTTGTTCATAACTCGAAGGACCGCTCAGCAGCGATAAACAGGACATTAATGCTTTCGCATTCACAACTCGTAAGAAGTGCTTAGGTAGCTCAGCTCGGCTTTTGTCATTGCCCTTACTTCGCTTCCGACGTAATCGCGCTGATTTTCTGATTCTTTTCAACTTCACGGTATCCTCACCTTCCCCGAACTCCTCAGTTGTATCATGTTTCGTATTCCGCGCAAGATCACCAAAGGACATAGACATTTCCGTGTTCCTGCCTGTCATCACAAACACTAAACTGTCCACAGAATACTGAGTCTTTATAACGCTTATTTTTATTACCTCTACATTTTTTATAACACGTTGTCATTGCTCTTTTCCGAGCTTTGTGTTAGTGTGTCATTGTTTCACACATTATTCAACTGCCCTTCTCCTCCTTTTTTTATATATTCACCTTGCGCCTTGTTGTGCGTGCACTCTTCTTTTCAAGATTGTTCTTTTTATTCATTGTTTTTTTCCCTTATATTTCCGTGCTGTTTTTTCCGCGTGCGCCAGCACTCACACCTCATGGTTGTTCCTGGGCACGGTGAAGAAATTATTATTATTATTATTATTATTATTATTATTATTATTATTATTATTATTATTATTATTATTATTATTGTTGTTGTTGTTGTTGTTGTTGTTGTTGTTGTTGTTGTTGTTGTTGTTGTTGTTGTTGTTGTTGTTGTTGTTGTTGTTGTTCAGTATGTTCAGCATTGTTCTAAAAATAGGAGAATGTTCTCCTATTTTGTATTGCCTTGCCAAATCTGCAGGGCCATGTCCCACAGGCCCTTGCTGGCTTAGACAGGCCTGATGATAACTCTGTATACCTGTTGTGGCAATAAATATATAATTATTATAAAAATTATTATTATTAGCTTTTCGCCTGGAGCGGAGTACGCTCAGATTAAAAGCTGTAACGGTGGCAGCAGTTTGCAAGCTGTTACCATAGGCTAACCAGCGACGCGAGAGATTAAATTTTGCGTACATCCTTTGGCGCAAGCTGGAATCAGCTAGCGCAAGACAGGGGTAATTGGAGATCACAGGGAGATGGCTTCGTCCTGCAGTGGACGTAAATATAGGCTGATGATGATGACATCCTTTATATACTTTTTTGTCGTTAATGCGCCTATATAGGTGTATCAAATGATGGTAAGTAAGGAGAAGACGACGCCATGCTATTTCGTATATTTCGTAACAAATCTCAAGCGCGAAGCTTTCTATATCTTCAGCCATATCTCGTTGCATCCACTAGGAACATCGGCGAGTAGCAACAAAAATCTGAGAGGGCAGGACCTGACTGATCATGTTTCCCGAGTTTCAATTTCCAGATACTAACTTGACTAAATTTAACTGCCGTCTTCCAACAGAGTATACAAGCCGTGCGATCGAGCGTGTGTCCTAGACGCTATGGTGACAGCAAGTGGGAAACGTTGCAGTAACTGTTTGAGCAATAGTGCTAACTTCAAAAAGTAAAATGAGCTTCATAACGATTGGCTAGAGACTAATGGACCATTGCTGCGCACTGCTTATTCGCCAGGTGATAATTCTGTTCCTAAGGTACAGGAGAGAAAGGAAAAGGAAATGTAAGAGCCACAAGAAATCAGTATGTTCCTGTTTTCTCGCACTCACGTCTTGAGCGAGCGACATCATCAACGTCAGCAGAGCTATATGGCATTAAGGAATTCCTTGTGCAAGTACTTCGATAACAGCCGCCAAAAACATGGGTGATATTCACGGATTCGAAAGCAGCCCTACAAAGTATGTAGAAAAGGCACCAGCGATGTAATAACCAACCTGCAGCATTTGGCATTGCCTATCTTCACCACAAGGCTGATATTGCTGGCCATTGCATCACGTTTCAGTGGATAACTGGCCACGCCGGTATTTCGGGAAAAGAAAAAGCGGATGAAGATTCCCGAACTGGACTCCAATACCGAAATTTCAGAAGAACATTTTTTACCAAAGCTGACGCTTCGAACATGGCAAGAAAATATGTCAGAGAAAGATTGAACATAGATTGAAAATATCAAGAAAAAGACCGCCTCCGGAACCTGCCGCTTCACCACGATAACTTCCCGCGTTATATTGACCACGAAGCTAGTACCGCGACCACTTCCTCGACACTTAAACATTGTACCATCGTCTTCGACTGAACGTGGCATACACGAACAATTATCTGTACCGCATGGCGTACCCCTCATCCCTACTGGGATAAATGTGGCAGCTTAGAGACAGTGGAGCGCACAATACTTAAATGCCCCGCATACCGCGACGAGAAATAATTTTATGAGCAACACAAATGGACATGATTTGCCACGATCCGTTAACGTTACCCAGCATCCTAGGTCCAATGCCCGGTCCTTCAAAACAGCGGCGGGCTTTGGATTTATTATTCAAATACCTGTCCTGTCAGAAACTGGTCTAATCGGAAAGCTTTCAAGATTCACCATTTCATACAAAAAAGCCTAAATTTACCCGCCATCTCACCTGTATATATTAGTGTCAGGTCCATGCACTTGCGCATTTCACATATTTTTATTCTTTTTTTTTACTCTCCTCTGGAATCTTTTAATCCCATTCCTCATCCCTATACAGAGTAGCATGCCAGCTATTGTATACGCGTTTTTCTGCCTATTCATTCAGGGCCAACTGCAGCACATGAGCTGTCTTATCTGCGTCATCATTTCCAATGATACCGCAATGGCCTGGTATCTATTCAAGTAAGATATCGTTTCCTTTTGAATGATGGATAAGTTCCACGCTTTCGCACGTCAGCTGATCGTGAGTTCCATGTCGGAGAAACGACCGTACACATTGTAAGGCCGGCCTTGAATCGCAGAAGACTGCCCATTTTCCAGGACTCCCTATCACATGAAGCGCACCGCGGAGAGCCGCGAGCTCTGCACCTGTAGACGTAGTGATATGGGAAGTCTTGAATCGTTGAGTTATTCCCATTGTTGGTATAACTACAGTGCCACCGGCACTGGTTGGTGTAGTTGAGCCATCAGTGTAGACGTGTTTGCAGTCGCTCTATTTGTCATACAAGTGGAGTAAACAAAGTTGCTTCAGTGCAGATGGCGGTAAGTCGGGCTTTTTCTGAAGTCCTAGGACTTGAGTACGGCTCACTCACCATGGAGGAATCGAAGGTCTTGCCGCGGGTGCGTACCCTGACGTCAGAGAGGCACGGTGCGCGAAGACAGTTGCACTGCATGGCGTGTACGTAGGGCCTTTCTACAGGGAGGCTTGCGAGGTGGTGGGTAGGTGTCCGGGCGAAGTGTCGTATATGTGCACACGCATTGTTTCAATGGCAATGTGCGTTCTAATTGTGTAATCTTGAGCGACTGCAATAAAAGTTGTAAGTGCGTATGTGGGTCCATGGCATACAGGCGCCGGTTGGTAAACTCCGGTGTATTCCATTTTCGTAGAGTTATAATATGGGCAAGACCGCTGAGGTACCGCGCTGCATCCGTTCTTGACAATAGTATAGAGGTTCCTACACCTTCTCCATGTGCCTCACGGGCAGCTTTGTCGGCACATTCATTGCCAGTGATGTTGCAGTGGCCAGGTAGCCACTGAAATACAATGTCGTGGCCTCTGTCCACTGCTTGATGGTAGCGTAATCGTATCTCTTCTAGGGATCCTACATGCAAGCGCTTGCATGTAGGCTCCCTAATCTCGTCTACTAATTGTTCATGTGGGCTGCGGCGAAAAGCTGATAAAAGCGACTGGCCGCCTTTGAGTCACAGAATATAGCCCGTTGATTTGGTGACTGTTGGTGCACGTAAAGCACTGCGCTATGGAGGGCGGCAAGTTCAGACCCTGTCGATGTTGTGACGTGGATGATCTTGAACTTCTAGCAGAATGATGTCAATAGAATAACTGCCCCACCCGTAGAGCTGGTTAGAGCTGAAGAGCTATCTGTATAAATGTGAATTTGATTGGAGTAGGAATCGTGCAGTAGATGTAGAACGGCTTGATTCAGGGCACAAGTAGGCAAGTCGGATTTCTTTGCAACTCCTGCAATGGAAAGCCGCACTTGTGGCTGCCGGAGACACCACAAAGGACAAGGTGATCTTGCTGCAGGCGTGAAGTCTGATGAAGGTCAAGATCGGTAGGAGGTTACAATGCCCGAAAATGTTGCAACTGGTCTACTTTCCAAGAGAGAAGCAAGGTGTTGAGACTGTAGTCGGGAAAGGAATCGAAGATGATTTCGAAGGGTGTCTGTGGCGACTTACACCCTTCGAAATCATCTTTTTTGTTCCTTGGCGATGGCAATTGTTGCGGCTGTTGAAGCGCATCGCGGTAGTCCAAGACAGGTTATAAGCGCTTGAGCTTGCAGGCCCTCAAGCACTCTAAGGTTTGTCCTCCGGGCGCTTGACGACACCGGAGTGCTGTAACGCAAGAAACCCACGAAGAGCGCTTTGTACAGTTGCAGCATAGAGCACACCGACGGTCCACATACTTTTCCAGCGATGGCTTTGAAAAGGTGACTGATCGAGAGGAGTCTCTTCCTTAGGTAGGATAGTAGGATACATGGGGGCTCCAGGAGAGGTCGCGGTCGACAGTGATCCCTAAAAATCGATGAGTTCTCTTGTACAAGATTAGCTGGCCATTAATAGACACAGACTATTCAGCCGTTGATTTTCACGTGAAGGCGACTAATGCGCATTTTTCTGTTGAAACGCCGAGGCCTTGTCTCAGAAGTTAAGTAGACGTCATCGTTGCAGCCTTTTGTAACCTTGCACGAACCTACGGGCGAGTTACTCCTGAAGCCCAGATGTAGATGTCATCTGCGTAAATTTACAGACTGACAGACTGCGGCAGGGATTCCGCCAGCGCAATCAGAGCCATGTTGAACAAAACTAGACTCCACGGCTGGTGTAGTGGTCGGTAGTCTCACCATCCTCGGTGAATGCGAAGAATCTCCTTTGGGTCAGGTAGCTTCGAATCCACCGAAAAGTGCGGCCTCCGATTTCAGCACCCACGAGCGCGTCAAGAATGGCTTCCTGAGAAACATTATCATAAGCGCCCCTCACGAAGCTGTTATAACAGTGATCATTACAACTGATCAGGTGAGCGCCCAATCAATTCATAGCAGTGCCCTGTCTTATACCGTATGCTTAGGCGATGGAAGCTCGGAAACGCGGCGCGGGACATGGTCGGAGATCGATCAGTCAATTATGCGCATAGTCACCGATCGCTGCGATAATTGATTAGCGGGCGACAAACAAATCGATCAACCGAACAAAGCTGGATGGGTACGATCACGCGAGCACATTTCGCGGCTAACCGCAGTTCCCTTGATAATTCGGCTGCAGTCATTATTAGAGGCGATTCTCGTGGTCTCCTAAAACCCACTGTAGCTAGTGCAGGTGGGCTACTGGTTGAGTTTACTCTTGTAATACAGTGTATGAGTATCAAATATCTGAAATTGCGAATACGAATTGAATAGTCGTCTATATTCGTGTTCGCCAGAATTCACTGCTTGAAGTCGACGAATGTTCATTCCATTCGAATGCAATGAGGGACAAGAATATATGGTTGCAGTGTATACAGGGAGAAAGACTGCATGATGCAGGTGGAAACTCGTGCGAATGATACCGCTGTATACAGGAAAACCGCGTTTGTTGCGCAGACGAACCAGTTGTTGAACGAACGCCTGGAGGATATCACTTCTGTACAGTAGTTATCGGTCGTAAAATAAGCGTTCATATCATCAGGCAGTCTACAAACTTGTAGTCTCGATTGAAACGATGCAATTTATTATTTGACCAACGTCACCGTTTTTGGATTCTTTGGAAATGATGCCCGGTGCAGTTGTATTGCACTTATCTCCTTCAACGAGAACTATACACTCTATATCCCATGCGTCGGGTGGCGTGCTGATCCTAGTTGTTTTCTTTCTTGTTTTTTTTTAATCTTTATTATTGCTGTAATTGTCACGGCTCACCAGATATGATCGTGCGTTCCTTTGTGTCTCATTCAGAAGCTGCTCAGTTGACCTTACATGCTAACATCACACTATAACACGCTAACATACTTGCATGCTAACCTGATTACATGCTATCGTGCTTACATGCTGACAGTTGACCTTACATACTTGCGGTACTCCAAAAATATCGTGATCATGTCTTTTTTATGCAAAATTATACGTGGCCAGGTCTCATGTGACAAATTAACATCGGCACTTGTTTTTTTATTTATTATTTTCCGTGCCACGACCAGGCTTACGGAACCCTATAGCGTTTTCTTTTTCTTTTTTGTCCGCTACTCGCGCAACCTGAGCCGCATAACACGCCTCCTAACTCAGCATTTAATGTTTACGTCTTGGTATCTACATTTTTCGCTCATGTGTTCGTACTTTAATTGAATTTAAACTTTATACCGTATTTGAGCTTTGCACAAAATTGGACTTTTAATTTGCTATCTTAAATCTCGTTCAGTGCACTACATTACTAAGGCCTCTCTTAGGCATATAGAAATGACTGAATGAATGAATTAATTAATGAATTAATCCGGCCGAGTAGTGGAAAGCGTTTCCTTCAATTTATGGTAGAAGTAATTAACAGGACCGCTTCTTTCTTTCTTTCTTTCTTTCTTTCTTCTTTCTTTCTTTCTTTCTTTCTTTCTTTCTTTCTTTCTTTCTTTCTTTTTTTTCTTTTTCTCTCTCTGTTTTTTTGCCCGCTTGAGGAGAACTTAATATAGGTTTGGGCGGAAGTAAGGCATCTCCAAACAATAACACAGGTCATTGCTTCAACACCACCGTCCAAGATAAATGCCTCGTTAATGTCTCAAATGTAAGTGTCGCGGTTTTTTAGATGATGACAAATACGATAGGCACTCTAAATATAGGAATGTTTATGCTACCATCGGATGATTTCTTTAAGGGCGTTATCACAAATTCGTTTTTTTTTTTTCGCGGTCATGTATCTACTCAGGGACGACACGCGCAATCCCTACGTTGTGCATTTCATAATAATTTCCCCGTTAAAAAAAGATTTCGGCACAACCAATCTCACGATGACTGTTGACGGTAATGCGGTTAGCCTTGAATCAGTATATACTGCAGGGACACAACGTATTGCCACCGTCGGAACGCATTATGTATGGGGCGTGTACTGCAGCGGTACTCCTTCCCGATTAACACTGTGATATAAAGCGGCGCCGCCGCGAAGCGTGCACATGACCTCCGATATGAATAGCGCACCGGTGCATGCATGCGCCGAGAAACGTATATCATGTGGCAGCCGAGCTGCTTTCTCGAGCTTTTTTTTTTATTTTTTTGACACACTTTGTCATCTAGTGGCGCTGCCGAGAAGTCCGTGTGTAGCCTCCGAGACGAGATGCGTGGCTAACGCTGAGAATTGTTTCCTTTCTGGCCGTACACCCACTGCTACACACACAGTGACCATGTTGGTGAGAGGTTCATCGAAGAGAGGCACATACACATTACCAGGCCCAGGGGGGGGGGGGGGGGGGGGGAGGCCGGAGCTTCGCCCACTCATCATCATTCACCCCGTGGATATGCGGTGTTTTTTATTAATGAAATCTATTGAGACGAATCGTCCGTATAAAAATATTATACTATTCGGAAGATTCATCTCAGAACTAAAGATATAAAACTACGAATACAATAGTTTT